>NW_023597034.1:13947440-14007440 GCF_011947565.3 Pollicipes pollicipes | reverse complement strand
GTACATATTTGATGAGACACTACATACTGTTAGTTCTTGCGCCACTTTTTGGTCAAAATTAGCTCCGTTCACGCAATTTTTGCAGTTATTATTACACGGTGTTAAGTTTTGACGTCAAATGATCTGATGCTATTCCATAATTTAGAACTAATGCACCGAAAAAAATGACAACTGGTGTGTAACGGGCGGGTACAAAAAGGATTAGGAATGGGTAGCAGGTGAGTTCTGGCACAGTCCCATGGGAGCGGGTGGGCTGGGGAAAAGGCAACTTCCCGGAAAAGCCTCTGCTTGTTTTTATGGCAACTATTTCTTTGCCCCAACTATGTGCAGCCTTTCTAGCGTTTTGCTCAACAGTAGCAAGTGTACTTGTCTCACCATCCCGGGGATGGTGGCCTTTTACCCGGCAATTCCACGGCAAAAAGGGCAGCGACGGTGGTAGCTATCAGAGTCCCTGCTGGCGCTCCAAGATGCGCAAAAGCTGAACCTGCTGCAGGTGGTGAATTGCCCGGTCAATCTTGTCGATGGTTATACATTCCATTCCAAGTCTGAAGGCGACGTTGAGCTGTTGAAGGTTCGCTGGACTGTTCACGTGAACGCGGTTCTTCAGGCTACCACAGAGCATTTAAGGCGACAGATCGAGCAAGCGAGAAGCCATAGGCGCGGCAGTATTAACTGATGTGCATTCTAGGGATGAGAAGTGGCCTCAATTAACCGATCCAGCGAAGCCTGTGTCGTGTGCGGTTGTCGCCACGTCCTGCTGGAACTACTCGTCGTCTCGATCGATCCCGTGAAGCCGCTTCAGGGCCGCCCAGACGGATTATCGCAGCGGTAGCGATGTCGAGCGGTCGTGTCGACAGAATCCTCGCGCCAATCCTCAGAGGAGCATCTTCTGTCGAGTAAAATTTGGCGCGTATGACAGCACCAATGACTGCCACTGTTTTTTTTTTATCATGGTTTGTCATTGAATGTTCATAAGGACACTACTGCAGTCCTGGCTGTGCGAGAGATACGCTTGTCACTGTTCAGCAAAACGTGCGCTTAACTTTTATCCGCGCCACCATGTACAAGCGGCATGCATTGGCATAGTTTGTTTGAATCACCTTTGTACGGCACTGGGTTCAGCTAACGATGTCGTTGGGAACCAAATGTTCGTCACTGCACGTTCAGAATTATTGAAAGAAAGCAGCAGTTGTCAGTAAAGTGCCTTTTCTGTCACTAACGAAATTGGGAACTATCTTAATTGCCACCTGGAGCCGAATCTTTCAGAAGCCATTGCAATATAACTCTAAATGCAATAAACCACAAAGCAGACAAATTTAATGCAACACAGCATTATCATCAAACATTTTTAGTTCTGGGGCTCATTTGCAATTAATTATCATTTGCTGACCATCAAGCATTGAATGATGTTTAAGACTTAACTAACAAAATTATCAGATAATGCATACTTAACATAACCAGCTTGGGGGCGCGTAATTTTCTATTCAGATAGGGGGAGGGGGTTGTGCCTCCTAACCATGGATGTAGTTTCCTACTTCTAGTTATCATTTTAAACATCATTTTTTCAATGATTTTAGCGTTTAGCCTTCCTTAAACTTATTTTGAGAAATACACCCCTGTTCCCAACTGGGAAAACAAAGTGCGTCAAATATGTGGAGAAAACTGTTTTGAGTGCATTTTGGAGCCAGGCTCAGTCATTTTGTCTTGCCCCCCCCCCCCCCTCCATCCCTCAACCCTACGTATTTTGCAAAACTGCATCCTTGTAGCCATATATTTAACGACAGCATGGTTCTACAAGCACCCGACAGCAATCTCACGTTTGGTTTTGTGACGTCATCGTACAATCAGCTGAACGCACAGGCAACCTTTACTATCTGCGCATAATTATTACTGGTGCAGAACTAAACTTCTTAACATGATTCCAATTAGTTAGGATAAAACCCATGCGATACTGGTATCGACAGATGCAGACGACATTTTGAAACATCTTTGCCACCTTCATTCAGCTTTATACGCGATATGATGAAAATAAAAAGCGTTTTATCTCACGCCTGTCCACCGATCAGAATGCTAAGCCAGAGGTGCAATGGGCAATGTGAGAGGCCTACAACAGTGATACTCAGCCTTACCTCAAAGCCGCTGCTACTCTCAGCAAGAAAGCCCTGGATGAATCTTTGACATGTGTCGCTCCAAAGTCCTCCGTTTACCTCTGGAGCTACCGCTGATATATCCACAGACAACAATCCTCCATATCGGCAGAGCTTTTCAACGCTCTTACATTAAAAAGCTGACGATTAGCTCCACTCGTCTGGCCAGTCAGCTTCTTACGATATGAACACAGCTAACAGCAGCCCACAGCCTTGCACTGAACTCAACACATCACCGCGTGGCGAGCGTTCGAGCCCATCTGTTCCAAATGGCACGACGCTTTAACACGCGCCCTGGTGGCCGGTCAGATACCTTTCACTTAAGGGGGTCATTTTGACCCCCTTGAGATCTCGGGAACTAGAAGCTAGAGATATCAGATTCACCGGGTGGGTTGGCCTATACCTGAACTCACTCAGGTCAAAGTTTGAGGTTCCTAGGTCATGACCTTGGGGTGAAATAAGGTCAAACAAGATCAATCTCTAGGTTGTCTGCAAAGTGCCCCCAGAGCCAGACATCTGTTCTAAGCAGGAGCTGTAGGCGTACATCTTCTGACTTCCCACTTTGCGTTACCCGTTCAGGATCGGTCGTTCAGGAACGGACGTCACCCGTTCGGGATCGGTGGTCTCTCCAGCGGAGCGCGGGACGGCGAGCAATCCGGCCATGGCCAGGAATTCCCCGCCTAACCAGCCTAATCTTGGAAGAGAACAGGACACAGCCCGATCTCTTCTAGCGTAGTGCACTCGAAGCCTTATGAGCGCTTGATGATGGGATGCTCGGGACGGATAGAGATCCCGCCATCGACCCATATAGGAAGGGCAACGAGAAGCCAGGTCGTAGAACAGGTTGGTTAGGCCGGGTCTCCAGAGCGCGCCGGCTGAGGAGACTGTGAGGCGTGAACGCGGGTTACGCCGGGCGCTCCTCGTCTGCCGATGGGCTCCACCGTCCCGTCGGGCGCGCTGCCCACCTCCAGACCTCTGAGGGACGCGCCGTGGGACGGTCCCTTGCAAAGCTCGCTCAGGCAGGCGGGAGGTGAGGGCGCCGAAGTACTGGAGGCGACTCCTCCGTGCTGGACAAGGCGTTGCCTAAGGCGCGTGCACGGCAGCGGAAAGCTGCGAGCGATGGGCGTGGCCGAGTGAATTGTGGGCCGCCCACCGTGGACGGAGGCGAGGAGTGTTGTCTAAACAGGGAGCCGTCACCCTGGGGGTCAGGCGAGGGAATGAGTCGCCGTCCAGCTTCGGGCACCTGATGTCAGCCTAGCAGCCGCGTCGGGAGCAAGCTGCCAAATTAACATGATATGCTTTAAACAGGTCTTAAACGTGGCTTTATTGAAGGTTTGAAAAGTGATAAATGAATGTAACCTGACTTGACGAGGACTCACGCAGACGAGCCAATTATAATGCCAAGGCATGTCCATATATTTCGTAACTTTCCACAAGATTCAGTGGCTTTTTAGAAGTTACACGTCATCATTGATAAAAACGGGCATAAAAGAGACAATGTGAAACCTAATAAAAATAGCCTAACACATTACACATCGGTCAAACGTGGAAGGGGGGGGGGGGGCACCCATGTGCGAGTCAAGGATGAGTGAGATGACGTGGGCGCCAGCGTATGTGTATGCTTGGAGTGAGTGTGGTGAGGCGCTGAGTGCGTGGTGTCTGCGTGGATTAGTTAAGGCCGGGGGGGGGGGGCTTTCAGAGTTATTATCCAGCCATATAGGAATCGGCTTGCCGATGTAACTCGCCAGTGCGTGGGACCCTAGCCATTTGGGCGTATTATCAGTGCATCCAGTTCCGTTACTGTCTCGGTTAAAAATCATCAAAGCCAAAAAGTGGTGGTGGGGTACCGTGCTTAAGGGCGCACATGCCTGTGCGGGGAGACAGCCGTTCATGGTGTCTGACAGGGCCCTTCATCCCGCCAATGCCCCGGTCACCCACTTCATCTTAGCTCTGTGGCTCACATGAGTGTGTGTTGATGTCGCGTGTAAGGGAGTCACAACGTGCCGAGTCGTGCGATAGCATCATTTGACTCGTATGCTGGACAATGGGCTCCCCAGTATAAACTCGCTCTTGTAGGGAGGCGTGACATCGGCAGCCGGCGGCGCACAACATCCAGCGGCGACCAGGCAGCCGCGCACGCCACCCGCCGTAGATTCCCCCCCCCCCCCTCTCCCCACAAGCTCGCGTAATCATTTAAGGTCAGTGACCTTGCTTGACCTTTCGAAGGTCATGGTGACCAAAATAATACAAAACTGCTTTGAGGTTTCCATTTGAATAGGCGACAAAGATTACGCTAGGCAGTATGCTCATAAAAACAAAAAGTTGACCTGGGTGATTTTAGGTCAGTGGCCTTTTCTGACAGTTGAGAAGTGCGTGGAAGATGTATAATGCGGTTCCTGTCATCAATAAATTTGAAATGAGCACTACACACTATCCCATACAGCAAGCCCTAGAGTAATAAAACAAATTGACTTTGACCTTGGTCTGACCTTCAAAACTGACCCTAGGTCAATGGAATTTGTCCATTCAATTGTTGCGTTGCCTAAGGAAGCATCTCAGAGATGTATGGTCTCGTCTAACACTCCGTTGTTGCATCAGATTGAACGATTCCCTAGAAATTGACTTTGCCGAATCTCTTTCCTGATATTAACCTGCCGTAGGCCAGCGGCTTTACAAGGTACACCTAAATTTTTCAAACCAATCGACCCTTTATTTAATTGCCTACAATCATGCAAAATTCGGCGTCACTGCGCTGCGCCGTTCGGAAACATTATTTGTTATTTTATACTGCTTAGTATATGAAGTGAATCTTGGCTGACAAATCTGTGAAAAGCACTGATCTGAGGTGTATTGGAAAAGCATTGTGTCACCGCTGATCTGTGACGTCAGCACTGATATAGTATATTTTGCAGCATATTTCTGGCACCTACTTAAAGCTACCCTGATTGAAGCTACTATGTTTGGAAGCATCTTTTGGCTCAATTTGCTCATACAGCGAAATGTCAACGTTTCGACAAGTGTTCTTTACATGTTCATGCTGCAAGTGTTAAGGAGCACAGGCGAATACTAAGCTTTGAGTTTCGTCTAGCTGGGATAGTAAGTTGTACTATGGTCTGATGTATTGAAATTTGTTTGCATTTTTCAATTTTGTCACCAATGGGCTCGCAAAAGTGTCAACCCTTGTCACCGATCATATCCGGTAAATCAGAGGCTTTTTCGCCTCCCCCCCCCCCCCAAGCACGCCACAGAGGCAGGCCAGCAGCCACTCATAGGTTCCATTCTCTATGGCTGCTGCACTGCTCCTCCTGAACGAAGTGCTAGCAGGGATACCATGATGTTCCATCCGTCAAGTAGCCGGCCAGGGAACGACATTCGACGGTCAGCTTGAGCCAAACGGCCACGTCAGGCAGCTGGCTCACGCGTTATCATTGAAAGTATTCAGCGCCCGGCTCCAAACGGTAAATGCCAAACATCTTGGCACAGAGCAGTCTCAGGGAAGACAGAGACCCTGGCTTCAGCCAGGATCTCTGTCTTCCCTGGCATAAAACAAGATCTGAGACTCCCGCACAGGAACACCTGACGGCTTAACTGAGCCATATAGACCAGACTTTGGCGACGTGCCGTTTCCTGATATCCTTTTTAACACATCTCAATCGAACAGGTTCACACAGAGCTTAAGGTCTCCCTTACAACTGTAGCCCATTGTAAAGCCGCGCCGGACCGATGGCAACATAACAAAGGCATTCACGTGTCGGTCAGGTTATTACCGGGTACCGGGCCGGCCTCGACCTCGCCCGCTGCTGCGGCCGGCCTTGGCCCCGCCCGCTGCTGCGGCTGGCCTTGGCCTCATCCGCTGCTGCGGCTGGCCTTGGCCTCGTCCGCTGCTGCGGCTGGCCTTGGCCTCGTCCTCTGCTGCGGCTGGCCTTGGCCTCGTCCTCTGCTGCGGCTGGCCTTGGCCTCATCCGCTGCTGCGGCTGGCCTTGGCCTCGTCCGCTGCTGCGGCTGGCCTTGGCCTCGTCCTCTGCTGCGGCTGACCTTGGCCTCGTCCGCTGCTGCAGCTGGCCTTGGCCTCGTCCGCTGCTGCGGCTGGCCTTGTCCTCGCCCGCTGCTGCGGCTGGCCTTGGCCTCGTCCGCTGCTGCGGCTGGCCTTGGCCTCGTCCGCTGCTGCGGCCGGCCTTGACCTCGCTCGCTTCTGCGGCCGGCCTTGACCTCACCCGCTGCTGCAGCCGGCCTTGACCTCACCTGCTGCTGCGGCCGGCCTTGGCCTCGCCCGCTGCGTCACGTCACCACCTATAATTAACCGTCAAAATACTGCTGCTAGAGCGCAATACACTACTAAACCCCTACACAGTTATTGGCACTTAAGACTCTGTTATTCCTTTCCATCTCTCACTGCTCAAAACAAAGCATTCAGTCAAAATGGATGCTGAGTAATTAAATCAAAGCAAGTTTTCCTCGGTCCCACCAACGTATTGGTGGAACAGGGACGGCAGGGAGTACCCGACACCATTTTTATATAAACAATTCCCAAAACTGCCACTCGCCTCGGCCCTGAAACACTTTGTAACGGTCAATGTGAAGTCATTGCTCGAGATGGATTGGTGGTATTTGGGCGGTGTTCCGGAAGGGTGAATCAATGCGTTACAGTGTGGTTTCAGGGATAAGTGAGCGCTGTGACGCACGTGGCACATGCGAGCGCGCACCGTGCGCTTTAAATGGGTAAACACAAAATTCACATAGCGGGAAAACTCGGCCAGGTACAAATCGAAGCCCAAACAACCTATCACGGCTTAGCGTCACAGAGACACGCAGTCAACGTCGTTATGCTGGGAAGTGGGAAATGGTATTGGCACACATCTGGTCAGACATAGGCCTCTCACTGCTCGGCTGAATGCGCATCCGAATCACCATCGTTCCGGAGCACCAGCGTGGATTACCATGGATCCGGTAGCTTTCGGATGAATCCGGATCCATGGACCGCCACGGATCAAACATCTAGGATCCAGCAGTTTTGGGACACCCTCAGGGTTTTTTCCCAGATCTTGACAGGCCAAACAGATAACGACTTGAGACCAGCTGCATACAGCGTATGAGAATGACTATCTACAAAAAAGGTTTACAGAAGTGTATCTACAAATCACCAAGGTAATCACCAAGGCAAATCACCAGCGCTGTACCACATACAGGGCTGGTGATTCTACATTTTGGACTCCATTCCTAAAAGCAACACGCAGGAGATTAAGCCGTGGGAGCAAGGATTCCATTTTCTGAAAACGTTAGGGGGCTCAGCCGAAAAGTTAAATCTAATCTACCTACAAACCCTGATTCTTCTTCGGATTTCAGTCACTTGAATTTACGTTCTCGACGTTTACATAAAGAGTTATTTTTGATGTTTCGTAGATTTAAAAATACTTCCTGCAAAAAAATGGCTTCACATTTTAAGTTAATGTAAGCTGCTTTTTTTGTGCAAAACATACAATAGGGTGCAATTCACAGAAAAACTTACTTATTCTTAGTAAGGGATTACTGACGACTACTGCTATGGCTGATTGTGTATCTAATTACCACAGCGACGTTTATGGGAGCGATACGCTTGCCACTGTTCGGTAAGACACAGCTTAGGTTTCATCTGGGCCACTCTGTATTTTAAAAGCTGTCACATATTGCAGTCGATTGTTCTTTATCCCAATCCAGGCGTTATCAGACTTGTCAAACATCTGCGGATTGGCTTAACATATGGGGGAGTGAGAATGACAAAACCATTAGGTACATGCAGGATACTGTTCGGTGCAAAACTAACACGGCACTAATATCCCTTTTTAGGTGCCTACTAGCTAGTATAACAATAGTTGATATAATTGCTCTCTATTTATGTGACCTAGTATTCCATCTTTGCTCACATGCATCGAGGGGCACGCAGTTCCACTGACTGGGGTCAAGTCGGCATGAGGGAAGCTCGCCCCCCGAAAATATATAGAGTGGTGTCCCTATTTTAGGGAAAGTCTCATGAAAACCATGCAGGTGTTTAGTGCGGCTCAGTGCATACAACATCTAGGTCGAGACTGAGCAGCTGAATATGCCGGCTGTCACGGCAAATCTTTTCTTTCGATCCCAAAATATATACAAACTTAACAAGGTTAACTTTGCAAAGTTGACAACATGGTCTATCACACCGGTGTATTTCTACGCCAGTCGGACACGTACATGGGCCAGGCAGCGGGCTATAAGCCCACCGTCTGCCTACGTCATGCTTTTCGCCAATGCGTCACACTTTTCGACAACAACGGCCGTTGCAGAGAGGATATGCTTTCCCTACCATCTCACATCTGGTAATACTGTTGCATTTTTAGGGAAACAGACCCCAGAAATTTTGGCTTCATGCTTAAATCTCCGAAAACATTTTTCGTGTTTTTGTCATATTTCTAGACGAGCGGCCAACTAAAAACAGCAGTTTATTCATCACAGCTTTGTTGCATACCTGGACGTGGCAGATGATTAAGCCAGCATTCAGCATGGGCGTAGCTTGCAAAGTGGCAAGCAAGCCGTCTTTGGTCTCAATTTGAGCACCCTCGGGTATCGTTCAGACGGCATACCTTCTCATGGCGCAACGTGCTCTTGTTACGCGTCCGACACGCGTAAAAAAACAAAACACTATGTGAACAGACCATTACAGTGTAAACACTCGAATCGATCTTCGCTGATATATCCAAGCAGCATCGCCGCAGTTGCTTTAATTAATTGCCATGTTACTAATTTTGGTATCGCTGTCTTTCGATCCGTGCATGTGCGGACCGCAAGAAGTTCACCTAATGCGCTCGGATAAATAAAAACGTGGTAGGCACGACCAGACGCCACGTGAATAGTTCAGCAAACGGCAGCAAAGTTGCTAGACGGCACTTGCGCAAGATGAAACTTTTTTTTTGTTTGTTATCGCGACATGCTTGTAATCTGCCGCACAGATGCTGTCCATCTCATTTTGCTTAAGCGCTAAATGAAGAGCACAACTTCCACGATTGGTCAGTTTCACGTGGCGAAAAAAAAAACCTAAACGCCGGACACAACTAATATTTTCCGTTCACGGAAATCTTGCTGGCTAGCTTCGTTGGTGGTGCGTCCGTTGCTGATCGGGCAAATTGCCCTTGCACCCTTCGGTTACCACACGGCACCACCGATGCTAACAATCAAATGGCCGTGGCTGATGTGTATCCCGGCGACGGTTAAGACATGAGCATCCGTTTGTGGAAGTACGGCCCGGTCTATTCGGAGATTTGTAACTTCGCATAGATGTCGAACAGCGATTTTAGCTCCTGTGCGGTCTTGAGATGGATTGTTTGGTTGAGATGAGCATGTGCATTGTTGATTGTGCGAAACAGGAAACGTCACTTTTCAGTCCATATACCGATGTCGTTTAAAACAGACCAGAAAGGTGATGGGATAAACTAGCAATGTATGCGTGTGACGTGTGAATGCATGCCTTTATCGAAATATTCACACCTTAGAATTTACACAGCGAGTTACAAACTTAGGTGGAGCTCCAAGCTAATCATTGCACACGGTCTGAGGACCCGAGGCATTGAGTTGAGTTGAGCTGAGAGGCATTGGGTTTGTGGGGAGACTTAGAGCCCCCCAAAAGCCGACGGGTTGGTAAACTGACGTAGGGAAATCTGCAAAGTTGGGGGACGAAAAGGTGGGTGCCATACTATGCATTTTTTCTATTTCCCCACTGCGTCATAGCTCCCTTTGTTTTTGTGGACGCACAGATCGAAGACGTCTTCGATCTGTGCCTTTCTCAGTGCCTGCCTCAATGTGTGTGGTGATTGGCGGTCCTCAACCTGTCATCTCATCAAGTTGTAAGCGGTCATAAAACAGCTATTAAGGACCTCACCAGGTCACTCATGTCATTGATGGCAACGTATATTCCTACTTTTTATGCCCAGATCATGCTCTTTTGTGGTACGCGCTCATTGAAATGACATTTATCTCAGTGGCACAGCTGGGGAAGGGGCTTCTGCTCCCTCCCCGTACCTTCCACTAGTGGAAGCCGGAGACCCCTCTCCCTCCTTCCCCCGCTGAGACCGAAGGCCCCAGCATTTTCTGGCAGTTAAAGACGCCCGTAGAGCTTCTAAAACCTCATATCTTGACCATCATATCTTGACCCTGGAGGCATCGAAATGAGATCCCGATGCTTATGCAGTTTCTGAATCCAACACTGGAGCCCCATAGCGACGAAATGGTCCCCTTTGATAGAAAGCACCGTTACGCCCGATTTGGGCATTAAGCTTTCCAGAGCTAAGGGAAATTTCAACTATGCCACATCTTAATTTAATGATTAGTTTCGTAGTTCTTATTGTGATTCAGTGAGAATCAGAAGCAGCAAGAAATTATATGTCAAGAATTGTTTCCACATTCATCCTAGACAGTTCAGGTGATTTAAATCACGAGGATCTTGAAACGTTACGTAAACCTCTGTTCGAATCACGCAAAGGTGAACTGGCAAAAACTCCAATACAATGGCTGACCAGGTGCTACTACGTGGCGGTACGTTGTGTCCCGCATCACAGCGTTGCCCCATCTGGACCCCCCCCCCCCCCCCCCCCCCCCCAGGCCGGTGTGCCCAGGCACGGGCATCCTTAGCCCCTGTCACACTGTCGGTTCACCAGAACCAGGTGTGCCCGGACGTGCGTCTCCACACCTGACGTCGCAGCGTCGGTCCGGCAGCTTCCCGGCGTCGCCTCGCTCCTGGGCAGAGGCTCGATACGCCACCTCGCTCTGCCAGCCGGATCTCGGTGCCGGCCGGAGCCTGATCCCGCCACCGCACACCGCACCAGCTCCCACGTGGCCTGCCGCCTGTACCGCAGCACACCCACCGGCCGATACCCGCCGCACGCCGCGCGAACGAGCCGCAGGTATCGACCACGGCTGTGCACCGCCTGCCTCCGGAGCCGTGTCGCCGCCAGCACGCTGCGACGCCGTCCGCCGCCGCGCAATCCCGACTCTAATGGATGCAAACGGCAGCCGGCCAGCCTGGCCGCAGGGGGGCAGCAGCGGAGCTGAGATGGCTAGCCGGCCGGTCAGCACGACGAGATGCCGGAAACGGCCTGCCCAGTGCGGGCCTTAGGTGGGAGGGGGAGGGGGGGGGGGCGGTGAGCGGGAGAGCTGCGAGGACTCCGGAGGCAGCGGCATCTGAGGGCGGTTGTTGGTATGATAGGTCTGGTGGCCGAGCGGCCCATGTCGCAAGTTAGATCTCTCGTAGTGCCAACTTCCGTCATCCTTCGAGGTCGATACCTTGTCGGCCACTGGACTCGTGCGTCGCGCGTCTTTAATGACTGTCAACCAGATTTCTGCGTCGTGAAACAATTTACAGACTGGGTCAAGGTGCACGCAGTGAGTGAAGAGAGCACAAGAGAGAGAGAGAGAGAGAGAGAGAGAGAGAGAGAGAGAGAGAGAGAGAGAGAGAGAGAGAGAGAGAGAGAGAGAGAGAGAGAGAGAGAGAGAGAGAGAGAGAGAGAGAGACCTGATGTGTTTGAGTTTGGGGCTTGCATCGAATCGGCAAAACGACAGTGCTGATGAAGTCAGAACACTGGTCCCCCGGACGGTTATAGTTTCAAGAGCATCGGGATCAAATGTTTGTGGCACTGCGACGAAATGCTGCATTAATGGTAAGCCCCTGCTAATCACATTCACGTTTGATGCCGAGCGAGCGAGTGGCCCATTGTGTACGCTTCATACAGATGTACTAATGAACCTGCATCGGAGCAGTATGCCGCGGCGGGAAGTTTCCAAGCCAAGCCTTCCACAGTCTGAGATGAATGGCAGCATGCCCGGATGTCCGCACCAGGTGCCTTCTTCTCGGGTTCGAGCGTGGAATGGCCACCCGGACCGCAGAGCCTGAGTGAGAGTGGGTCGACCCGACCGGACCCACTCGGACGGTCAGGTCGCCGCCGATCACGGGGCAACACTGGACCTCGTTCGGCGGGAGTTGGGTGGCTCGCTCGGCTCATCAGCAGCGGCCGGCCAGGTGGATCAATGCCTCTCACCGGACGGCGCCCGGCGCCGGCCCCTGGAGCCGGTGCCGAGGCGCCAGCCGCCTGCCTGCGCTCATTCTCGTTTGTTTATGTATGGAACTTATCTCTCAACGCACATACCGGGCAGGACGTGGCGGGACGGGGCGGAACGGGACGGGGCGGGACGGGATGCGACGGGACAGGACGGGGTGGGGCGGGACGGGGTGGGACGGGACGGGACGGGACGGGACGGGACGGGACGGGACGGGACGTGGCGGGACGGGACGGGACGGAACCGGACGGGGCAGGGTGGGGTGGGGCGTAACGAGTGGTGCCGCCTGTTGGCACGACGGTTGGCCACGGCTGTGTGTGTGGGGAGGGGGCAGAAGCGCGGCAGCGTGTGCAACCGCTTTTTGCTCGCTCGCCTTATAGTAGCGTTCTTCAGTTATACGCTGATCTTTCAGCGGACGTACCGAGCGGGACGGGGTAGGGTAGAGCGGGGCGAGCGGTCTCGCCTGTGGGCACGGCTGGCCACGGCTGTGAATGTGAAGGGAGCGATGCAGGGCTGTGACAACACACATTACTATTTTCTTTTTAATGGCATCGAGCTTAAAGTATAAGTAGGGTTAAAAAACATCAAGATGTTCCCATCAAAGCATGGCAAAACGGTTTAGCGGAAGCCTGGCGGCTGGTCTGTTGACGTGTACGCTCTTGGAAGCATGCGGCTGTGCTCCCAGTGGCGAACACGGAAGTTTGGAGCCATGCAGTCGTGCTCCCAGTGGCGAGCACAGGAGTTTGAGAGCATGCAGTCGTGCTCCCATTGGCGAACACGGGAGCTTGGAGCCATGCAGTCGCGCTCCCAGTGGCGAACACGGGAGTTTGGAAGCATGCGGTTGTGCTCCCAAAGGCGAACATGGGAGTCGTCTTCGGAGCACGCGGCTCTAGCCTCAGTGACACGAGAGGTGATCGGAGCGATAAGGCCATCCGGCGTGTGTCCATTAGTCTTGACGTCGGTGTCCCTTACCTGTGTCCCCAGTGTTCGCAGCCATCCCTGATGTAGCCGGAAATCTGGTGTCCCGATTAACTGACGCACAGAACCAGCTTAGCCATTCAACCATGGCTGATTAAATGCCAAGGACTTTAAATTGGACGTGCGTCAGTCATCATGGCAGGCGCACATAACGGACTCCTAAGTTCCGAGTTAGATGTGTTTGAAGGCCTACAGTAGTGATGTCAGACGTGAATGATTTCAATTTTCACAAAACCGTACCAATTTGCATTTTGGTATGGTGCACAGAAAGTCGAACTGTTTCTGAGAAAGGAAAACGACCATTCTCAAGAACCTGATGCAGGCAAAAAATATAGCACCGAGCGAAAACATGTTGTGCTATTCTTTTGGTTCAACGCATTAGCGATAGGGTCAACGGCCTGAAGGGCAGTACCTGGTCTTTGATTCATGCTGCTCCTTATGATTTCTAGTGACATCTCCTCCCCTGCAGCCGGGATGGCCCTCTGGAAACTTCCCAGACTAGGAAGCTTTTTATGGCGAGACCGATGCCCATCATCCGACAGCCCTCTCCAGACGCAGCAGTCCAGGCGACTTCAGAAGGGAAAAGGAACGCAGGAGTCAAATCCGACAGCTCACTCCAGACGCAGCAGTCCAGGCACATTATCCGACGGCCCACTCCAGACGCAGCAGTCCAGGCACATTATCCGACGGCCCACTCCAGACGCAGCAGTCCCGGCGACTTCAGAAGGGAAGAGGGACGCAGGAGTCAGATCCGACAGCTCACTCCAGACGCAGCAGTCCAGACACATTATCCGACGGCCCACTCCAGACGCAGCAGTCCCGGCGACTTCAGAAGGGAAGAGGCACGCAGGTCAGATAAGTCTGCTCGCCACTCGTCGTTTTTGATAAAGCAGCAGTGTCAAGCGAGGAGATCTGGCCCGGCATGTGTGGGAGGAGTCACGTTCCTGCCGGAAGATGTCGCCGGCTGGCTGGAGCTCCTCGCAGACCGGCAGCAACTTCTCTTCCCGCAGGCGAATGTACGCAGCCGAGTTGACGTTCGCAATTGCAGACCCCAAAAATACGATTCACGTATTTCCATTTCCAGAGACACCGGTACCTAGCGTGACTTTTTTACATCTGGATGTGTCGTGATACGGTCGGCTCGCCGGCACCTCATCTGCACTGCCTGTTCCGCGGAAGTCGTGTTCTGAGCGTACGACAGCACTTCAAGCCAGGTCCATTGCACTGGCTTAAGTGCGTGTCAGGCTGGTCTTCTTGAGAGCAGGTCAGCTCCTCGACTTTGTCCATCTGGTCTGCCGACAGGGCTTTCCTGAGGTAGCCAATCTCCGCCCTTCAGGCACAGGAATCAGTCTTCTCAAGCTTTAGGATAAACTGGTCGACGGAAAGATTTCTCCACTCACATTTGCATTTCTTCTGTCAAAACCACCATTAAGATACTTAGCAGACACTGCACAGATCAGGGATAATTTGTTATAAGGCATTGACACAGATGCTACTGGTAGCGGAATCAATTTTAAGACAGAAACATCCTAACGCACGTGCTTAATTATTGCACGGCTTTTTTATTTGGTGTTTTCCCGCCGAACATTCCGTCAGCATCTGGCAGCACCAGCTGTCAAAAATGAAAGACATAAATCACTTCGCTAGCTGCAAGATTATCATATCTTTTCCAGCGATCTGTAGGACAATTTGGATGGCATTCATTTGGACATTGGACAGCATTCGGTGGGAACGTCATTGTTGTACCCGTTTCCAACCGGGTAACAATAGCACGTCTTCAGTACTTCAGCTGACAAAGAAGGGATGCAATTCTACTGAAAGCGATGAGGCAGAGCCCCTAAAACTCTTAGAATGGAACTAATTGCACCACTACCACATGCGTCCACCGTACGCTTCTCAGCCGTTTCACGTTTTTGTTCGGTAGTTAATCATTGGAGTATATATTGCATGGGTAGATATTAGGGTCTCCGCGCTTATGCGACACGCCGTGATGAAGTATTGGATGACGCCCAAAAGGCTTCGCTGAAAGGCTTATCCAATCTGTCGAACTCAGTTAAGCGACAGACGCGGTCATCTCTGCAAGCCGTTCAGACTCAACTTAAAAAAGGCAAGACAACAAACGGGTGTTAAATGTTTTAACTCCCAGAAAGAAAAGATTGATGGAAAACAGTGATACGTATTTTGTTGTTAAACACCAGCAGCACTCAAGATGTCTCCACCACAACAAAACTGCGTGTCACCCGCGATTTTCGGTTGCACATGGGCCTGAAAAATAGCTTCCCGTACGCAAATTAGAAATTTACAGCGTGGCGTTTTTGACCCTTTGCAGGACAAAACGATTCCTATCAGTGCTTTAGTTGCAGACAGCAGCAGCTGCATATGTTCCCATGACTTTTGCAGTGACTGCCCAAGATCATTGTATGCGCCAGCGCCGCCGTATATTATATTTTCCCGTATAACTGATTTTGAGTTAACATCTTTCAGAATGTCCCACTCATGTTTTACGGCCACGTATATCTATGGCATTACAGGTGTCGGAGTTGCACTGACTTCGTTGCTTGCGTTACCACCACCAACATAGCAATATTGCGTCATGCGACGCCGCTTCAATCGCCACGATTTTTAACTCCTGTAAAAGCTACTGCCTGCGTTGAGCCACTCACTATAAGGTGGGCACCATACCAAATATATTTTTTATAGCAGTTTCATCGCGTGCAAAAGTAGCTACTCATCGAATGAGCGTGGCTAATTTTCTCGCTAGCCGGCTGGACGACCAGTCAGAAATCGGTCAGCTCGCTGCCGGGGGCTGCTAGCCGACCTGGCTGTAGCAGGACCGTGGGAGTTCAGAGCTTTTAAACATATGCCTTCTCATGCTTTTGAGTCGCGGATCTGGAACACTTGTAAATCTACCCCGTCAGCCATTTTGCTACGCTTACACACTCCTCTACGTGCCCAATTAATAACATAGGTTTGAGTTGTTGTTTAATCCTGCAAAGCTGCTAGGTGTAATTACAACGCGTTTACGCTGTTTTCTTGACTGACTTGACCTCTTGACTGACTTGAATGACTTTTCGCTGAATCTCATAGATATTACCGAACAGGAAATATGGGCGTGCACAGTGTAACAGCATTACAACAAATGGTTCATACAGAAAGCAATGGAAATTGGTAAAAGAATGCGAGTTAAAGTCTGCTGACACATTGTCAAATGAAAGGGGCATTCGAACTACTCACTGTTCAACTTTTGGATTGTATGCATCATTCTCGTTGCAGATCCCGGTCGTATCCAAGCAACCATGAAGCAGGGAACCTGACAGTCATTATTTACGCCGCTGGTAATAAAACCGAAGCAAACTTATTCGACTCAATTCAACGACACGAATAACAGTGGCGGGTTGCGCTTTATCCATGCATCATAATGCTGTCTATTAAACTGGTTCTGAGTTGAGCTACGGGAGACATGGAACTGTCTGTCCTTGACTATCACACAAAATCAGTACCCATTAGATATTTGACACTTCGTGGAATTGTTATTTGAGGAAATGGCGTGTCGGACAATGAGCAATGTCTTCGCCATGTCTCAAAGACGGATGTTTGTAATAAAGACATTTTCTCTCCAGTAAACCAGGACTTAATGTACGTCGTTCTTAGAGTTTGTGCGAGACTATCGACCAACAACGAGCCGCAGTGAGCGTCACTTGCTTACGTCCGACGGCGGTCTCACCTCACATGCCGACGGGTGTACTTGGCGTGCCGGTCGCTCCTCGGTGAGTGACCCGGAGCCGGAACGACGCGGCTTTTCCCGTCGGCACCGACGCACACCGGGGCGCGCCGACGCCCCGCCCGCCGCCCGTTCACGGACCAGACCACCTGGACGGACGGAGCGTCCTCCGCCGTCTGGAAGAGCCTCAGTGTCCCTCCCGACGCTCCGCCCGCCGCCCGTTCACGGACCAGACCACCTGGGCGGACGGGGCGTCCTCCGCCGTCTGGAAGAGCCTCAGTGTCCCTCCCGACGCTCCGCCCGCCGCCCGTTCACGGACCAGACCACCTGGGCGGACGGGGCGTCCTCCGCCGTCTGGAAGAGCCTCAGTGTCCCTCCCGACGCTCCGCCCGCCGCCCGTTCACGGACCAGACCACCTGGGCGGACGGGGGGTCCTCCGCCGTCAGGAAGAGCTTCAGTGTTCCTCCCGACGCTCCGCCCGCCGCCCGTTCACAGACCAGACCACCTGGGCGGACGGGGCGTCCTCCGCCGTCTGGAAGAGCCTCAGTGTCCCTCCCTCCCCCTGCGTCGTTGTGACTTGAGCGGCTCAGCCATGCTTCACGAGCTGCAGCTGATTGTTCAGCAGGATGTGGTGCTCTGGTAGTACCTTGCCTTTCATTTACACCCCGGCCATGCCATCACCAGGAACGCCATGAACGGGAGGCGTGCTCTTATACCTCACACGCCACCACCATTGTGTTTTTAAGCGGGATCCCAAAATCGTTGTCCCCCCCCCCCTCCCCAACCTCTTCCCAGAACTAGTTGGTCTCCCTCCCGTTCGTTGGCCGAACCCCAGGCATCAAATCCTGTTGACTTCTTGCATATATCGTTAAGAGTGTCAGACACATCGCTTTGCAGGCGAAACGTCTAATGGGTGTGAGCGTCCATGAAGCGGTGCACGTGAAGCCAGGCGACTAGCGGTTATATGGTAGCTGGTATGGAACTGGTAGCTGCTGCTAATAGTTGATAGCTGGTAAAGCACCTGTGCCAGGCTTAGGGGCCCGGAGGGCACTGTGCGCGGAATAGAGTTCGCGATTTGTTACACTAATTCAGAGAAAGCTTATTAGTTGTGATGTCCCCGACCACGTTTACAGACTTACCGGGCACACAGCCACCTACTACACTTTTATATGAATTGTACTGGACAACTTAGCAATAAACTAATACTTTCCCAGCACTGGTGATTTGGAATGTGACTGGATCTCTCGACATTATCTCAATTCTACCCTTTGAGAGTTTCCCCCCAAATAAAGACGTTACTACTTATAAGGCCACGGCAGCAGTACTTCAGCCATGTGTGCCTGCTGGGCCCGAGGCTGCGCATTCCGTAACGAGCCACGTAGCCACGGCCGGGGTGCGTTCAACGGGGCCGCGTAGAACAGTGCGTGCACGCCAGCGGGTCGCGTTAATGAAAACAAAATTACTGAGCCCCCAACCAGTTATTTGCTTTGAGTTCGCGCACTATGTTCATACATCATTGCCACAAGCGAATGATCAGCGTGGCTCTCGTTACGCCTGCGTTTGTTATTACTGACTTCGTCACGCATTGGCCACCACCCGGCATAGCAGCGAGGCTTTATCAGGGTTAGAATGGTTGAAGGAAGTGTTAAACATTTGTATCGGGATTTGAACTGAAAAAAGCCTTTTTGAAGATTGCTCGGTGCGGTTCACAGCCCTGCTCTTCTTAAGAGCCAAAACCTTCTAGTTTCTGAGCTATACGCCAGCGAGGATGTGCAGACCATATCGTGCAGACCGTTTAAAGGCCATTCAGGCATTCATGACGCCATAGCATCGTTAATTAAATCCTGCCATGCCACTGGCCATGCGACGATCAAGACGGAAAGTTATTGCGAAATCGGACTTGTAATCGAAGAACTTAGGACCAGCACCATAACCGAGTATGTGAATGAAAGCAAACTTCCTAAATTCATGGATAAAAAGACAGGAACACCACCAGGAAGGATCAAAACACAAGCGCACAACGATATTTGGCTCAGACAATACTTCCGGCGCCGTACTGCCGTCTCTCAGTGAGTTTAAAGTACTGCAAGTGAATGCAAATATGGCGATTACGCACGGCTAGTTTGGCAGCACTTCAACATCATACCAACGTTTGATGACGCCATCAAGCAATGACAAATGACGAAGCATAGTTGCGAAATAAAGAAATTATGCTGTCTAGATCGGTCCTTTCCACTTCGAAGTATACCAATAGCTGTAAGTGAGTTTGTCTTATCGTATATGACGCTTGCTCCACTATCTTTAAATGGGGTACATTGCCTTAGATATCCCATTAACGTGTATTTTTGTGTCCATCATCTGGTCGTTGCTTTTAAATGCACTGATGTGTTTCTAAAGCATAGAATGCCAGTGGCCGGGATCTCACAAACTTTCATCTCATTGTACTGATTTCTTTTCACTGTGATCAATTTATGCCCAGATATCAGCTCGGTCTCAATTCGTTATTTGGTGGTTTTTGGCAAGTTGCAAGAGGCAAGTCGCATTTCCCGTGTTGAACCAATGGGGCACGTTTACACGTGCTACATGCGACTCATTACGCTGCACAGCGTCACATTTACGCAGCATGTATTGTGCCACAGGACCTTTACGACCAACGGCCTTTCAAAGATGTGAAAAGCACAATAGGCTTTACAAACTGCTGCACCGTCAGCGGGTTTTTTTGTTGTATTTTGTATTTTAATATATAGGTAAGATAAGATAGTGTCAACTGACCAATCTTCCGGACTCATTAAATGTAATCTTGAGCTGCCTTGGCAGACACAAATGAAAAGATGTTCAAAACCTATAGTCGCAAAGCACGTGCATTTTTACAAAAAGACTTGCAGACAGTTTTGTGTACCCAAAAAACACAAACCCTGAGATGCATGCTGCTACTACACTGCGTGTTCATAACACAAAGGGGTGAGATTGTTTCATTACCAAAGCCTGTAATCGAAAAAAGTAAAATGAATCTGAAGAAAATTACCAGGTATGCATAAGAAAAAAAGAAATAATCAAAGCTCGGTTTTATCACTAGTTGCAATACTTCCTTATTTTTTGAGTTTGTAAATACCTATCATAGCATCTGCAAATAGCTATCAGCGATGCTTCGGTTGTTTCATGGCTCCCCTAGCAGCAGGGTTATTTATGTAAGAGTCCTCGTTAAGTGGATTTGCCTTACATGTCTCAAAATAACATAATATGCGGGACACTTTGGCGGAATTTCTCAAGAATCTGATGGTTTTCCTGATGGTTTGTCAGGAGACATGCAAGTGATCGATAAATAATGTAACCTACGATAAAGTTAATACTGACTGGGCAAGTTGATAGCATGCAGGTTAACGTAGTGAAAATGGGGGCAATAAATGATGATTTACCTCTAGGCGTGCTGCGTGTTTGCTCCCAGTAAGTGCTGACCTGCAGACTCGTTCGAGGTGCTTTCGGTTGAGGTTGGATGTAGCGTCCTGGAAATGGGGGTCAAAGAAAGAAAAACATTTGGTGAAAGAAGAGGATGTGCGCTACTATGTTGCCACGTTACCCCAGATACCGCATGTGGCAAACATAACTGTGGGGGCTCTACAGAACCAGGGCTTCGACAACGACGATTGGTATGCTTTCGCGGCACTATAAATTATTTCGGTACCCGTTCCACGCGTGGCAGCCAACGGGTGTACGAATGAAATGTTATAAACCTCCATTTAAATAGCTGTGTTTGTCAGTTGATATCACGTTTGACCAGAGAGCAATCATACCTAGCTTAACTTGTTTAAGTAGGGTGACGCATGACGCCATTAATTGGAACGGTCACATCTTTACATTCCATCGCACTTTTTGGGGTAATATTACGCCAAAGCTTGACCTTCATTTGGAATCCTGTGGCCAAGGTGTTCCTTTTCTCAAAGAACAGTTACGTTATTTTCCATCTTGAGAATTGATTCACCGTTTCAGAGTGATCTGAATGATTCACAAAAAACCGTGCAATGAGTTGGAAAACCTGAAAACGACGTGGGATCACAATCGATCTTTTCGTGTATCCGTCTACGTCATGAAAAACGGCGCGTCGCGGTGAGGGTAAAATGTGTTGAAATGCATCGTGACGAACGAAGATTTATCGCCATGTAATGCTATAAAATAATTTGTAAAACATGCTGAAGAGGGCTCTGAAATTTGGTTCGACGTTGCCCTGAGGGTACACTGCGAGCTGGGGGTAAGCGAGCAAGACGCGATACTAGAGACACAAACAACCTTGAACGAAGCGTCAAAGGCATACATGCACAGCAACCAGCGCAATCTGCTTTCTAGAAAAACTTAGTGACTGTACAGCTTTGAAAAGCTATCGCCAAATGTCCACTGAAGCCAGAGATTTGTTACGCATTCCGGAAGCCTCAGAGAAACAGTTCTGGATCCAATACCAGAGCCCATTACTCAAAGCTTGCCGCTGCCATTTATTAACGCCGCTGCGATGTTTCAACGCTGTCGCATTCTGCAGCCACCCCAAGGCACATTCGGTAAACTGCTGTGTGAAGATGTATTCTCGGGGCAGCGGGCTTTGATTAAAAATGCCAGGCATTTCCACTCAATGCGGGATTTTCCTGGTTCGTACCATTCGCAAGCTATTCATCACTCAATATGTGAAGCTTTGATATATTTCCCCACACAGGAAACTGGACAATGCGCCCCACGGTCATACGCGTTGCCTTTTCGTCGCAATAGAGTGATGAACGAAAGCTGAGTCAACTGCTGCCGGCCGCCGGAAATAAAGTACCTCGCCTGCATTCGGTCGTCATTCTCAAAAGGACTCGGCGGCGGGCCTGGGAGATCGGTCGATGGTCATACGACGTTGGGAAAATGTGAATTTGTGATATGTTTATTTACGTCGATTATTGGACACTAAAGGACAAAACAATGGCAAATAGATGGGCGGGAAATGTACAAAATGGAATCGGGGCGCACGGTATTATGATTTTGATGCCCACCTTACTCACAGTTCAGGCGATCTACCATCCTAGTCCACCGTCCAATCTACCTAGGCGGCTTCTATGCACTTAACAAGTACAGCCGCAGGCCTTGCACTTTGAGATTCCGTTCAATTAACAGTACGTGCCAGTTTACGATCGCTTCCGCTCATTGTTCTGAGGGCACGGACAATCTCGAAAGGATGCCCGTTGCGGCCTAGTGATACTGGTTATTTTACCTGCCTTGACCTGGATGTAGTGAAATATATCATAAGACAGGGCAGGATGCGTAAAATGTAGCAGGTTAACCAGTGAAACAATTCATGCTTATCTTACACAAGGGCGAAGCCAGGATTTCGTCGTAACACTAAATAACTTGGCATGCTACGTATGCACACACATGGAACTTGCTCATTTTCTTCAGATCATGGTGAATTCTGTTAATTTCAACGTGAGTATTTCGGAAAGGAGCACGAAAAAACAAACTAACGTTGGCTGCTAAATACCATCAAAATAAACACGAACTTTACTTCTAGCTTATTTACGGCTAGCCGGCCGGTCATTGTAACCGACTGCTGGCTGATGACTAATGCAGAGATTTGCGTTGGCCATTGTGAAGGCGTACGAAATATCCTAGCATTCAAAACGCATTTAGGACGTGATGCACAGTCAGTTATCAGAAGTGTCACAAGTTCAATAGTCAACGAAAGTGATACATACTACACCGTAAAACATATACATACGACGCGTTAAATGATGTTCGATAATTGCGCGTAATTCAGCGGCGCAAATCCGACTGCTTCAACAACTATAGGGTCCTCAGAGCAAACGAGAAGAATCCAAGCCTAACGAGGTGGGCCCCTGAACAATCGGAAATGCGCAGGCAGGCTGTCATGTAGGACCCCGGCCAGACCACTGGGCCCTCCCTGTACGATCAAGGGTGCCCAGACAGGTTAACAGAAAGAGTCCCGATAGGGGTGAGGGGTCCTTCGCAAATGAGATCAAGGGAAAAAGGCCCTAGATCAAAGAACCCTGGATAAACGAGGGCCCCTGAGCATCGGTTGGATCGGTGCCTTACTTTGTATAGGCCCTGGCAACAGCGCGAGGCCCTCCGAGCAATTGGAAAGAACCTAAGACCAATATGAAGGGCCGCTGAGCAGCTGGGTGTACCCTGGCACTGGGGCCTAGCAAAAGCTATAGAGTCTTTTAGGCAAATCGGCAGAAGCCGTGGAGGGCCCCTGGTCAATTAAAAGTGCCCAGGCATGTTAGCAGATAGAACCCCAACGGCATCGTACGCCCCACGGGAAAAATTCGAAAAAAATTCGAAGAGATCAAGGGCAACGTGGAAGGCTCGCTTGTGATCGGATTGACCAGGCAAGTTAACATATGGGGCTCTGACAATACTTAACTTTGTCTGCTCACGGGCTCTTTGCTTTCCTTGCGACTGTTCTTGGTCGTCTGCAGGCCCCAAAACGCCCAATTTTGTTGTGGTTTGTGTTAGCGATTGCGTCCGTTCGGTCCATTATGGAATCCTTCGAAGGCTATGGATCCTCTCGGGGCATAGGGAGGGGCATGGTCTCGTGCCCCCCCCCCCCCCCTCCCCCGCTCTGGATCCACCAGTAGCCCGAGCAGCCTTATAAATGAAACCCCAAAAAGAACATAGGCCATCCATTCAACTAAGAAGTACCCAAGGCACAATTTGGAGGGCCCCAGAATGGTCAAGTATCCCCGGGCAGGTTAACAGAAAGGGCCCTGACATGAGCGTAAGGCCTTCAATTCAAATAAGAAATATCCACAACACAATGTAGGTGCCCCCGAACGGTCGAGTGCCTCAGAGCAGATTAACAGATAGGAACCCAACAAGAGCGTATGGGCCTCAAATCAAGTAAAAAGCACCCAAAACCCAGTGTGTGGGCCACCGGAAAATCAAGTGTACCCCAGCAGGTTATCAGATGGCCCCCGATAGGAACGTAGGCCCCTGCGTTCAAATGCCTACTGAAGCCCAATGTGTGGGGCCCCTGAACAATGTAGCGTGTCCAAGCAGGCTTACAGATGGAGCCTCGACAAATGCGCATAGGACCCTCCATTCAAAAAGAAAGTACCCAAGACCCAATTTGCAGGACCCGAACGACGGAGAGTGTGCCTAAGCAATTTACCAGATGGGGCCCCCGACAACAGCGTAGGGCTCTGAGCAAGCGACGGGGAATCGAAAGGATCGCGGACCAATACAGAGGGGCTATGGGCATATCGTAATTGTGTCCGTAGATTAACCGATACCAACGTGAAGGGCCCCTGAGCAACGCAACCGAGAAACCCTGGAAGGTTAGGTTAACAAGCCCCTCCCCTGGGGTAAAGCTTATAGTTCTTTTTGGGCGGATGGAAAAAGTCCGTGGAAGACCCTTGATTGACAAGAATGTCCCGGCATGCGAGCAAAAAAGGGCCCCAGCAACGGTGCGCAGTCCACCGAGCAAATGGAAATAAATCAAGGGAAACATGGAAGGCTCCTTAACGATCGGATTGACCTGGCAAGTGGGCATACAGGGCCTCCAGGGACAGTGTACGTCTTCTGAACAATGTAATGAGCCTTGAAATCTCCCAATGACCACCCTCTCAATCAGTGAAGACATATTTTTGTCCACTCGTGGGCCCTTCACTTTCACCTCGACTGTTCCTGGTCGCATGAAAGCCAAAGACATCACATTTTGTTGCGTTTCGTGTAAAAAGAAACGGCCTGTTCGGCCGGCTATGGGCCCACTCGGAGCCTACGGGGCCCTTCGGGAGCCGAAAGGAAGGGGGCGTATGGCCCCGTGTTCCTCTCTGGATGCGCCCCTGATGTTATTTACCTGTATGTGCCAAGATTGCGAAGAGTGGAGCGCACATTAATGAACAGCAAATATGAAATGTCTATTAATGCGTTTTCAACATTTCCACAAACAGAGCCAGTCTAGTGAAGGAAGGACTCATTCCAAGCTTGGTCCCTCCCGTGACACGCATTGCCGCGCGTGCCGCAGAAGACGGTGCGTCACGGAACACCTACGCCACGCTGCCTTTAGGTAAGCCTCGGGTCAATATGTCGCCGCGAGGTGTGCAACGCTAGAGTGTGGTGATAAGTTGCGAATGTTGTGTCGCAGGACCAGTTTTCTTTTCATCCAGGCAATTTCGAACGATCGTCTTCAAATGGAAATAATTCTAGTCTCAATCATGCACGTCCGTGAAATCTCATAGATATAGCACCATATTTACCCAAAACGTTTGTTGAAGGGGAGGGGTGGAGTGGGGGCTAATAGGGATGGCTGAAGCCCCACCCGCAGTGTAGCAGCTCATGCCACTTTGCAGGGGGAATATTCTAGACATTATATTTGCGTTTTGAATGGTCACTTGGAGATAATGAACAACTACTTCATAATGTATCAAACAAGTTATCAAATGAGCACTAAACTTTGCTGTCGGCGTGAGCTATTTCTAAGCTATGGAATTACAAAAAGGAAGCGTCATGCTTTATGAAAGCCATATACTCCATTGCTTCTCGCAATGGGTCGCAGCTGGCTGCAACTGGCCATGGGCACCGGAGGTCTGTTATATTGCATGAGGCAAACTGTTCTTGTCTTGATTTTTAAAAAATAGTGGCAGATGAAGTTATATTGCCAAGGTATCACTTACAGATTATTGCATGCACTACACTCCTACCATTCTTTCCAATCCGACGGCTGTCTTGCCCGTCACCGTGTTCCACAGTTGAGCCTGACGCAGTCACACGTCGGCGCACCGATCCGACGGCTGTCTTGCCCGTCACCGTGTTCCACAGTTGAGCCTGACGCAGTCACACGTCGGCGCACCGATCCGACGGCTGTCTTGCCCGTCACCGTGTTCCACAGTTGAGCCTGACGCAGTCACACGTCGGCGCACCGATCCGACGGCTGTCTTGCCCGTCACCGTGTTCCACAGTTGAGCCTGACGCAGTCACACGTCGGCGCACCGATCCGACGGCTGTCTTGCCCGTCACCGTGTTCCACAGTTGAGCCTGACGCAGTCACACGTCGGCGCACCGATCCGACGGCTGTCTTGCCCGTCACCGTGTTCCACAAATGAGCCTGACGCAGTCACACGTCGGCGCACCGATCCGACGGCTGTCTTGCCCGTCACCGTGTTCCACAGTTGAGCCTGACGCAGTCACACGTCGGCGCACCGATCCGACGGCTGTCTTGCCCGTCACCGTGTTCCACAGTTGAGCCTGACGCAGTCACACGTCGGCGCACCGATCCGACGGCTGTCTTGCCCGTCACCGTGTTCCACAGTTGAGCCTGACGCAGTCACACGTCGGCGCACCGATCCGACGGCTGTCTTGCCCGTCACCGTGTTCCACAGTTGAGCCTGACGCAGTCACACGTCGGTGCACCGATCCGAGCGACTATCCTGTCGTGCTGCTTTGTGCCGCGCCGCCTCGTGCCGCGCCGCATGAAAAACACGCCAGTGCTACGGCGTGTTTTTCTGCGGCGCGGCACGTCCACCCTGCAGTGTGGGGCCCTACCGACCCCATGGCAGATTTCTGGCACAGCGTTAACCAGCAATAGGGACGCGGTATTACGCCATGGCGCACTGGTACCGTGAGGAGAGACTAGATGGTTTAGGAGCAGACATCTTACGCGAACTTTTTTTGCCTTGATTTGTGTCGCTATGCGGTGTATTTTCCATACTGGCCACCATTATGTCGGATGGACTTGCCTGTACGTCGCGGGAGTGGCGTTGACGTCGGTGCTGACCTTGACTTACACTGGATGTTTTGACTTCTAGGAGTGACCCTGACCTGACCAGACCACCGGCGCCGGGCCCGGCCGCCGCGACTGGCGACCCTAACTGCGAGCGGCCCCACCCCACCGATCAGCTGACCTCTGACACCGGCCGCCCCGGGCCCGGCGGCGGCACGGCCCGCCCCACAGATGACATGACCTCTGACACCGACCGCCCCGGCGCCCGGCGGCGGCACAGTCCGACTGCGGCTGCGGGCGGCCCGGTTCGCACGCGAGCAAGGCTACCACTACTGTCCCCGCACCGGCCCGGAAATTGAGCCGGAGGAGCGGGAGGAGCAGAAACCGACGGCACCACAGGAGAGGAGGTGCTGTGGCAGCGTCACGGCGGGAGAGCCCACAGCAATAGGATCACAGCGCGGTCGGATGCTCAGTCATCAAAGCCCAAGCTGCCCAACCTAAAGGGGGATTTTAACGATGTTTAAGAATTTTTCACTTTTCTGGCGTGCGAGACTTGGCTGACTCAAAATATTTCCGACAGGCTGCTTACTTAAGATTGCTATAGGCTACATAGATGTGATCGCTCGGGCAGCTGCGAGCTAGCCAAGGGACATGGCGATGCAACCCTGTTAATCCGAAATGCGCAACGAGTCGAGTTTTCGCCAACGCCTACAGCATGCATAGTTGATAACAGTCTGAGAATACTCCGAGTCAAAGTGTTCGCCGAAAAGCGCTGCAGTCTGCTCTGTGCCTCTGTCTACCATGTGTCCACCGGCAAGTCCGCCCAGGTGACGTGCGTCTTGAGGGCCTGGAGTGTCAGCCCCAGCATATGTTGACGAACCATCCAGGGCCATAACAGGGCCATAACAGGGCCATAACAAACCATCCAGTGGCGATAACAGGAGACCTGAACTGCTCCCTGCCGAAAACTGCCGTCGAATCGCCCAGCCAGCGGTTGACCCGTCTGCTGACAGCCTGCCGCTTTGCGGTCGGTGGCACCCAGCGACCAACCTACCGAGACCGGCCAGGCAACACGCTACTGGACATCGCTGTTTGTGGCAAATCATCCTAATCAAGTTGCGCGCGCCGGGGTGACCCGGTGTCAATACGGCACCACGCACGACCACACCCGTGCTGTGCTTCGCTGCAGCGGCAAGATCAATGGGATCGGCCCCACCGCTCAGCACCGACGGATGCTGAAAATAGACCCAGGGGGCTTCAATCAGCGGTTGCTCAGCTCCGGCTGATGCCCCGTTCTCCTGCCACGGCACTCAAGCGGGAAGTTGGAAGAATCAGTTGAGATCTTCCTAGCACAGCTCGACACCGTCGCCCCCGTCTCACGAGTACCGATGCGAGCACGCGGAGCCCCGCCCATCTCTGCTGGAGCGAGGCGGCTTCACACAAGGTGGCTGCAGACGCTCCACCCAGGCAGCCGTCGTGGCTGCTGCAGGCTCACGTGAACCTGGGTCACGTGACAGTCATCGTGACCCCACGATAACTGCCTTGTCTCAACGGACAAAGGGGTATGAACAGCGTCAGGAGGGCACTGCCGCCCGTCACCGGGCGCTCATTATTGCTACCGCAAAAACTCTTACCAACAAGTGCGCCATGACATTACCTAGTGCTAATGCTCGTACGCGACATTGTTGCTATGCGACAAAACTGGTCCTTCTAACATCCGTCGTTATACGTCATTGTTTTTTCTGCAAAAAAACCTTTACAGTGGTCACTTATACACCATACTACTTCTTTATACATATTACTAAGCGACATCAGTGGTACGCCACAAAAAGTATGCCTCAAAAATCTACGTCCGTGATTTCTTCTGGTGCAAAATGTTAGCCTCTACGTATACGCGGAGTCACGTGCGCCCCAATACACGACACGACATCGTTGCCACAAAAAATCAAGCTTGCAACTTTTAACAGGTTCTCCCAAGATGGAAGGGCCAATAGCCATTTTGGTGTTCTTATTCCAGTCAACGTCTACAGCGCTAATACTGAATTTTAGGAAGTTAAAGCCTCTCTCTCTATAGCCTATAGTTCAGCCTCTCTATAATTGCCGTGCCCCTGCCAAAATCTGGAAGATGAAACAGACAAATTTGATTTGATTTTCCTGGTGAATTAACTATACATGTTTTAAATCTGCGTAAGACAATGTCTGAGAAGGAAAGACTTGATCGAATTATTGCCGTGCTAATAAACATTGTAGCGCATAAGGTCGTTACGAGCGATCCATAACGCCATATCAGGGTTGTTATCTAACGCATTGCAGCCCCAGCTCCAATCATCACTCCGCGAGATGACTGAGTGACCTCGCCCTGAAATCGGGAAAATCGCGGGCTCCCCGTTCAGTGCAAAATACGTGGACGCCTGAGGCTGGTGTAGGAACAACTGGCAGGTTGGCAGGTATTTCCAGCCAAGCATTGTGCCAATTTGAAGCTCGTGGTGCCGATGCGAAATCATTTCTCCATTATTTTACGTCACATTGATGATTTGTAGTGTTTGGCGTATGCGTAAAGGTAATAGGTGTGGTAGCCAAATCTCAATGACTGATGCAGCTTTTTGGAGTTTTAGGTCTGTCATGCCGTACTAAGACCGAAAATAAGTCATTACGGTAGAAGTAATGTCGCGTTTTAGCGAACGCAAGATGAAACTGTAGTTTTATATTCAGTCAGGGGCCAGTCCCCCCCCCCCTTCATTCATCATCCATCCTAAGCTGTGGCAGGAAAGTGTACTCCATTCGGGTGAATCCAGTTGTTGTGTATTTGGGGGCAGTTTTGATCGTTTATCTCTGCTTAGTTCCCATTTATTATTTTTATTCTTATTGGTTTGCAGCACTGCGACACTGCACTAGACTTTTTCGAAATCAGAAATCTCGCGTACAGCTATTGACGCCGTGCATCTGCCGATCGCAACATATCCAGCGCCACTAACGCATCGACACCATAGAATGGGTACCACTGGTCTGATTTCGCCGCCCAAGTGCTTCCGTGTATTCTCTCTCTCGTTGGAATTTTGGTAAGGTTTGTGGTAAAGACTATGTAGGTTTTTACAGTACACATGATGACGAATTAAGTGTTTCAAGCACGAGTTTGTCGTGTGGCACGCATGTGTACAAGTTTCTGCAGCAGACGTTGTGTCGCATATAAGGGACGACTGCATTACTATTTGTTGTGGAAGCAGTGGCGAAAACAGTGGAGGATAGGCGGCACGCCCCCCCCCCCCCCCCCCCAGGTCTCAAGGTAAAGGTCCCGATTTGATGGCCCGAAAGGCTGGACGAAGGTCGCATCAATGGGCCCCAGCCCGCATTGTCGGGCTCTCAAATGCCAGCCCCAGGGTCTTTTGCGGCGATTTGGGTACCAATGTCGTTCAGGAGCCGGCAGTACCGAACAGGCAGCTCCATGGTGGCCTGGGCCTGAGGACTCAGTTCCCAGCCATGGACAATACCGGGTCCCGCGATTTCCACTGGTTCGGGACCCTGAGTCAATGGGAGTCCTGTGTCGACCAGGGGCCCACAGTGCTTGATAGGAGTGGTCCTGTGCTGAAAAAGGGCCCCAGCAATAACGTATGGAGCCTATCGGGCGAGTGGAAGAACCCGCAGTGGCCCCTGGTCGATCAAGAGTGTCCAGGCATGCTAGCAGCTAGTGCCCCAACAGCAGCTTATAGTCCTCCGAGATAACGCAAAAAGATCAAGGATAACGCGGAAGGTCTCCCGAACCAAAATCTCCCCCAATCGTCACGTAACCTCAAAACATCCCCAAGTTACCACCGTCTCAGTCAATGAACAATTAACTTTGCTGCAGGGATCTTCACTTTGCCTGCGACTTGTCTTGGTCATCTGGAGGCCAGAAGGCCGTCCGTTTGGTCGGTCCTAGGTACCCTCAGCGCACAAGGGGAGGCATGGCCCTGTGTCCGCTCCTCCCCCGCTACATCCGCCACTGGCCCGAAAAAGCTTAACAACTAGGCCCCGATAACGGCATAGGGCACTCTATTCAAACAGAAAGCACCCAAGATCAAATAAAGAGGGCCCCTGAACGATCGAGTGTGCCCAAGCGGGTTGACAGATGGGGTCCCCAACAAAAGCGTGAGGTCCTCAAAAGCCCATAGGAAGTACTCGAGACGGAGTGCAATGGCCCCCAGACGATCGAGTGTGCCCAAGAAGCGTAACAGATGAGCCCCGACAAGTGTTGCGCCCCTCAAGGAATTAGAAGTACCCAAAACACAATGTGGAGGCCTTTGAACGATCAAGCACGCCCGAACGGGTTAAGAGATGGGTCTCCGACAAGAGCGAAGGGCCCTCCATCCAAATAGGAAGTGCCCAACACTCAATGAGGAGGGTCTCGAAACGATCGAGTGTGTCCGAGCAGGTTAACACATGTCACTCGAGACAAAAGACTCAGGCTCTAAGGAAATGACAAGGAATTCAAGGCGTCGTAGACCAATGAAGAGGGCCCATGATCATATCGCCAGTGTGTCGGTAGGTTAACCGTTACCAACGTGAAGGGCCCTTGAGCAACCAAGAATAACATGGCAGGTTAACATTTTGGGCCCCGGCTGTAGCGCATGGAGCCTTTCTTGCACGTGGGAAGAATCCGTGGAAGGCTCTTGATTGACAAAAGTGCCCGGCATGCTGGGAGAAAAGAGCCCCAGCAAAAGCGCGGGGCATTCCGAGCAAATGCAAAAGAAATCAAGGGCAATGTGAAAGGCTTCTTACCGATCGGATTGATCCCGCCAGTGGACATACAGGGCCTCGGGAACAGCGTACGGCTTCTGGGCAGCGAATGACTCTTAAAATCTCCGGATCAACACCCTCCCAGTCAGTGAAGAAATATTTTTGTCAACTCGTGTTCCGTTCACTTTCGCTTGCGGCTGTTCTTAGTCGCCTAAACGTCCAAAGAAGTCCAATTTTACTGTGATTTGCGTTCATAAATGCATGTGTTCATGTGCCCGTTCGGAGCTTATGAGCCCCTGCGGGGCGCAATGGGGGGGGGGGGGGGGGAGGAAGGGAGCATAACCCCGGGCCACCTCCTCTGGATCCGCCACTGCCTTGCACTGGTCATTAAATGTGGTGGTCAAAGTGAAAGAGAATCAGTATAATATTTATTGTTCACGTTGTTGTAATTGTCATCCAGTTCAGAGAACATTCTCAAAATTGTAAACCTAAAACATACACCCTAGTGTAGTCTTGGAACGATGCGAACTGATTTTGATTAAAGTGACTTTGATGATCTTTTGGAAGCATTGTATCGCGACGGCCGTTCTCGCGCGCCTGGCGCACGCCGCCTGGTGTTAGCTGCAGCGACCGACGCACTTCCACGGCAGCTGCGACCCTGACCATCGCTGTTCCTGCTCCTGAGATTGCGAGCGCGCAGACTCAGCGCGCAGCAGCGACCAACGCACTTCCACGGCAGCTGCAGCCCTGACCATCGCTGTTCCTGCTCCTGAGATTGCGAGCGCGCAGACTCAATGCTTTAAGGAATTTGTTTCACCAGACAGTTCTGCAAAACAACGGACGTTTTCATGTAAGTATGACTTGACCTTTCGCCATTTTTCACTTCGGTTTGATCCATTCTCGGTTCGTCCCGGTGGCTCAGTTGGTAAGAGCGCCGCCCTCCGATCCACCCACCCGTGGCGGGATGAGTTCAGGTCGCTCTGGGCGCTCGTTACTTGTCCTTGGCAAGTATGGCCTGCGGCTGGTGGCAGCGGTCGCGCTAAAAGTCAATTGGCGTCAGAGTGCAGGACGGGCCGTGTCAAGCATCGTGACACGTTAAACTTTCACCACTAAACTCTGTCGTTGCTTGGAATTGCGCGATCGGATGGTGGAAGTCAGGGCTCACACAACGAGCATTGCTTGGCGTGAGCTCTGATCGCAGAAATCCATTCATTCAAAGGGTTCGAATCAAGTCTTGAAAAGCAAAGCTTCTGTTGGGCACTATTGAGACTTCTTAGCATTTTCCGAACAAGAGGCTCCGTGGGCAGAATACTTTGAGCTCATTATCGCTTTCGGTCAAGGCTTAGAGGGCCATTCCGTTCCAGCGCGGACGCCTAGTGGCTGCCATTCTGACGACACAAGGTGGAGTCCCCCTGGTCGACACGAAGGCCATTAGAAAGAGATGTTTTACATCAATTAATTCCCTGACGCGTAAGACCCTCTAGGGCAGTCAGCACCGGATCGACGCAGGAACCCTCATTGACGCGACAAGATTCCTCACCACCGCAGCAGTCCAAAAATGTATACAGAGATGCCGGTTCAGTTTAACACGCGCCAGGGTGGCCGGTTGAACACCCTTCTGTCGGGGAGGAACGACATGGAGACGCCAGACAGGGCCGCGAGTTGTATTCCTAGTTCCCAGTTTCATACGCTGTGTTAGTGGCCTGCAAAGGCGGCCATCGGTGCGGCTGGCTCCTAAAATAACCGACCGACAGCTGAGCGAGTTCGGGTGCCTCGGGGTGACTGAGCGAGGTCGGGCGCCTCGGGGTGACTGGGTCCGTAGCCCGAGGCTTGTCTAAGTTCAGGCCGGTCCTGACGTGTCATGCCTCTGCATGGTAGGAAGAGGAGGAGTTCGGTCCCACGTATCTTCCCTCCCCCAGGGAAGCGTAGGGACCCGAAAAGACCACAGCAAAGAGAGCGAATGTCTGAGCATGCACTAAGAGTAAATGTGGAGGTGCGGACATCGAAAGTATGGTTTGAACAAATAAGCACGTTAACTCGTAATAGTTGCAATAGTTAGTTACACCTACTACATGCCACGGTGGCTTAGATGGTCTTTAACGTGATAGAAAGGGACAATTGCCAGGCCCGCCCCGTGCCCGCCAAGGTCATCAGGCTTACGACCGGACGACTCAGTGCTCTTTGGCGGGACCGTCCTCGGCATCTCTGGCCGCTTCGGCCATTCGGACCTGAATCACACATATGCGCAAATCTCAGCGAATTTACCTCGATATGGCACATAATTGAATGTTCATACATGTGCAAATGCTGCTCATTTGAAACGCTAATGTGACTCATTGCAAGGCGCAAAATTAGAATAACGATCAGAAAAATGCACTTGCAAATCTACTCTCCCACTCCCATAAGTTTAAAGGGAGCAGCCGACACAGAACAAATATACTACGCACAGCACGCGAGATACCATGCAAGATCTGGCGAGCACCATATTTTCTCTCAGCGAGAGGTGTGGTCCCATTTTTAAGGATGGGGTGAATGTATGGCACGCGTTTTCGGGGGTGGATCCGAGTGTGGCTGCAAACTTGTGAGGACGAAGAGCGAAAGCCCGACCAAGAAGCTGATCTGCGACTTTGTGTGAGTGGCTGTAAATACGGGTGGTGGGCTACGCCTTAAGTGTTTCACATTGAAACACGAGGTGATCTGAGTGGGCGGTGACAGGGCAGACGCGCCCGACGTCGATAGACATGGTAGCCGAGGTCGGTGACGCGCGCTTTGGCGCGGCGGCTCGTTCACTAACCTACGCCGAGGCCATCGTGGTTTAGCCGTTGGAGGCGACCGTTAGCATCCAGGTCGTATCATTATGACCCTAAGCGGTCATGTGTCGCGGTCGCGACTTGAAACTCGTAAAATTAATTCAATTTCCTAATAAATTTCATATATATATATATATATATATATATATATATATATATATATATATATATATATATATACATGTGTGCGTGCGTGCGTGCGTGCGTGTGTGCGTGCGTGCGTGTGTGTGTGTGTGTGTGTGTGTGTGGTGTGTGTGTGTGTGTGTGTGTGTGTGTGTGTGTGCGTGCGTGCGTGCGTGCGTGCGTGCGTGCGTGCGTGTGTGTGTGTGTGTGTGTGTGTGTGTGTGTGTGTGTGTGTGTGTGTGTGTGTGTGTGTGTGTGTGTGTGTGTGTGTGTGTGTGTGTGTGTGTGTGTGTGTGTGTGTGTGTGTGTATGCAGCATGTTACCTAGGTAAACACAGCCTAGTAGCAAGTTTGCAGTTTCAGCCTAGCAAATACAGCGCGGGTAACAATACCTTACTTGTAACTTGCTACTCCGCTGGCTGGTTCTCTCCGGATATGAGTGGAAACGATCCATCCACATCTTTGATTTTGCAGGTCGCGTGGTTCGTGAACCAGATGACTCAACGCAAGCCATGAGTCTAAACTGAGCTGAGACAAAAAACTATTAGGCATGAGCTGAATCAGACCCCAAAGTCCGTGAACTAGTCGATTGAGCCGAATAAAATGTTGTCTTTGCGACGGTGTATTCGACAGCCAGACAACTTAATTTTAGATTATGACTGATTCTATTTACCCTGAGTCAGATATGAAGGTCAGGTCAAAGTGAAAACCAATCAAGAAAACAATTCTCAACATCTTGATTTCAGAGAGGTCAACAAGGCTACTCATTGAACTTCACAAGGCTGGAAGGAATTTACTGATCTAAAATGACCTCGATGACCTTTTTCTTTCTAAAACCATGCTGTTTATCGTGAAAGTTGCCTCTTGTTGAAGCTAAAAACTTTAAATAAGGGTTGAGGTTATTGTCACCCTGACCTTCTCAAGGTCCAAAAAGGTCACAAACCTGAACTGAACACCAGTGACCTTTGGCTTAAAAAGATATCTAGGTTAAAGGTGGTGGCATAAGGAGATTCGAGGAAAATTCGGACACCGATCTAAAGTTTGACCTCTGTTTGACTATTCGATCCGGAGGTCAATCCCAGGACCACAAAATTTCATACTAGGAGGTGATGTGCTAGCTTTTTCGTCGTGTACACGGTGTTTCTAGCTCACTTAGCTTTTGAAATCTCAGAGCTCCTCCCCCCTTACCACCCGGGTGGCGTGGTTCTTAACCAGCCGTTCGGACGTTTCGAATCTCTCAGTGCCGCTGAGAATCGCTGCCGCTAAAAGAGCTCTGCAGCCGTGCCGGCGTAAAAAACGCTATCTCGTAATAACTTAGTTGACAGTTAATTTTGTAGCTGGAAAACCGCTCTTTGGATTTCAGATTGCTCTTCTTTTGAAAAAAAATAATTGCGGACTTGTTCTAAGCAGTCTGTGGCTGAAGCAGTAAAATAATGACATGTTTGGTGCAAAATATTTTGTCATTACTGCGCCAAAACCATCTCACTGCGTTGTTTGTTTACATCCTGGCAGGGGAATGTACCTGTCCTCAGGCCCGAAACTAGTTACTGTCTGATACGCTGTTGGTGGTTACGCTCCTTCTGCTGGTGAGTTTCCGAGCGATATGGTCTTTGTTTTTGTCTTGTGGGTATGCATTCTAATTTCGGTTTGTTTAGTGTCATGCTAGTTCTGTTTGTCCATGTATGGTGTCCCACAGTTGGTGATAACTGGTTGACTACCAGTCCGGAAACAAAAACCTGCTGGGCTGGTTTTTAATCGGATTCCGACGGACCCTGCTTGAACGTTGGCAGGCAAGCGTCAAGTTGCTCAGTGTGTTTCAAAGACAGAACAAGTGTGTTCTGTGTGGTATTGTGAATCGGTACAAGTGAGGGGCTATGAAACTCAAAGCATAACTTTCATATGTTGTAATATGTGTTTGCTGTTTTAATTGGAAAGTTTTCATGTGCTTAAAACCATGTTTTTTAAGCTTCTTTCATTCGGAGCGATACAAACTAACTGCTCTTGGAAGGCAGGTATAATGAGTCTGGATGTACCAGAACCTCTGTGCCAGCCTGCCAAAAATTCATTACTGCTACATGCATACAGAATGTGGGTGCACTGAATATGGTACATGTGCACCATTCTCTGGGTGGTCCAAAATGTGCTAAATTATCTGATGGCATTGCTTGGCATACATCTTGGGGCATTCTTACTGGAATTAGCCTTTGCAACATTATTATTCTGTGAAATATTGCCTGTTAGTGCACTGGAATTAGCAACAACTGTGCACCAAATTCAACATGCTCAAATTTTCAGCATACATGCACTGAACTTATTATCATGAGTTTACTTTTAGGCTGAGCATGTTTAATATATTTGTGCCTTTTACAGCCTGGCTGTTGAGATTAATGGGTCATTATTGAGATCATCACCAACATGCTACATTTGCAAGGGTTCTTACTTATGATATTGTTGCAGCCTGAACAATTTTTTGCTGGCTGTATGGTGTCCTTTTTGCAATGTTTGACATAACCATTCTAATTGAACAGTAAGTTATTCACAGCATGTCACAAACCTACCAGGCAAGGCACATTGGTTTGATTAGAGTACCTTAACTTAAAAGAAATTCAAATAGAATGCAATGGTGGCTAAATGCTTGAAGGCTAGTCTCTCTCTCAGTGTCTCAGTCTCAGTGATCGAGCCTGACAACTGTCTGGTGTGAGATCATAAAGTTTTGTCATGAAGGATAATGTCATAGAGTTTGCAGATGTCAGATTATTTTTAGTGGATCAGTGTGGTGTAGAAAATTAGAAGATTTTTTTATGTTTTCCTTTTGCGCTCTTCCACATGAAAAATCCAGTTACTTGCATGAGACCTTATAGTGACATGCATATCAGTAATACCATTAATGGAAACTTGTAGATGTGTGCTAAGTCCATTTTACACTGAATGGTGCTTAATTTTGGGTCACTTTTTGGCAGAGAATGACACTTGATTTAATTGTTTGTGCAATTACCATTATATCATTCTAATGCCCTAGAATTTCAGTTCTCTCCATCCACTCAAATGATTGCCTTGACTGTGTTAAACACTTGGATTTATGGCATGCATGTGCATGTGGTGTGCTTAATTCCAACATTATGCCTGGCATGTCCATACTTTGTATTTTTGTGGTATGGTCATGAGGTGGTGTGCAATGCTGCTGCTAGTCTATGGGTTTTATTTTTTTAATTTTGTGATCGGTTTATCAAGGTTGCTCTGATTGACTGTGCTACTGACTTCTGAATTGATTCAAGATATTCCGAATGCATTGAGAATTTAAGAATCTTGTAAAGATGTCCAAACAACATGATATTCATGGTATTTCAGCTTTATATAATGTGCATCTGAACATGGGTAGCAGCCATCACAAGTGCACCAGCACATCATTTTCTGATGACAATTTTCTTGAGGTTTACCTACCTTCCTGTCACTTTCTGCATAAGTTCATCTCCTTTGTTGTCTGTTGCCAGGTTGCCAGCAAAGCAGTTTAAGCATGTTATCAATGGAACCCTGGAAGGCTCATCATGTTGTGGAGCAGGGAACTGAGAGTCTTTCTGATTGTGATATTGTTGTTCTAGAAAGGTAAATATGCTTATTAGATAAGCTGAAGCTCAGTGTCAAAGAACTTGATTGTGCACATGCCTAACAATGTTTGAATATCTGAGATTGTACATCCTGACTGGTGTATCATATTTTCTGTAACTCATTCAAATAAGTGTTTGTTTTTATTTGTATGAGATGCTAGCTTTTTGTCTCACTAAACACAGCTGTAGTTTTGACTGTGTGGTCAATTCTGGTTGTATTTTAAGGTTATGTAGGTGCATACAGCACAGATGTAACCCATGTGCACACATGCATGCATGCACACATGTACACATGCACACATGCACACATGCATGCATGCCACATGCATGGACATGCATTTGACTGGGTGCAGGCCCAGAGAGATGCATTCACATTTGCATTTACATATACAGACCCATATACATATATGCCACATATTGGCATATGCTGATCCACTTCCTTTTCTGATATGAACTTGTGATATGTTTCTGCTAATAGCTGCAGTTTACACAGCTAACAGCTGCATTGTCAGGCAAAGATAATCATGTACAGTGTACACCATGGTGGCTTGACACATGCACAACAACACGAAGTGGAAATTCCACACAGGCACATGCAATTGCACATGACCCACCCCAAATATACAGATGTATTTCATTTATCACAACATCATATAAAATTACAGTTTCTCAACCCAATCTCAGAACGTGTCACGCCAAAGGAACTCCAAAGTTGGATGCCATAACTGGAAGGCTACATGCAAATGAATGTTTTTGTGTGTGGAAGCAGTCAGATTTTGTTAAACACTTTCCAGTCTGGATAGATTGACCCAAATCCTGCTGAATGTGAATGTGCAAGTTCTGAAGTGTGACACTTATGTAAGATTCACGTGTGAATGCGATTATGGAAGTTCGGACATGTGGAACCTATGTGAGATGCATGTGTGAATATGTCTGAGCAAGTTTGGAACTGTGGAATGTGTTTGAGATACATGCATCTTACAGGCTCCACATTTCAGGACATGCATGGTCACATTCAGCAGATTCGGGTAAATCAAATTGTCATGCAACACCTGACCCCTCCCCATGCGAAAACATTTGTTTACATATGGCACTCTGGTTTTGGCTTCCAATTTAAGTATTTCAAGCAGGGCACATTCCTTGCTTGTTTTAAGGACCTTGGCTGCATGTACCTTTAAAAAACGTCTGGTACTAAATTACAAAGTCTCGTTGTTTCTTGAGGATGATTGTTTATTTGTTTATTTAGGGGACACTTATTCCACAGGCAAAAGCCCAAATATGAAAGCAGTCCAGTTTAGAAACAATAAGTATATGATACATGCACACACAAAAACCAGCGTAACACAAACACACACACACACACACACGCACGCACGCACGCACGCACGCACGCACGCACGCACGCACGTACGCACGCACGTACGCATGCACGCACGCACGCACGCACGCTACACACAACGGTCATCAAGAGAAGGTTTCACGTGTGCCAGTGAACCTAAACAGATCAGATCGGAATGATTTTGTTGGGTGGAAAAAGCCAGTTGTGGAAGAATGTTGTAAACAATGATTGCAGACAATGGGTATCTGTGCTACAAATCCATTTTTAGCAGTGTATACCCTTGCAAATGACTCATGGAAAAGGCCGGTATGCCGAGGACGCCGGACGGGTGTAAAGCCAGACCGAACAGTGATGTCAGGTGGGCGCAGTCAAGCCTGTAATGATATACGTTTTATAAAAATAAGACGTCAGACTGAGTGAAGCGTGCCTTGATGATGGTGTTTTGAAGCAAGCGAAAAAATGCTCGTAATCCAGTGGAGAACACCGGGCTACTCGAACCCAGCCACTTGAGAAACCGGTGCTGCGTTTCGAAGCGGGCGAGATGGGAAACGGAAAACCGCACCAAATAACGGTACCGTACAATATCAATGGTCTCACATGAGCGTCGAAGGCACAAAGCAGAGCCTTGTGATTGAACCGCGCTTGACGTGGACTCGACGGAATTTGCACGCTTCGCATGGGAAAGCTCAGCATCCTGTTTGCTTTGGAGACAGTTGAATCTATGTGATTGGGAAAATTGAGTTTGGTGTCCAGGAAGACGCAGAGATCGCGAATCTGCTGGCAGCTATCCAAACGGTACCTGTCCAGTGCGTATGAATAGGCAACAGGTGACGTGCGAAGGGTGAATGAGATGGTATTGCACTTAGCTGGGTTCAGTTTCAGTCCACAGTTTTTAGACCACTCACAAAAGCGATCCAAATCCGCCTGAGGTGTGAGACGATTTGCTACGTTGTCGATTCGGTGATAAATTTTCACATCATCAGCGTGCATAAGACACTCACCCTCCGTTTCGTTAGGAACATTGGCCAGAAAGCAGACAAAAAGCAACGGTCCCAGGACGCCGCCTTCCGGGACACCAGATCGCACTGAAGTCCACTCAGACTGCGTGCCGTTCAGCACTACGCATGGTGAACGATTGCTCACGCACGACTCCAGCCAGCTGTGCATGCGGCCAGTGATGCAAAAAGAATAGCGAAGCTTGTGTAGCAGAAGAAGATGATTGACGCTGGTGAATGCTGAAGAGTAATCGGTGTAAATTGTATCTGTTTGTTGACCTTTTGAGATAGATGTCCAGCAGTGTTCAAGGAGACATGAAGGGTTTTTGATGCAGGAGCCCTTTGGAAGGAATCTGTGCTAGGACCTAAGGCAGGGCAGGCAAACAAACCTGTAAGAGGCTTTCGTACACAATGTTTTCCAATATTTTTGAGCAGATAGGAAGCAAAGACACTGACCCGTAATTTTCAGGCACCTTTTTGGGCCGCTTCTTGTTCACCGGTATCACGTTCCCTTACTTCCACATGGCGGGGAAGACGCCAGAGTTTAGGGAAGGCTTGCATGTTATTTCTAGCCGAACAGCTAGCTCCTCGGCATACTCCCTGAGAATCCGGACACTGAGCCTGTCGGGGCCGCAGGCCTTGGGAGCACTGAGATCGCAAACAGGTGGGATATACGGCCATGTGGTACGGTAAAGCTGTCTAATCCAGGCGCATCGAGCAAAGGAGGGCCAGGCAATATACGAACGTTTGGGTCGCAGAACTTATGGGCAAAACACATATTCAGACAGTTGGCACGCTCCTCATCACCCTTACACACATTGTCATGGCACTCAGGAACGGGAGATATATGCCCTTATGACATCAAGGATTTAACGAAGGGCCAACATTTTTTCGGGTTGTTCTTAAAGTCTCGCACTAGAACCAACAGATCCTCGCAATATTTAGCATCAGCTGCTGTTTGCAAGTCGGCTTGAGTAGTACGGTGCCTAGCAAGATTGTCGGCGGTCGGAAGCGGTTTCTTACGTCTGTGAGCCATATGATGCATTTGACATACATCTGTAGATTTGGGCGCGGGTATGTGCCATTGTATATGTTTGTATGGTGTTTTCATTTTGTTTGTGTCCTGCGCGTGTGGCACACCATCGTGGGGTACGCTGTGCGCGTGTGGCACACCATCATGGGGTACGCTGTGCGCGTGTGGCACACCGTCATGGGGTACGCTGTGCGCGTGTGGCACACCATCATGGGGTACGCTGTGCGCGTGTGGCACACCATCATGGGGTACGCTGTGCGTGTTTGTTTTTTTGTCTGACGACGCAGCCGTCGTTACTGTGAGACGCGTCGCGAGTTGGTATTCTTCATTGCCTCCGGCACAATTTCTGTGAAATGGTTATCTTTGTGCGCTCTTGCAATGTGTTTCGTGAATCCAAAGGTCTTATCCTGATAGCAATTGACCTTCAGTATGCGATGAGGTACTGTTTAAAGGATGCTTTCAAGCAAACATTGGTCATATTGTTAATACTCGATGTTTCAAGTTTTGCTCATGGTCACAGGTTAGTTACCATCGTCATGATCACCTGTGAGGATGAGCACAGCTGGAAATGTGGAGTATTCACAGTCTGATCAGTGTTTGCTTGATCATATCCTGTAACCAGCGCCTCCTGGTGTATCGAAGGTCGGTAACGGTCAGTATTATAATTCTGAATTAACGATATCCTCCAAAAAAGAGAAATCCATGGCCTTTCTCGCTGATATGAAGCGTTTATGTCAATTATAACAGGTGCAATGTGGGTCTGTAATGTTCTATAAGCTGCTGTGGGATTCATACTTGGGTGTGTTAGCGTCGGGCTGTTATGCTGTTTGGTGTGCTGGATGATGCCATGAATAATGAAGTCGCAACCTTAGGGTTCACTTGCACTTAAAACACGAATATCACTTGTTTTCCGCGTATCTTTTCGTGTGGTGCAAAAAGATACATCCTGCCCTCGGGACTGAAATTTTGCCGGATTTCCTTGTGCTGCTCTTTGTATTTAGGCGTACATGACGCATACAGGCAGTCTAATTCAGTGATATTGTTGAATGACTAGCTGCGGATAGTTGGCCGTTCAGCTATGTGCGTTGAAGCGTTCCTTTGAAAACGACTAGTAAATCGTTGTCAGAATGACCTTCTGTTGAGATAGATGGTCATATCACTATGCCTCGAAAAAAAGATAAAAAGACATAATGCCGGAATCGCATGATTGCTTCATCATCGTGTGGAAACTGCTGCGGTTGTAGCATGTATCAGTCCGATGACACTTGTACTGACATTTGCGCTATGCTTAGCACCGTTAACTGTCGGAATCTGACGCCGGGGTCGAGAGACGCCACACTCGCCTCCTCGTCCACACTCGCCTACTTGTCCGGGGTGGGTAGGCGAGTATCCTCGGGGCTGCACGGCAAAGTACTGTGGGCTCGTGCTTACACTTGCTTTACATCAGCCGGCCCCCAAGTTGCGATCCGTCAGGTCCCGTCATCGGCAGCCAGCGTGCCTCAGTCGTGTGCTGGCTATCGACGCAGCCGTGGCCACGTCTGTCCGATTACGCTGATAAAGAGACGCGCCCCGAGCGGCGTCTCTCTCCCATGTGACTTCTGCTGCGTCAGGAGTGTTGTGCGGTGTGAGTGCCGTCTGGCCGGTGATCGGCTGTGACCTTGGCACGGCGTCCGGTCGCAGTGCGCCGACTTTGGCTCCTGGCGCACTCCCGCTCTGTTGCAGGTACCGCGCTTTCCGACGCAGCACCATGGCCGGCGCCTGCCCGCAGAAGCAGTTCGACGCGGCCGTGCACCTGATCAGGGGCCTGCCCAAAAACGGTAACCGAATCTCGTGGTTGGTCCCAGTAACCCGGCCTGACCAGGAGGGGTCCTGTGCATTCACATGCATGGACGAGAGTGTAATTGCTAAGTATTCATTACGGACGTTGTCGGTGCGCTATAGAGCACGGCGTTAGACCTATCCGCGCGCATATCGTAGCGTAGCTGATTGGCCGCATCCGCAGAGCATGGTCCGCTCCTGGTCAGGGCTGGGCTGTACGTGGACGGAAAGCCGTGCGACTACAGTCCTACCCCCGCCACCCGTCTCGTCCGGCCCGGCTCAAGGCGCCCCGCCGCGTGTTCGGCAGGTCCGTTCCAGCCTTCGAACGACATGAAGCTGAAGCTGTACGGCTTCTTCAAGCAGGCGACGGAGGGACCTTGTACGCAGCCGGCGCCCTCCTTCTGGGATCTGGTGGGCAAGGCCAAGTGGGGTGCCTGGAAGAGCCTGGGCGACATGCCGCCAGAGGAGGCCATGCTCGAGTATGTGGAGGAGATCAAGAAGGTGAGTCTGCCGCGGCGGCCCCGCCGACTGGCGACGCATGCCACCGGCCGATATCGGTGCAATGGGAACGCGCATGACACGTGACAGCAGAATGACGGGGCAGCATGAAAGTAGCGCGCGGAACGCGGTTTTTTTTAATGCGCCCTAGCTGTGCTTCTGCTAGGTAGGGTAAGCAGGATTTCCTGACCGAGGTACAAGATATATTTTCTACTTGCGGGTCCGATAATCTGAGCTTTGGTTCTCAAAGGAGTACTCTAACCGTACAGTGTTTTGTATTCATTTCGTTAGAACTGCTTATTCCACAAGTATTGACGGTGTTCGTACTTGATTGTTGGCTATATGATATCGCGATGCAGTTTCACGTGAGTGTGCCGTTGGTGCGGCTCAGGGCATGTTGCACCATACTTGTGGCCGCCTTGAGCCGAATCAAAAGGTGTCTTATGAATCAAAGGTTGCCTTACGAGTTGAGAGGGAAATCGATTCCAGTGGGTCAATTATGTGTTCAATCATGAGCCAGGCGTCGAATCAAAGGTCTGCTGTTTTAGATATGAAGCCAATGACGAACAATAATTCAAATGACTACAATTTTAAGTTCATAGGTCGTGTTTATGTGAAATATGATCTGAATGAATTTTTTATATCATATACATTCATATGAGGATGAAGAACAGAATATCCAACAATTTGAATATTTTTGCGCCCTGTCATGTATAGTACAGGACCTTGTAACGCATAGGTTTTGGTCTTCTGATGGAATGGTTGCAAAAACCATGTACGCAGTTGTCAATCAAATTACGCATTAAAATGCGGTGTCGCCTGCTGTATGATTAAAGTGCTGACACCATTGGCATCAGCAAACGCACGGCATGATATGAAGTAAGCGCAAATAGCAACGCAACAAATACGTTCTGCAATAATATCCAGTGATCCTGTGAAGGCGTGCAATACATAAATGGCTCAGACGAAAATAGCAGGACGACTTACACTGACGTGTGCGGTTCAGTACGAGTACGCAGTAAAAACTAATTCGGAGAAGCTGCACTGCGGCTTCGTGACTATCTGATCTTATCACCATAAAAAATGAAATTTGCACTGTGCGATGTGTAATATTTTGAACGTGACTGAATACAGCCACTAAGGTACCATAGGCGACGCGTGATGAGCGTGGCGATGCGGTTATCAGCAATTATCATTTTGATCATGCCAAAGGCTAGGGTAATGGGACCAGACATCTCGGAAACCTGTGCTGGTGAGATTCATGAATAAATGTAGTGATAGTTAAGTAGGGTGTTGGTCATTATTTTATAAATTTAAACGTTATTTTGCCAATGCTGCTAACTGAGATAATGATGTCTCCAAAAGTGTACAGACGTGAACGTCATTTTATCTTTATTCGATGTAATATGCCGAAAATGACGTTGACAAAATACATCTTAATAGTTTTTAACATTCGTTCTCTTCATGGCGAGCATCAGCCTGTGTACTCGGCTCCTTAGTGGACTGATCAATGCGCTGGAAAGCCTTCTTTTAATGAGGACTTAGCATGTAGAGCTCCACCGATGTAGCCTCCGCGCTCGTTATGCGGACAATGCTGCTGGAAAATTGGCAGGCCGTATGTATATCTGGGGAATGGAATCATGTAGCGAAAGGCAAACGTACGCATTTCTTGGCTGTGTCGTGTATGCATGGGAGCCGGGGGCAAGCCCTAATATCTTATCTATATTCGTAAATGATTCATAGATATGGCGCATTCCATCGTTGTTTCATTAAACTAGCCCAGGTTCTGAGAACGTCAGCAGGCGAAATTGGCGAGTCTGTAGTCATGTCATGCAGTCTAGAACCTAATGTTTTGCAAAAAGCATTTTCTGGGATGGCGTAGTGATTTGCGGACGGTGCATTGGCCGGTGTGCTGTTTGCTTCACGTCTTTATCTGTTGGGCTCCCGGAGATCTGCCGGTAGCCATCAAAGGCGCCCCCAAACCACACTTTCCACGCACTTTTCCGCACTCCACCTTCTCTCTCCATACACGCTTTTGCTATGACCATTGGCCATCCTTTTCTCAGTCCAAATTTATTAGTCTCGTATCTTCTTATCTCCCCAGGCGAGTTGGGAACCTTTGGCTCAGCTGATACGCGGTGAACAGTTCTTACAATTGTCCGTGTTGACGGAGCATAAATGTTATTTTGTTCAAATTAGAAGCTCTATGAAAATGGTCCTGCATCAAATAAGATTCAGTACAAAATCCTACAAATTGTACGGCTTAACTTTCGAACAATTGCGTTTTTGGTTTCCGAAAGTTGCATTGAACAGCAAGCTGCGAGAATATTAGCTCCTGTAAGGTGTCACGGCTGGGCCTGGCCGGCCTGGCCCAGCTGAAATTGTTCAATGTTCTGATCATTTATATCAAGTACATGGCATCACGTGAAGTGATTCTATTGTTCAGCGCCTGGGGCTTCGCACCGCCCTTACAATGTTTCCATTTATTATGTTTTAGAGGGCGCTGTGTACCCACGTATTTGAGGCAGGACTGTGCGCAAGACTCCCTTGCCCTCTTGCCATGTATTTCCACTGTTACATCAGGTGCTATCTTTTGTTTTTCTTTTCGTTCTATTCTGCTCGTGCATGAAGTCTGAAGGGATGTTGCAGCACAGTTGGGCCATAATGGTTTCGCTTGCATTGTCTGCTTGCCCTGACACCTCGCTCTCGGTAGGCCATGCAGAGGATACCCGCCGCATGTACAATGCTGGGGCGGAACATTCGCAGAGGCGTCCTCTCGGGGATTTGGTTGGAACATTCCATCCTAATCAGGGACTGGTGTTTCGTTTAAGTCCCCTATCTGTGTCGGTTCCTAGTTAATCTTACACGAAACGCTGAACAGGGCAGTGGGATCCGAAATACAGTGGCGTTCTTTTGGAATATCTATTGGGCTTTCTGTTGGGTTTATATGAGCCTCCAGTCAACGTTCGTGCATGTAATGGGAGTGAGCGCCCATAGTTACCCTGAAATATGTAAAAGCGGTTTATTAGGAGCCCACTATCTCCTACACTTCGATTGGTGCGGATGGTATGGAGATGCATACATGAAAATATATGCGTGTCTGCACGTTGGATCACGAGTCGCGAATCGCGTCTTTGTTGGGAATGAGTGAACCCACAGATTGTGTGGATCGCTGTGGGTCATTAGTGGAATTATGATTCGCGGGCTACGAGTGAGGTTTGAGTCGATTCATTCCTGTTCATAGCTTTGTGTTTGGCCGCGAATGAGATCTCGAAATGGATGTTTAAGCTTTGGGCCATTAGCATAATTTAATTAGAACACGCATGTGCGCGTCACGCATGTGGGAGTCTGTCACGCGCGCTGCACACCTCCCTGTATACAGTGCCCCTTCCGCGTACAGCCCCGCCCGGTTCCCCCCGCACCGGTCCGCAGTAGCTGTTCCGTGCCCAGCCCTGGGACCGCGGCAGACCATTTGGAGAGCGCTGGTTCTCTAATCGTCATTGTTCCATGCGGGTCTTGTCTGTCTGCCGGTCGACCGGCTCTTGGTTGTGTCGCGTCCGCGTGCTGCTGTACTCTGCCTCCCTCCCGCTCCGCGAGGAGCCAGCAGTAGGTCCCACCCCCGCGCTGACCGCGGCCGGACGCTGCCGCCGCGAACTGCGCAACGCCCGGCCTGCATGCGGTGCCGCGGACATGATCCTCCGGGGCTCCGAACTTAAGTGGCGCGGGCAGAGGGCGGAGCGTGCCCCGCACGCGGAGAGAGCCGCCCGGCTGCAGTCTGCGTGTGGCTGTGGTGCGGGGCCCGGTCGGGGCAGGCCTGACAGCCGCGCGCCGGTAAGCTCTTAACAGGTCCGTCGGGTATCGGCAAGAAATCAAGACCAGCGCGGCGGTCGTGGGGGGGGGGGGGTCGGTCAGACCTCTGTCCCCATCCCCCCTGCTTTGCTCCGAAGTGGGTCACGTTTCCACGGTGGTGGTGCCGGCCGCGTGGCTGGCCACTGGCGGACCAAATAAACGCCGCCGAGCGGCGCCGGAGGCTTCACTTTCTGAGCCTTGAGCGGCCACACGACTGCCAATGAACGGGGCGGCACGTCAGCTAGTGCCAGCCGGCTGTGCCCGGCGCATTCCCAATAACTGGTCCTTCGTTGGCAGGCTCTCAGCATCCTTCCTGTCCAGACGTCTGTTGCACGTCCGGGTATGCACCGGCGTCTTATCAATACCAATGCAGAAATGGTTCCTTTGGGATGGCGTATGTCGGTGGAAAGTCGCCATGTGAAGTTCACACCGTGCTATGTGTCGTGAGGTTTGTGGATGTGTGCCTGTGGGTGTGCATCAATCAGTTCCCTAGTCATTTATATCAGTCAAAGCCAGCTAAGGTTTCAAGAAAATTCGTTCCCATAGATAAGACAGTAGTTATAGCATTATTCCTCGGAGAAAAAACAACATTAGAGTGGGGATACAGATTCGTCGGTATTTCGGCAACACGCCTTTATTGAAGCGAATAGCAGAAGCATACCAAACATACGTACTATCCGTAAGCAGTTTCAGAATAGCAATTTAATATTGTCTAACCGCACATACCAAACCAATCTTTCCGTTTCCGAGGTTTTAAGATGTCATCCAAAACCTTGAAGGAACCATCAGGCATAAACAAGGCTTTACAGAACCTGGACACCTATCGCTACATCCTGCCTCAATTACATTTGAGCCATGTTTATGTATGCGCAAGGTCTGTGTATGCTCCACCACTAAGTTGCACCACCTCCGAAATGCAGGAATGGAAAATTAAGGAGTGTCTCCTAAATGAAATTTAAAAGCTGAATATCACGGTTTGCCCACTTGCCATCACGGGTTTCTAGTCAAATCAGCTGATTAGAAAATTACACCACAAAGCTGTTAGTCTTAATTCTTATTTAATTAGTTTTATTTTTATTCGTATCATACGAGTGTAACACAACTTCATTTTTCCTTTCTTTCTAATTGCCTTTGAAGATGCCATCTATGGCTTAAAATGTTGACCAATTTCTCTGCAAAATGTTCCAGTTGCAAACTTGCACGTATTTTATACATAAATGGGACTAATTGGCCAGCCGCCAAACGTGTTTGATGTGCACCCGAGAGTAAATAACTCACAGGGCATGAAGGAGACAATTTGAAGCACATAACGTATTCTTACCGCCATTTTTGCCCTGTTAAACCCTCAGCCGGTTTCTTAGGGGGAGGGGAGCTCTTGGCTATGCCCGATAATGATAATTCTAAGCCATTCCAGTTTCGCTCCCTCACCATGTTACATTATCCTGCCGTACACGGCTTTTGGACAGACCTGACGCAGCTAATACGGAAGTGTTTGATAACGAAATCCCGACCTCTGACACCGTTTATCATGCAGGCCTCTCACTTGTTTCGCATTTTAATCATTTAGCCTGGTGGGCATAATTAACATTCATATTTTGGGGGCGAGTTCGATGACCCCGTCTGTCAGTAAGTTATGCGAAAGGTATTGACTTTTTGTGTAGGGGAGCAAATTGAAGTCAGCCCTTAAAAAGCTAGTAAGTCTCCTATGGAGCGAGTAATTGCCTACATTGCCTGCTTTGAACACATTATTTGCAGCCAGATTTAGCCATTTTCTGTTTCAGTCCATCGAGTTTTTCCATAAGACAAAATGTGATGCCACAAGACATAAAAGTGAACTTCTTTGTCCCATATTGTTGATTAATTGGATCAAATTTGTTGAAGTGGTCCCTCAGGTGTGCTTTAAACGGAACGTTCCCTTTTACTTCGGGTTTTGAACTGAAATAGACATTTTGAGGACCTTTTCATGCAGTTCACGGCCATGCCCCTCCTAAGACCCAAACCCTCTGGCTCCTGAGTTATACGCCCGCAAAAGTGTGAAATGTTTACTGGGAGACAAGACAAAAAATTCACAAACAAGCCATTCACTAATCGGCCACCCAACGCTGCGCCCCCGACGAGAATGACCTGTTGGCGTCAGCTTTGGTGCTTTTCGAGGTATTCTGTAGGTCTGGCTGCCAGATGCTGCCAGATATTGCTGTCGTCACAAAACCACTCCATAATGCCATCAAACAATAGCGTAATGGGGCGCATTTTTCAAACTTTGAGATTTTGCTATTGAGGGTCGTTTTTGAACCTTGAAAGCTTACCAATAGTCACAAGTAAGCTTTTCCCATCATACCTGATGCTTTTCTCAATGTATTCAAATGTGGAACATTCCCTTTAACCAAATGTTTTCCATAGTAGGCATGGTTCGCTGACTGGAAAATGACTGTACTGTAGATATGCACTGTATTCTTAACACAGTAATTATCTAATCTACGTAGCAATTCCAACATGAGGTGAATATCAACATGTAGCAAATAGTCAGACCATTCCATTCAGAATGTGAAGCCATTATATCAAGCTTTGTCGTTATATATGAGTAAACAAACCTAAATGGATGCCTTTGCTGCGGCTAAAAAAGCAAGCAGGAAAACTGGTGTAGCCATTTTTAAGTTGTATTACGTTTGGAGAAGAGAGAATGTGTTGTGTTGTGGAGCATACCCGCTATTGTCCTTGACAGAGGTGAACCATGACAATCAGAATAAGTTGTTCATAGTGATTTTGTGTTTTTATTTGTATGCTGTCAACTTTGTCTATTGACAACAGCCTGACACAAATGAACTGAACCAAAACACAAGATAAAACCAGCCAAAAATGGGCTTGATCGTGTCTTTATCACAAGTGCTGCTGTGAACAGATACGTGAGGCGAGTTGAGATGATGTTAAACATATAGGTTCCTCTAAGCTAGGTTAAGTAGATTAATTAAAACACAAGTTGAAACCAGCCAAAAATAAGCTTTAGCATGTTTTTATCACAAGCGCTGCTATCAACAAATAGGTCCCGTAAGTTGAGATGATGTTCAACATATGGGCTGCTCTTAATCAAGCTAAGTTGGCTAATTCCATGGCAAGCGGCAGAAGGAATTGTGCGAGGATCAGTGACTCACAAATGTTGCTGTGGTACAAACAGGTTGGACAGGATAAGATGAGGTAAGGCTTCTTTAGGTTAGGCTTAGTTATGTTGCTTTCATGGAAATAAGCACTGGTGTTTTGTGAGAAACAGGGGCATAATGCTTGTATTTCCTAACCCCATCTTAACAGAAGCCAGAGGTATGTTTGTTGTGTTTGAATCGGTAATGTGCTGATATTCAGGAGTACAAGGCCCTTTTGTTTGAATGCTTTATGCTCATTGAATTTTCTGTTGTTGTTTTGTTGTTGAATTCCTTTGTTTTGTTTTGTGTTAAAAATCCTGTGGAAGAGAAGTGCAATTGCAGCATCAAAACATTGATGTTACATAGTTTTTTATGCTGATCACACCGTTATGAAATCGCTATTCTTTAAGGTATTCTGTTTCACTTTAATGACCCGAGATGTTGAAAACAAGTTTTGTCATGTTTATGATATTACATCCACGTCAACTTGAAATGTATCTCTTTGTTTGCGGGAGCATCTCTCACCGACCCATAAGTGTCATGTTTTGTATGAGTTTTTCACTCCCGTATGGTCTTTTTGCGATTAAATTTTTCATTCCCACCCTAGTCCAAAAGCGATTCTAGCCCACCGGTTTTAATAAAGGCATATAGCCGAAACATCAACGCATCTATATCCCTATTGTACGGTTTTTCGTCTTCGAGGAATAAGGCTATTAGAAGTATTTTATCTACGTGAAGACTGTTCCTAGCAAGTACCTTTGACAACGTACGAAATTCGCTTCAAATTCTCAAAGCAAGTAAATCAGTCGGGTGGCAAACATTGGAGGATGACGAAATGCGAGACAACACACGCACGCACACACACACACACACACACGCACACACACACACACGCACACACACACACGCACAACCGCACGCACGCACGCATGCACGCACGCACAACCACACGCACGCACGCACGCACACGCACACGCACGCACGCACGCACGCACGCACACGCACACGCACGCACAAATTTTCGAAAGGCATATTTGGCTAAAAAAGGACTTCATATTTTTGTTATTGTAGGCCAAGCGTTGTGCTGTTACAGGCTCATTGGTTTGCTGTTTCAATATTGAATTTATGCTGAGCAGCGCCAGTTGTTCGGGACATGTGCGAGAACATTATTTACATAGGCAGCACAGTAGTAATAACCGTATTCGTCAGAGAAAAACCAGGAGAATGGACACATAGATGGGTTGATGTTTTGGCAGCATGATTTTGTCGAAACAATGGCAGAAGTCTCGATAAAGGCATGACAAGAAAGGAAATAACACTTTTCTCTGGGAAGGATGGTTTTACTTTGCTTTAACTTTTGATAAAGGCATGAGAAGTAAAGATATAGCACCTCTGCTATTGTTTCGATAAAGGCACGTTGCCGAAATATCAATCCATCTGTATCTTCATCGTCCTGTTTTTTTTTTCTCTCCCACGAATAAGGCTATTATTACTGTGCTATCTAAACAACGCTAAATGATTATGTTGTCTGTCTTGTAGTTGTACAGGGTGTCCCGAAATTGATGCGCGATTGTATCGCCCTCAGATCATCAACAGAGAAAATATAAGAGACCGGTTCATGATTCATTTACCATTATAATCCCGCACAGTCGTATACACTGGCGTATACGCTCCGGTATGCCGCACATCAGGTTGTCGAGAGTGTCTGCCTTGACTCCCCACCACGCCGCCTGCACGTTTTGGAACAGGATCTTCTCTGAAGTGGCCGGCGACATCTTTGTGAGCTCCTCCTTGACGATCTCCCAGAGATTCGCGATCGGCGACATGCCGGGGCTGTCGGCTGGCCACGTACCCTTCTCCCAGAAGCCCGGGAAGTTGGCGTGGCACCAGTCCTGGGTCTTCCTGGCGTGATGAACTGGAGCGCCGTTCCGCTGGAAAATCGCCATCGACATTTCTGGCAGGAGTTTGACGTTGGTTGGCGGACCGTTCTTTTTCATCCGGTGCATCGCCGAGGCTGCAGTCTTCTCCAGCACCTATCTGGCGTAGTAGACGATGGTGACGGTCTGCCCGCGCGGAACTTGGTGTGGCTCAGAGAGGCCTCTGTAGCTCATCATGCTCCAGACAAGAATATTTAGCGGCTGCTCCACTCTCTCGGCGATCGACACCTCCGAGCTGTTGTTGGCCAAGTCTCGGTCGTTTTGGCGGTTAGGGGCTTGGAAGAGCTCGAAGGGCGATCCGTCACTGAGCAAGACCCGTCTTCAGTCTGGAGCGGACCAATTGTTGCGGGCCTTGGTGAATTCCAGCCGCCTGCGCTTGTGGTCCACGGTAAGCCTTGACTGCAACGTGAGATTGAACGGCTTCAGTTGCAGGCTGGTCTTCACATACCGGTGAACGGCCAACTTGAAGGCTGGTTGCTTCTTCGCCATCAGTTTTCTCGCCAGGGTTCTCGTCGAGTGGCGCCTTTTGGCGCCTTGTGAGTGGTGCCTTTTGAAGGTCGACCTTGCAATGACCTTTTTTGCCACTCGGCTCAGAGCCGACTTCCGCCCACGACCCGTGCGGTTCTCGAGCGTCTCGCGTGACCGGTCGCGGGCCAGCCAGCGCCCAATCGTCGCTACGTTGACGCCCAAGTCCCTGGCGACCTGAGCGTGGGTCATGCCGCCTGTGACCATTCCATCCACGCGGTAGCGGATCGATGACTTGTGCTCTTTCAGCGTTGGCACTATGCGGACTGGGTGCGTTGGCTTTCTCGGACAGAATAACCTTCCCCGCCCACTGCCGGCCGAGCAGGCCGGCCGCTAGCCGCTTTGCTGGGATTAATATTATGATTCATTTGCGTTGTTCCGACGTTTTTTTTTTTACATTTCCACATCAGCAAAATGTTTGTTCCATGGTGCTCTACTCGTGCGACTCCTGCCCTTCCTCCTGAAGCGTTCACCATCTGCGGTGCAGCTTCTTCCCCGTCCCTCTTCCTGCACCGCCCTCCATCTGCTGGGCTGTCCCTACTCCAGATCTTGGTCTTGCACCGTCCTCCATCTCCGATACGGATCCCCCTCCCGCTCCTCCTGAGCCGTCCTTCAACCGCAGGTCCCTCTTCCTGCACCGTCCTCAAGGTGCGAGACGGCTCTTCCTACTGTCCCTCTTCCTTCGCCGTCCCCCATCTGCGGAGCGGCCCCTCCCAAGGGTTCTATTTATACACCGTACTCCCTCGGTAGGATGCGCCCTCCTCCTGCTCCTTGTCCTGCAGCGTCCTCCATCTGTGAGGCGGCTTCGCTTCTTAGCCCTACCCTTGCTCATTAGTCCTGCTCACAACTCACTCGTGCACTCACACTCGTGCAAGCTACCTCGGTGACTTTCATGGGCGTTTCCAGGTTCGCCTTACTGACAAGTGTAGGAATGTGATAAAATCCGTTTCCTAAAATGTTTTCCTTAGTGTTCAACTAAAATGCTGAAATGTTCTTCCCTTGTAGATATTTCGCAAAATTCATTGCCTAAAACTCCCCTTAATTCCACTCTCCCAGCCAGCCTGGGCCTTCTTCTGCCCATGCGCATCTGCGCTGGCCACCGTTGCCCGATAGTGGCCGGATCGTAAGCTACCTAGGTGGGTCACGTTTCCAATCGATCTCTGACGAAAGTGGAAAGGTAGCTCCAATATCGCGATCGACAACGGATGCGCGGAGAAAACTTTGCGTGTATCTTGCGGTACCTCGTTGCGTAAGCTGTCGAAAGCAGCGGTTATAAAACAAGAGGAGTGATGTTTGTCTGCGTTGTTAGGTATGAGTTGGTTTGCAACGTGATTGCAGGTGATCGTGATGCACATAATTTAAAGATAATTTTGGATTAATCAGGGCCTTGCTTACCTGAATTAATTGCCTGTTGTGCTGATATTCCTGTCAGACTGTCGGTCACATAAACAGAGGATGGTGGCTGGCTGTGTAGTATGCACCTTTCTTGGGGCTCAGATAGCAGTTTGGTGGTGTTCAAAGGCGAAGTTTCTGTCGAAATTAGGAGGAAATTTCCGGAACCTCAGCTTAACACAGGTGTTGCAGTTTTCTAGGATTTGCTATTGAGACCTTGTATGGAGTCCCGGGGAAACCCCATAGTTTACCTGGCTCTTTCTTACACCTGTTAAGCAACCACTTCGTACCCTAGACATGCCGCACGGAATTATGATTCAGGCTGGAATGCAAGCTCCACACACATACCCGGCATCACCGACCCTCCACTCACTTTTGTAACCCTCTATATATATATATATATATATATATATATATATATATATATATATATATATATATATATATGTATATATATATATATATTATATATACATATATATAATAACCCTCTCGGAAACAGCGTACCCGCGTACTTCGAACCCGACAGCTGGACAACAGCTGGTTTAAGAGATGAAATGTTCTTAGGTATTAGCCCGGATGGTAAAAACCCAACAGTGAGCGCAATCACAACAGCATTTGATGTAAAAAACGTAATATTTTGGTGTAAAATCACCTTATTTGTTACATAAAATTAAGCTTCATCCGACAAATTAAGTACAAAGTCGCCTCCGTAGCTCACTCAACGCGAACAAACCGGTGTTTGTAACCTTGACAACAAATCATGGCTACTGCCTAGTATCATTAGCATATTCTATAGTTGGCTACATTATCACAATTGAAACCTCTCAAGATGGAACACGTCGAAGGACAATTGCCTATAATTTTTGGTAAAGAGCTACATGTGGCTTCAACTAATCTGAAAGTTCAGTTCCTTTGCTGTAACCGATTTATCTAATCATGTCTAAAATCCAGTAACAGCTAACAAATAGACCGAATAAGCTACCTACCAAACGTCACGTGGGGGAGCTTAAACAAGTTGTTTACAAGTTGCGCTTGACGGTCCTTTTTCTCGGGAACACACCCTGCTCTTCCTCCTGAACCGTCCTCTACCCACGGTGTAGCTTCTCCTCCCGTCCCTCTCTCTGTGCCGCCCTCCATCTGCTGGGCAGCTCCTATTCCAGATCCTCCCGTTGTACCGTTCTCCATCTGCAACACGGGTCCTCCTCGCTGTCCTCGTTTTGCGAGGTGGCCCCTATTGCCGGTTTTCTTCCTGTCTGTCCTCACTTCGTGGGATGGGCCCTCCTTTGTTTCTTGTCCTGCAGCATCTTCCATATGTAGGGTAACTCCCCCTTATATCTCCTGCGACGTTCTCTACGTTCTCTTCTACAAATGGCCGCATTTTCTTGAACTCCGTCGTCGCACCCTTTGACACGCAGTCTTCCTTGCATAATCTGTGCTCTTTTCCTTACATTTTGTTTCGCGCAAAAGTCCGGAAGTCGATGCGTTCTAGTGTCGTCGTGGCAAGAGGCACAGACAAATTGAATTGGGATCATGTCACCTTGGTTTCATTTATGGCCAACGCACATACGTCTGCCCAGTGACTGGTGTCCGGATGCGCTGGGATGATGGATGCTGTGTTCACCGTGGCTCAACTCTCCTGCCTGCAAGCGAGGAATGGAATGAAGATGAATAAAAAAACGGCGATTGCAATCTGTCACGGCGCGTGCGCTTTCTCACGTTTTATTTGAAGTTCTCGGCAGGGGCGATAGCGCGATCGATTGGTGACATTTCGACGTCGTGAAGAAGCGAGATTATAGTCCTTTGGACAAACATGATGTTTGAACGGTCAGGTGTAAATAATAATTACAAATGGGTGGTAATTACCATCAATGAATCCGTGCACGCGGTGGTGTAAATCTCAACGCGATCCTGGCGATGGTTTCGACGACAGCGTGTTGCATTTTAACCCGTTTTGCCGAATCCCGACATACCCGGTTTGCACAACGCTATGTCGCTCGGTCTTATGTTGGCTACATGAATTGCGGGCGGTACATGAGTCAACGCTTTGAAGTCGGATTCACGCTTCCACCGGCTCTGGCTGCTGAGATGTGGTCTAAAACGTGAAAACGATCAAACATGGGAAAAGCTGTCTTCACTGCTGCTGTGCACGTGGCAGGTGACGTGTGCGGCGTCACACGCGACATCAGGCGATTCCCTGCTCATTTCTCTGTCGGAGCGTGTTGATTTGGCGTCGCTCTGACCGGCGGTTGCCGCGGTGCGGCCGCGGTTTCAAACGGCTGCTCGCCGGCTTCGAACGGACCTTTGAGCAGTGCTGCTTCGGCCCTGATGGTTTGATGCAGTCGATCGTTGATTGCGTACCGAGCACCTCGGCTATCTCCGTTTGATACGGCTGCCGCCATTGACTGATGCGCTGGTTGCGACAGTCACATCTGGACGGTGTTGGAGACATCGTTCGTGGCCCGGAACACTGGCATTGCCAGATGGTGTGGTCTATGCCCGTGAGTAGTTACCTGCTGCCTTTCGGAGCTCGTAACTTATGAGTGGTCCGATCACTGATACCTTGAGGACTTATCCACGTCCGTAGGTAATAGGTGCCGTGCCTGAGATTGATAACGATGGTAGCCGCCCGGCCTCCCCCGTCCGTTTTAGAAGCGAGCGTCATGTGTGAAACGACAGGAGGTGGGATGGCTAGAAGGGGACAGTGACCCATTTTCACAAAATGGGGTTCTTTCTCCTCCAAGTTGGTCAGTGCCACGTACGCTTCTCACGTTTTTGCCTTCAAGTTACCATTTTTAGGCCAGGTGATCTACCTCATCTTGCAGGTTAACTGCCACAATCCTGCCTGTTTTCTCCCCCCCCCCCCCCCCCCCTCCACACACACAGCCTCAGAGACGTGGCTACATGCATCGATGGCGCCCATTCACCATTCCGAATTCACTGTGGTGACTTATCCCTGTGTGCAAGTGATAGAGACCATACCTGGAACTGATGGCAGTGATAATCACGTACCCGCCAACGATGGAACCCACGCCTGAAGCTGAGGGCAGCGACAACCACGCCACCAGTCCCGTGCCAAACCGATGTCTTCGATTCATCCGAACGGTGGCAGAGCGATGACATGCTTCACTGACGTCTCTGGTGACGTCACTGTCACTGTCACCATCACAGGCCACTGAGACCACGGTTGAAAACGATGTGAATGAGCCGTCTCACCACCGGCCGTGGGACATGCCGCAGGTGATGGAGACCATGTCGCTGACGGAAGACGTGGCCAGTCTGATGGACACGCTGGGCCCCGTGTACGAGTACGTCGACGATGGAAAGGCCGACCGGCCTGCTAAAAAAAAGCACGTCCGGTTCTCCTCCGACGCGGCGCCGACTACCAACGGTCACGTGGCCGACGAACCGGCCGCGACCAACGGTCACGCGACACCGCCGGCTGCCAACGGTTTGCCGGCGCCGGACGTCAACGGCGGCCACGCGCCGGAGGTGGAGCGCTGGGTCGGCGCGGCCACCTCGGACACGGACGACGACGACGAGTTCAACGACCCGATCGGGGTGAGGAGGCGACTGGCCGCTGCAGCAGGTGTAGCGGTGACTCTGGGAGAGCGAGTGAAACGTATGTCAGCGTTCTGGTCCACGATGCACGTGCGGCTGATATTGCGCATAACGGACTTGGTGCTTTCCACAGCATTGTCCCATGTTGGAGGTGGGCGTCCGTCCGGTGTGGCCGGGAACGGCGTGAATGCGGTGCGTGTCGTGACCGGTCCTGACCTGACCTGACCTGACCTGATCTGACCTGACCTGTCCGGCCGAGGGGCGGCCGTGGGGTGCCGACCTGACCGGGGGGCCGGGTCCGCCGCAGGGGTCCGAGCTGGTGCAGGCGCGGGACGGGGCGCAGACTCGGCTGGACGCCCTGCAGCAGCGTGTCGAGACTCTCTCTCAGCTTGTGGACTCGGCCGGCGCTCAGATACTGGTCGGTGGTCGCTCTCGCGCTGTATTGTGTCCCGTCTCCCCGTCACCTGGGCTGACGTGCCTCTGGAATGTTGCGGCTTGACGGGCATGAGTTAGACGAGCCCGGATTGTGTGTCGCCAGAAGCAATATCGCTGTCTTATAGCTTATGAGGGGAACCGTTCCGTTAGCGGGACAACTATGTCCGCTGTCTGTGATGCTGACCGGGTCAGAACAGCTGGTAACAACTCTGCTTACTTTGGGACCCACAACAGAATCGATGAGCTGCGTTTTGTTTATTTTGTTGGCCGTGTCATCTGGGTGGTCACGAGATTGATACCATTAGCATTCGCATAACTTTGGCGTACATTACTGGTACGTTGTCGCGACACGACTTCTGCAGAAAATGACAGCGACAAATCTGGTACGACACCACTTTTGCTCGGTATAATTTCCACGCCCAACAATTTTGTGGACAATACGCGGCATTACACAAGTAATCCGGACATAGCGCTTGCGCGACGTCATCATGCGCAACAAAACTCACGCAGATAACTTACACGGGATAGTACTTCTGCAAACAGGAATCTAAGTGTGAATACGTTCAAGCAATGCAACTTTTACAAACAAATGAACTACAGCGCAAAGCCGTGTAGCCTAACGCTACACATTATTGCCTTCTTCTGCAAAACAAAAACGCTCGTTGTAAAACTGTCACATGATATATCCACGAGCAAAATTGCTGCGGTCAAAGTTTATACACTACCGAAGTTGTACAGACAAAATTTGTACGCGACTTAACCGCTGCAGATAAAGCTTCTACCCCACACGACTGCCATGCATCAAAGCTGCATAGTCGAAGCTCACCCCGGTTTGGCAGTAATGACGCATCGCAACAAAAACACAAACATTTGCATATAACAATGTTAGTTGCTATTGCCGCGGTGCCCGGCCTTTCTGCCAGGGTGAGAGGCAGGCGACGCCAATCCGCTATCTGAGGCCAGTCCGCTGCATTGCATTACTGCGCATTGAAAATCATTATCAGCCGTCCCATTTTTATGTTTCTATCGTGGTGGCATCGAGCTTCTTCTTGGACCAGGGCGCACACGAGTTCATGTCTGCAGGCGATGGTTTTCACAAACTTGGCCAGTGTGTGCTCGGGTAGAAGGAAAACGTGACAGCAGACGCACGAATGTATCGAAGGCCCATTTCAGCCCTCCAAAGCGTGGTGCTAGGGTGCCCCTAAAAGCGGGTGCAGAAAGATCGGAATGACATTATGACATTCTACACTTGCTGCGCACAAGAAGACGCGCTAATGCATCTGTTGGGGCCCCTGCAAGGTCGAACCCCCTTCTGACAAAGAAAAAAGCATTGAGCGCCAGACTTCGGCCACTATAAAGAACGGCGGGGCGGGAATTCCACACCGACGGTTGATTAAGTCATGTCAGGATATGTTTGGTTTGGTTTTATCAGGTCAGGCCAGGTCATGTCAAGTTAGGCTGGTATATTGGTTTTTCCGCAGCAGATGTGTGATGGCACACTGCTCGTGCTTCGCACGCGTAAGCTTTGTCGCAAAGATGTGTTCGCCATTTAAGTTTTAGCAGAAGAAGTAACGTGTTGGAGTTTCTCTATAGCAGCTTTGACGCGAAGTGGTAATTCGCGAAGAAGTTTTG
>NW_023597034.1:13914853-13946636 GCF_011947565.3 Pollicipes pollicipes | reverse complement strand
CAGAGCGATGACATGCTTCACTGACGTCTCTGGTGACGTCACTGTCACTGTCACCATCACAGGCCACTGAGACCACGGTTGAAAACGATGTGAATGAGCCGTCTCACCACCGGCCGTGGGACATGCCGCAGGTGATGGAGACCATGTCGCTGACGGAAGACGTGGCCAGTCTGATGGACACGCTGGGCCCCGTGTACGAGTACGTCGACGATGGAAAGGCCGACCGGCCTGCTAAAAAAAAGCACGTCCGGTTCTCCTCCGACGCGGCGCCGACTACCAACGGTCACGTGGCCGACGAACCGGCCGCGACCAACGGTCACGCGACACCGCCGGCTGCCAACGGTTTGCCGGCGCCGGACGTCAACGGCGGCCACGCGCCGGAGGTGGAGCGCTGGGTCGGCGCGGCCACCTCGGACACGGACGACGACGACGAGTTCAACGACCCGATCGGGGTGAGGAGGCGACTGGCCGCTGCAGCAGGTGTAGCGGTGACTCTGGGAGAGCGAGTGAAACGTATGTCAGCGTTCTGGTCCACGATGCACGTGCGGCTCATATTGCGCATAACGGACTTGGTGCTTTCCACAGCATTGTCCCATGTTGGAGGTGGGCGTCCGTCCGGTGTGGCCGAGAACGGCGTGAATGCGGTGCGTGTCGTGACCGGTCCTGACCTGACCTGACCTGACCTGATCTGACCTGACCTGTCCGGCCGAGGGGCGGCCGTGGGGTGCCGACCTGACCGGGGGGGGCCGGGTCCGCCGCAGGGGTCCGAGCTGGTGCAGGCGCGGGACGGGGCGCAGACTCGGCTGGACGCCCTGCAGCAGCGTGTCGAGACTCTCTCTCAGCTTGTGGACTCGGCCGGCGCTCAGATACTGGTCGGTGGTCGCTCTCGCGCTGTATTGTGTCCCGTCTCCCCGTCACCTGGGCTGACGTGCCTCTGGAATGTTGCGGCGTGACGGGCATGAGTTAGACGAGCCCGGATTGTGTGTCGCCAGAAGCAATATCGCTGTCTTATAGCTTATGAGGGGAACCGTTCAGTTAGCGGGACAACTATGTCCGCTGTCTGTGATGCTGACCGGGTCAGAACAGCTGGTAACAACTCTGCTTACTTTGGGACCCACAACAGAATCGATGAGCTGCGTTTTGTTTATTTTGTTGGCCGTGTCATCTGGGTGGTCGCGAGATTGATACCATTAGCATTCGCATAACTTTGGCGTACATTACTGGTACGTTGTCGCGACACGACTTCTGCAGAAAATGACAGCGACAAATCTGGTACAACACCACTTTTGCTCGGTATAATTTCCACGCCCAACAATTTTGTGGACAATACGCGGCATTACACAAGTAATCCGGACATAGCGCTTGCGCGACGTCATCATGCGCATCAAAACTCACGCAGATAACTTACACGGGATAGTACTTCTGCAAACAGGAATCTAAGTGTGAATACGTTCAAGCAATGCAACTTTTACAAACAAATGAACTACAGCGCAAAGCCGTATAGCCTAACGCTACACATTATTGCCTTCTTCTGCAAAACAAAAACGCTCGTTGTAAAACTGCCACATGACATGTCCACGAGCAAAATTGCTGCGGTCAAAGTTTATACACTACCGAAGTTGTACAGACAAAATTTGGACGCGACTTAACCGCTGCGGATAAAGCTTCTACCCCACACGACTGCCATGCATCAAAGCTGCATAGTCGAAGCTCACCCCGGTTTGGCAGTAATGACGCATCGCAACAAAAACACAAACATTTGCATATAACAATGTTAGTTGCTATTGCCGCGGTGCCCGGCCTTTCTGCCAGGGTGAGAGGCAGGCGACGCCAAATCCGCTATCTGAGGCCAGTCCGCTGCACTGCATTACTGTGCATTGAAAATCAGTATCAGCCGTCCCATTTTTATGTTTCTATCGTGGTGGCATCGAGCTTCTTCTTGGACCAGGGCGCACACGAGTTCATGTCTGCAGGCGATGGTTTTCACAAACTTGGCCAGTGTGTGCTCGGGTAGAAGGAAAACGTGACAGCAGACGCACGAATGTATCGAAGGCCCGTTTCAGCCCTCCAAAGCGTGGTGCCAGGGTGCCCCTAAAAGCGGGTGCAGAAAGATCGGAATGACATTATGACATTCTACACTTGCTGCGCACAAGAAGACGCGCTAATCTGTTGGGGCCCCTGCAAGGTCGAACCCCCTTCTGACAAAGAAAAAAGCATTGAGCGCCAGACTTCGGCCACTATAAAGAACGGCGGGGCGGGAATTCCACACCGACGGTTGATTGAGTCATGTCAGGATATGTTTGGTTTGGTTTTATCAGGTCAGGCCAGGTCATGTCAAGTTAGGCTGGTATATTGGTTTTTCCGCAGCAGATGTGTGATGGCACACTGCTCGTGCTTCGCACGCGTAAGCTTTGTCGCAAAGATGTGTTCGCCATTTAAGTTTTAGCAGAAGAAGTAACGTGTTGGAGTTTCTCTATAGCAGCTTTGACGCGAAGTGGTAATTCGCGAAGAAGTTTTGTGGTTGTTCTTGGGCCCTCTATGACTTTTTGTGGAAGTGTGGCGACGTTTTGGCTGAAAGCCTTATATGTAGCAATGTGTGGTAGAAGTTTTGACTGAAAGTACTGTTGCTGAGCTGTGTGTGTAGCAGTCGTGTCATTTAGAAGTCGAGTGTCGTATAAATTGTGTTACAAGCGTTTTGGGCGTGGAAGCGTGTTTGTGCATGGCGCGCTAGGCTTGCCCCTGACAAAGTGTACATTGATTGTGTAAGGTTGACGTCGTGCGGAAGTGTTTTGTGTAGCCGTCCTCTCTTGTAAGATTCAGCCTGGAGCCGGCTTTTGCTGCCATCTGTTGGGTGTCTGCGTCGTGCTGCGGCCGTGGTGCCATCTGCTGGGTGTCTGCGCCATGCTGCGGCCATACTGCCATCCGCTGGGTGTCTGCGCCGTTCTGCGGTCGTGCTGCCGTTTGGGCCTGCTCGCGGGACGCATGCGTGGTTCCCGTGTCCCGTGTGACGTCAGTACAGCGGTGCACCGTTCCGTGTGACGTCATTGCAGTGGTGCATCGGTCCGTATGGCGTCAGTACGGCGGTGCAACGTTCCGTGTGATGTCAGTACAGCGGTGCACCGGTGCGTGTGATGTCGGTACAGCGGTGCATCGGTCCGTATGACGCCAGTACAGTTGTGCACCGTCCGTGTGATGTCAGTACAGCGGTGCATCGGTCCGAACGACGTCAGTAGAGCGGGGCATCGGTCCGCGTGATGTCAGTACAGCAGGTGCACCGGTTCGCGTGACGTCACTGGAGACGCGCATTTCCTCCAGGATGGACGGCTGGAGACGGCCTGCGCGAGGCCCGGCCTGGAGGCGGCCAAGGATGCCGCAGGGGGAGTCACCGTCTGTCCGGGTAGGTGGCGCCACCAGCCGTGACGGCTGCCGACGGGCCGGATGGCGTCAAACGCGTGTGTGATTACAGTTGCTATGGTTACAGTCGAACGCCTGATCACAGTTGTGTCCCAGCGGACTGGTCTGGGCATTTGCGCTGGGCTCGGTCGGGTAGGAGAATTGTTTACCCTCTGAGCCCGTGCTGGATGTTGCTGATAGCCTGTTTGTAGCTGTGTTTTCTTATGTGTTGGCCGGAGAGAGTGGGGTAGTAGTGGAGAATCATCTCCGGAAGGAAGTCGACAGCATATTGGGTTGGAATGGTTATCAGTCTTTTGCCACTTTCTCGATGGTGATTTTAACTCTCCCAGCACTTGGGATATCCAGCCATATCGTGGGAGTTCTTCATGATCAGTGCGTAGCCATACTGATCAGAGTTTTTGGGGCGGCAAATTGGCTGTGTCATAAAGCCTCGCAGAAGCTGTGTCATAACGTCGCGGAAGGTGTGTCACAGAGGCTGTGTCGTACTCGGTCAAAACTTTTGAACAGCATGACGATCGCCGATGGAATCATTGCTCGGAATGTGCTCAGCGTCTCGGTCAGTCAACTCTCCGGCCGTGGTCTGGTTTTATGGATTTGTAAGGACTGCATGGTGTTTGACTTTCAGTCACGTAGCGTCACAACCGAAGTATTTTATCCGTTGCTGTCATTCTACCACGTATGGGCACTTTACCAGTTCAAAACTCTTCCTGGGTTTCACACCGACAGCAAAGAGACATACCAGGCTTGCACCTTGATCCATCCTTCACGGCCTTCCACCGTCTTCTGTTCGTTTTTGTAACTAGTCGATGAACTCGCATCAGTTTCAAGCAGTGGACGTTGACCATGCGTTTGCCGCCTGGTGCGGCAGGCAAGGTTTGGTGTCACCCGCGCGCGCCATCCCCGTCCAATGACGGCGCGTTGTCAGCAGAGGTGCACGACGAGCTGCGCGCGCTGCTGCGTGACATGCGGGCCGACTTGGACACCGTCACGGGCCGGCTGCGCGCGCTGGAGGCCGCCTCCGGTCGCGCCCAGGTCAAGGTCAGTCGGTCGCCGCGCTCCACGGCAGTGGTCATTGGATTTGCCTCGGGATCGATCGGACGCCTCTGGATGAGACCGACGATCCCTCGTGTTGGTGGATGTATGCGTTGTGCGCGTGCGGTGGATGTTGATCGGACGCTCGCGTGCTGTCGACATCAGTGTCTGTTGGCCTCGAGTGGGATGGGCTGGTGACAATTCTGGCGACGCCTCCGGCCAAACTGAGCGCCCCTCTTGACGTCAGCGCCCGGCAGCCGCGGCCGGTGCCGACCTCACGCTCAGACCGTTGCAGGAGCGCCCCTGGTGGCAGGTGCCGGAGCTGTCGGCGCGCTCGCTGCTGCTGCTGCTCTGCTGGCCGCTGGTGCTGCAGCTGGCTCTGCGCCTGCTGCGCGCCAGGCGGCCCCGGTAGTGGCGCCGGACACCGCGGTGTTGGCCGGCGCGCCCCGGCGCGCGACACGGGGCTGGCTACCGGGTGGCTGGTTACGTTATGTAGGTGGTAGTGTGCGCCGCTGGGCAAGCGCGCAAGGCTAACCATGGGGGATCACCGATTCGGTGCGACCTGGTGCTCTAGGGGAGATGGCATGTTGCGGTGCGGCGCGGCGCGTGGTGTCGATGGTGCTGGATGTGCAATCGTCGAGTGTCGGGGGCAGCGTAGCCTGGCCTCTGTGATACGTGCCGCGGATGCAGGCGAGTGCTCTGTGGGACATCCCGCGGGGGTGAGTGTGGTGACGGCCCTGGCGGTGTGGCGGCGGTGGAGGCGCCGGCGTCGGCTCGGCCGCCTAGGTTCGGTCGACTGGCCAGGCTCGTCACGGTCCGTGGACTTGGCTGGCTGCAGCTGTGGCCGATTCGTGTCGTCTCAAACGCGCACCTTTGCCTCACAGCCGTCTACCCGGCGCGCATGGACGCCGCTGGTGTGTTGTTGTCATTCTGACTGCCTTTGCGTGGAGCACTGCAATGCTTAGCGGAGCATACGGCAGAATGTTAATGGTCATATGTGCTAATGGCGCCACAGCGCCACCAACCATCCGTTCACTTCGAGAGCTTAAGTGTTCAGCAGCCGTCGTGGAATCTGGGGATGGAGGTTTTTGGACATTTTCGAAAGGACGCATTCAGCTGCACGAAATCTAGAACACCGTACTTGCATGCAGTGAAGTACTTGACATTAAATCAAGTACGGTATAACTTGTAAATCAGTACCTATTTACACTGCTTGCTTTTCACAAATGTGTATTGATCCGAGCCGTATTTTGTGTTGCCCCGGACGCGTGTTGCGCCGCCCGGTCTAAGATGTGTCGCCCCTGGTGGGTCCGCACTGACTCGGGTGGGACGCGCTCTCTTAGGCAGGATGTATCGCCCCTGGTGGGTCCGCACTGGCTCGGGTGGGACGCGCTCTCTTAGGCAGGATGTATCGCCCCTGGTGGGTCCGCACTGGCTCGGGTGGGACGCGCTCTCTTAGGCAGGATGCACTGTCCTGATTAGGATGCAATGTCCCGGGCGTCATGCTCTGCCCAAGACGGGCAGCATGGACCGCAGGTCCGTCGGATGAACGTACCCTGCCCCGCTGTCTGCCGCTCCACCGCCGATGCATCCTCAGACACACAAGGCATGTGGGACTGAGGTTGTTTTGGACGCGTGGTGCATGGTACAATAGTGCATATATTGATGTTATGCGTGTCATTACAGCATATAGGCTAGCATGCAAGTGTATGGTTTAGTTATTCAGCCATTGCACGTTAAGATCATATATCGATGGGTATCACAGGATGTGTTCGTATGAGCCGGGGATAAACAAGCTTTAACTCTGAAGAGAATTGAATAGACATGATGTAGCCCACGGGACAATGCCTAGACGTATGTGTAACGCAGAGGGGCTGTTAGGTTTGTGTACGCCCATGCTCACTGGTTGCGCACCTCGGTACAAGGACAGCAATTATCGGTTCAGCCTGAGGGTTTATTTTGTTCTGGTTCATTAGTTTGTTTTGCAGGCAAAACTTGCTGGCCTTATGGGGCCGGACACAGTTGAAAGGACCATTATTGAACGTGGACTTGAGGACCGCTGCTGCAGTGCGTGGTTGTGACGTACGGTTATGCTGAATATTGTCAAGTGATCACTTTATAACGATGTTCGACTGGTGATGTGGATCGCAGCACAAGCGCTCTCTGTTATGCCAGCCCATCTGGCTAGCTCACAGGTTCGCGACCCATACGTATCTGGCCAGCTCACAGCTTCGCGAACCATGCGCACCTGGCTAGTTCACTGCCTCGCAAACCATGCGCATCTGGCTAGCTCAATGCCTCGCGAACCATGCGCATTTCGTTAGCTCACTGCTTAGCGACCCATGTGCATCTTCCATGGACTGTAATGACGATGACATGCCCAAGTGATCTGTAGAGGGTTGAAGCTGTTCCCGTGCGTTCCTAGACATCCCTGAGCGAGGCAACCGTTTTGGATCTTTGACGATTCTAATAATTATCCAGTGGTGCAAGTTGGTGAATACAGTCGAACCGGAGCACATGTTTGCACCAAGACAATGTTTGGAACCTCCCGTAAACGCGTCCTGGGTTGGACAAAGGGAGTTCGATGCAGTTCGAAGCCGTTCTATTTTTTTAGTTACGTTCGCTGATGTCCCGTGGAGCTGCCTCACACATGTCCGGCAGCCCAAATTTAACGCAAAGGGCAGCACAACGGGCTGCGTTATTGCAGGGCTTCTCCCAGCTTGTCTAATGCGGAAAAATGTCCCCCACTCGACCACACGCTGCCCCTCCAACGGACCCACTGACCAGATATCTCATTCACCAACAGTCGGGTCGTCAAAGACTCCTGCTGGTGAAAAGCACCTACCCGTTTTCCCATAAACTATTCGTAGGATTTAGCCGGTTGTCTTTTAAAGGATCAAGTTTTGTGTATGCCCTCCAGTTGAAACAGGGACGAGAAGGTGCAAGCAGATTTAGTTACGCTGGTATTTAGAAGCTGATTACATGAATGCACGCGGTGTTCAATGCCTGCATCGAATAAACCAACGGCGCTTTTATTTCACGACGGTTCGTTTAGCCCCTTCAAAATCAATGTGCGTTGAAAACGGTTGTTGCCGGATTTTTTCGGGGTTCTATACAGATATTGAGGGGCCCTCTGGATTGCGCGTCTGCGCAGGTCGAAACGGGGTCAAAACTTGCATTGATATGGCCAGCTCATGTGCGACTGAGGTGTTTGTCCTTTCTTCTGAATCGAGTTGAAAATGACAGTGCGACCTAGTTTTGAGCACGCGCGCTCGCAGTTTTAAGAACAAGGGGTGCTGTTTCCTATTCAGACGGGGCAGGGGGGTTCAGCCGCTCCCCCTAATCTAACCTCGAGAAAAGAGTCGACCAAGTATGGTGAAAAGCCCGTTTGTGATTATCTTGTAGTTTTCGTCAATTTATCACCGCTCAACCCCTAGCTTATCTTGCACTACAACCCAGCGCTCGCACACGGACCCGCAGTCTCCGTAATCCAGGTGGGGATGGCATCCGCAGCTAACACCAGATAGCGGCCGAAAGATGAACGAAAACGAGCTCGTCTCGAAAAGCATTACTCTCGAAGGATTTATGGAACACATTTACAGTACAGATAATCTTAACAGCAAAAACAGCGATGGCCAGGATAAGACTTTCCGTAATACCAAAGTGCAGTCGAACGGCGTTGGTCGCTGCAGATGACACCAGGCACGTGACTGGGATCATTTTGTTTCCGAGCTAGACGCCGTGATCTTTTGCAGACTATTTCGAGCCACCTAATTCACAGTTACCCAGACATGCATAATGTAGAAAAGGCACACAAATTCCCCCACCTCAAGATGTCCGGACAGAAAGTTGAATGAAAAACTCGGGTGGAAAAAGTCGACGGATTAAAGGGCGAACACGATAAAAATCGAATCGGGAAGAAGCTTAAAGAGATGGCAGTCAGCAGGGGCAAAAGAAAGAAAAGAGGAAAGTCGAACGACAAAAAGTCGGCAATGATAAACTCGAATCCGAAGTGAATCAAGGAAAGACCGATGGGGAAAAGTCGAATTGGACGAATGTCTGAGGACTTAAAGCCGGCAGGGATAAAAGTCCACGGGGATAGGTCGGCATATAAAAGTCAAAAGACGAAAAGTGGAAAGGGACAAAAGTCAACAGGAAGTCTGCGAGACACTACTGAGTGCTATGATGACATTCATTATCAGCACAGCTTGAAGTACCGAGTGCCAGCAATATCATGAACGGTCGCTTTATAACGTCGGCTAACAATGACTCCTGGTATACTGAAGGTTGATAACTCGACTTGGGAACTCGAAACTGATAATGCTGCACGCGGCTACATTTCCGCATTCAGTTGGGGGTAAGGGTCTACTTCCCAACCCTTAAAGTGGGTCAAATCTGGGGACAAATTGGTTTATTGCCCTTTTGTAGGAAGGTTGTGTCACCTTGCTCTGCTCCGCCCCCCCCCCCCCCCCCCCCTCCATCAACTCATTTTGCAAGATTGCGCCGCTGACCGAACAACTGGCCGAGCTTAAGGTGTTTTCGCAGATATCAAGCACCATAGTTTGGGTCTGGATCGGGTCCAGACATGTGGGTGTTTTAACGATTTCATAATGCACACGCAAGTTCACTACCGGACATATCGCACAACAGACACCTTCCGCTATCCTGTGGCCGCCCTGCGTTACCCGTTGCTCTCCCTCCACCCGCCTGAAACGCCGGGGTAGCGGCGTCGCGCGCCTCCGCGCAGCCGACGAAAGCCAGGTGATGTTTGCGAAATAGTTGAGACCTTAGTTACATGTATAGGCTTTTAGGTAGCAGCTCTCCTCTAAAGCCGCCTTGAAATTTATCTGGTCATGTCCTGCCCCGTCCCGTTACTTGAAGCTGGGCTGTGACCGTTAAAATCTCTGATAATATGAGTAGGGTTTTGAAAGTGAGTGATAAGGTGGCTAAGCTGTGATAGCTTCGCGTTATCGTAAGTTGGGAGAGAGTTCACAGAACAGACACCGATTTTCCGGCCATGAAGTCCACAGAACATGCAACAGTCTGTAGAGGCGTGGGTGAGTGCAAGGTGCACGTGTGTTATTTCGCTTTTCATATTAAGTGCCACCCCACCTTGGCGACGCTCACCGGCTGTCATCACTACGATATGAGGAATAACTTGACATTTTAAAGTTATATGAGTCGGTAGGAAGAAACCAGGTTCCCTGCACGGCGATAACGATGGGAGCTAATGACGCAAAACAATGTTTTCATTTCAGACCATTTTGAAATTAAATCACGAAGATTCCACTGGAAGACAAATTGCATTTGACGGTGGTTTGACTCATCCCCACTGGTCGGTGGGAATCGGCCAAACGAAACTGACCGAGGCCGGCCCACGGCCACCCTCACGGGGGTCGGGACCGGCAGTCTTCGCTCAGGCGCGTTGTAGGCACTGCGCAGGGGGAGGGAGGCGGCCGTTCGTGCGGCGGCCAGAGGGACCGACTGCTGACCGTTCGTAGCCGGAGGGCTGGAACGCCGAACGGCTTGAGCCGGGCACGGACCACGCATAGCCGGAGGGCTGGAGCGCCAGCCGGCCTGGGGACGGGAGTTCACGGGCGCCTGAGTGCCCGAACGCTCAGCCAGGGGCGACTCGACAGTATTGGCCGTCTGAGTATGCGTGGTCGACTCAGTTGAAACAGGGGCACGAGGATGAGAACCTTCAGAGAGGACATATAGGGAATAGAGTCAGTTTGTGTCCGGCATGTCACCATCGTGACTTTTGCTTCCTGTGCATATGTTTTGTTTGGCTGCGGGGATATCTTTTATTCCATGATGCGTCGTGCCTGGGGGTATGACAAACCTGACGTCGCCTTGACAGCACAGATCTCTTTTCTCTCGCTACCATACAGGACATTGCGATAAATTGGCATTATGTCCCGGGTTGCCACAGCTTAGGCACTTCGTCGGTGCGCTGCAGGCAGAGCCATCATGTGGGGCCACGCCGAACTTCTGACAACGAGCACTGCCTGCAAGTTTCGCTCCCATGACCGAATCGTTGGCAGTTGAAGCAGAGCGGTGGGTTTGGATTGAAAACCCGGACAGATCAGCTAAAATGGCGAGCAATGAGAGGTTCAGGCAGATGATTTGTTTGAAAAGTGAGAACTGTCAGACTGGTGTCACCCCTTTAGCCATCTCTGAATGTCGTTTGACGACGGACGCGACAGACCCTCTTAGCGCAAAGCCCATTCCGAATTTCGTTCTCGGTCATGAATCGCTTTTCCAGAGCAAAAATTTACCTTTGGTGGTGTTCCGCGCGTGGTGAAGCGAGACGGTGACAGTTTTTCCGCAGAACTCGGCAGTTTTCAGGATGCCCTTGTCTGAGAACGCGTTTTCGTTTTAAAGACCAGAGAGCCGTTTGCCGCACTTTCAATGCCCAGGTCAGATGCACCACAAATACCCCGAATTTGTTTGTTCGGCCAGAAAACATTGATTCCCCGGAAGGAAACGTTCTCGCCTGTTGGTTTCGCAAGCACAAATGAGCCGAGAGGATCAATATAAGTTTCCGAGTTCTTTTTTGGCACCGGAGTGGTCGAAGATGAGCGAGGGTCGGAACCAGGGGCGTTGGATGGAGACGGCTGCTGTCCACACATCGTGGCGGATGTCCGTGAACCAACAGAATGGGCCTGGGGCGCGCGAAGGTCATCAGCTGAAGTGGCAGTCAAAGGGGGGCTAGCGGCATTTCCGTCGCCTGTATCCAGGGCATTATCAATGTCGGAGGCCGAATTTGAGTCCGTGTCGGTGTTGTCCCTGCGCTTACCACGCTTCCCCATACGGAGGAGCGGGAAGAGAACAATAAAACTAACTAAGTGGTGTGTTTTTGAAACGAGAGCGACCGGAAAAGTGATGAGAAAATGACTCCTTGGCTGGGGGCCGCAAAAGGAGCAAGCCACCTGCGTAGGTCTCGCCAGACAGGAGTATGGGCACCGAATGGGTCGACGTGAGCTGCGCTCTGTGTTGTCATCTCTAGCGCTGCTGGTTTCTGAGAGCTCAGGGGAGTGAAATTGACGACCACCCGAGCGAAGGTTGTTCAGCCGGCCAGCAGAGCGCGTGTTAATAAAAGCGCTGTAACCAAAAATGTAAATTTGCAAGTGAAAATCAGAGCATCATGGCAAAACATTCAAGAGCAGCCCGAGATAGGACTAAATCACGCGCACATGCCACTAATAAGATTAACTGACGAGCGCAAAGACGAAAGCTGTCTTGCAGCGCCTGAAGTGCCACAAGTGAGTCTGCCGTTCGCTAGTGGCAATCCTGACACGGCTAACCTGGCAACGATTCTTATGTCATAAAAACGCTTCGTCACGTATTCAAACAATAACGTTTTAAGAAGCAAATTTGCACCAAAATTTTTTTTGTAATTTAGAAGAGCCCCATGCTTTGCACACCAGCTATGCAAAGTGTGGTACGACTAGACCGCGCCGTTCAGAAGACATTCCAGAAAAAAGTCAACATAACACCCACCCGAGGACGTGCTAAACAAAAATACATGTATTTACGTCGTTACGTCCTTTTCACTTGGCGCGCGCTCGGATATGGGGGGCAAGGTGACAACCCGACTTTGTTTTCTGGAATGAATTCCGAACGGCGCGGTTTAGCCGCACCAAGCTTTGCATAACTGAGAGTAATTGAACAGAGGACCTTTTGAAACAAAGATATAGATTCACCCTGTAAGGCCACTGATATGGCAGGTTAAAGTTAGGCCTTGGCTGTCCGCGAAGACCATTTCTAGGGAATTATTCAATCTGGTGCGACAATGAGGTTTAAGACCAACCCATACACCTCTGAGATAGTTTCTTAGGCAATACACGATGCACTGGGTTACAATTACAATGCACTTGATTTACAATTGAAACAAATTCCATCGACCTAAGGTCAGACATGGTCAGACCGAGGCGAAAGCTAACCTAGCATCTTACTCGTCAGCTTGCTTTAGGTAGCAGTTTTTGGTGCTCATCACTTGAAATTTATTAACAAAACGGGAGCGCGACAGATATCTTCCGTGAACTTTTTGAAGGTCAGAATATCAGGTCGCTGACCTAAAATGACCAAGGCTGACATTTTATTTCTAAAAGCATACCGCCTATAGCGTAATCCCTGGAAATAATCGAGTGGAAAAAATAGCACCAACGACGTGTTTGTTTTTTTTTTGCTCACCTTGACCTTTGAAATGTCGAACAAGGTCACCTAAATTGAATGAATCCCATGAACTTGTTTGGGAGAACATATACCTAGATTCACGGCGGTTGAGTGAGAAGATCTGGTGGCACTTTGGACACCAGTCTGGAGTGTACCTTGTTTGGCCCCAAAGGGCGTGACCTAGGAACCTCAAATTTCGATACAAGTGAATTCACATGTAGGCCAACCCGCCCTTTTAACTTGGTGTTTTAGCTATCTTAGTTTACGAGATCTCAGGGGGGTGAAATTAACCCCCACCCGAGCGTAGGTCGTACTCAGGCGGCCACTCGGGTGCGTGTTAATAGTCTACCAATACAGGTATACGTGAGCTTTTCCATCAATGTCTGCTGCTTGCCTGAAGGTCTTCGAATGTGGAACATTCATTTTAACACAACCTCCGGCCAGCCTCCTCGAGCCCTCAAATCGGACCGTGAATCACCGGTCCCGAGGGGCCCGAAGGACCCCTGGAGACCTCAGGAAGGACACGTGCCCCTGCGTGACTGGCACTTCCTGCGTCACTGGTCGCTGTTAATGACCAGTGACGTCAGAGACACGTTATCAGACATGGCCAGACATGTTAAAGACACGTTGTTGGTTCGAAACATGCGCAATGAATTCCCCAGAGGCTTCTGAAAAGTTTGGGCGCAATTTCAGGGCAATGCCGTGTGAGAAATAAGAGCTGTGCTACGCCCCAGCTCAGCGACCGGCACACCGTCGCCGAGCCGCCAGACCGGCCCGTCCCGAAAGCCGGCACTCAAGGCTAATGACCGCCTACCTAGGGAGGGGAGGGGGGGGGGGAAGAGCCCTCCCGGGTAAGGACGGGATTGCATCCGATGCTACGCAACCCAAGCAACATGCAGCTTGGCAAGACCACCGCGTCGCCACAGCCGAACGTCGCAGTGTCTCCTGTTGCTCGACACAGCCACCACGTCGTGCCACGCACCGGATGCAACAGTGTCAGACCATGCGACCGCGGACACAGGAGACGAGTGTCGCCATGGAACGACAGTCCAGCGTGGCAGCTGCGTCACTCACGCCTGGCGAACAATTACCCGTCAGAGTCGGGCCGGCTGACCTTACCCAACCATTACCGACCACTTTTCGGGAGTATAAAAGGCTCGGTTGTAGGATTCGAGCCTCTCTTCCTCTCTCTCCCCTTCTCTCTCTCTCTCTCTCTCTCTCTCTCTCTCTCTCTCTCTCTCTCTCTCTCTCCTCTCTCTCTCTCTCTCTCTCTCTCTCTCTCTCTCTCTCTCTCTCTCTCTCTCTCTCTCTCTCTCTCTCTCTCTCTCTCTCTCTCTCTCTCTCTCTCTCTCTCTCTCTCTCTCTCTCTCTCTCTCTCTCTCTCTCTCTCTCTCTCTCTCTCTCTCTCTCTCTCTCTCTCTCTCTCTCTCTCTCTCTCTCTCTCTCTCTCTCTCTCTCTCTCTCTCTCTCTCTCTCTCTCTCTCTCTCTCTCTCTCTCTCTCCCTTCTTCAAACATGTAAGGACTTATGCCTTTCATCCCGGTATAACCGGGATGAAATGTGACTGTCGATGGACGGTCGGTCCTTGTAGTTTTCCAGTGCCAGCGCCACTGTACAGGTGTTGATCATATCCCTGAGTGTTGTGAGTGCTATGTCTCGCTCTTTCTGGTGAGCCAGACACGCTACCATTTCCTTTAGCAGTCTTTGTTAAGTAAAAAACATGTTTAGTCTTGTACCAACGCTTGAACCGGAAAACCGGCTGGGTGTTTCGAACCACCCAGAGGGCGCGACTAAAGAACTGAGGAGAAGGCTTAACCGATAGCAAAGCGGTGCAGGAAGCAATTCAAACATTGTTAGCGGCGGTGGGATGGTTAGGTGTACTTGAGCATATTTTTTAAAAAAATAAGGGAGTTGTTGAGAATTTCATATTTTTGTCACTCGCGTATAACGAGCGAGCGGGTCCGAAAAGCCCTTGAGTTGTAGCCTGTCACCCTTGTCTTAAATGATCCTTACTTTCTGCACAAAAGCCCCTGTGCTTATACGCCACGCATAACCACTCTATGCCCACGCATGGACAGCGCGCCTCGGTCCGGCAGGCAGCGTTTTCCTGAGCCGCTCTGTGATTGGTGAGCGCCGTGCTCGGGCACCGCAGGTGAGGACGGCGGCCGGCGGTACCTGCGGTGCTGTGGACTCAGTCTGTCCCGTGCGTCATGGCCAGTGTGATCCGCGGAGGTGTGCGTGGACGACCAGGACGTCCTCGGGTCAGGAGATGTGCGCAAGGCCGTGCGTGGGATCCGCTCTAACCACCAGACCGTGCATTTCGTGGTGGCGGGATGATGCGCGAGTTCTTGGTGAACGGTGTGATTCCGTGGTGAATAATGTGAGTCCGCAGTGAACGGTGTGAATCCGTGGCGAACGGTGTTCGTGTGAAACCCATGGTGGTTTATTTTGAACTCAATGTGTAGAGTGTTCGAATTTTAATTCCCAGAATACCGAGGGACAGGCAAGCTGCCGAATGTGCGGTTGGTTTGATACCATATACTGTGACAAAATTTGGTGTGGTACTGCGCCCAGTGGCGCAAAAATAACGACTCGCTGTCTGTGGTATGTTAAGGACTGAGGTGTAGTGAAGGTGCCAGAATTTGATCCTGCATTAGGACGTTATCCTGGGAGGAACTACGACTCTAGAAAATGTGGGGATAGAGCATATTTATGCCTCCGTCATGTCGACGTATGACCATGAGATGTAGATGAGGCTTCAAGGCTTGAGATGCAGCGCCGGCCAGCGCTGCACCAGGTTGCAATGATGCCAACGGGGTTCAGCTCGGCCAAGCTGGACATCCCTGGCAGCTGCACATATGAAGACCACCATAAGCTCATTCATCTGGTCGCGAGTGCGGCGAACACCCCTTGCATGTCAGAGTGTAATGCTCTATTTTGGAGTGCGGCAGTGTCGTGTCCGTCAAAATTTAACGAACTCACCTAGAATAAAGGGGGATTGAAATGGTGCCGACCAAAGTCTCGACGATGTTGCGAAGTTGGTGGTCTAACCAATGAGATGAAATACCTTAAACGTGTGTCCGTGTCCTGGTCAGAGAGCGAGCGCAGGTCAATGTAACGTAGGGGTAATGAGACCCAATTCCGGAGTAGCAGATGGTGTATGTAGAAGGCGGCCTGAGGCTATCGTCAGTCTTGACCATGCGCTGAGAGAAAGTCCCTGAGCAAATATCGGGATTGAGGAGCCGTTATACACGCCGGCTATGTAATGTGGAACGCGCATTCATTTTTGTGGGCCCACATTTAAACGCTCTTCATTTTTGCGAGACAGAGTGGCATGTCAGTACAGGGCTGAATGCATTTGGATCAAAAGGAGGTTATCCTACATGCTTGTTTTGCGTTGGCATGAATTCGCCCAGGTCCGACGAGAAACGCACACGAAGCGCGTAAGTGGCATATCAGCAGCACAGGGCTTAATTCACCTGAACCGAGAGAAGGCTACCCTACACGCGTCTTGACGACAATGACATCGTCTTTTTCGTGACAGCATGGACCAGCCGTAGATGGCGGGCACGTAAGAGATGGCTGCTCCGCACATAGAGAAACGCTTAAAAGGCATCGGAACTCGCACTACCAGCAGTATTGAGGTCTGTCCTGCATATGTGTGGCGGTGGGTTTTGAGACGGCATGTGCAATAATGCGCTGCACTCAGGTAGGGAATGAGATACGCAAATTGTCTTGTCAGCTGATAAATTCAATCAAGTGCTATGGCGCTCAAGAACTGAATGCGTCAATCAACTGCAGACCCAGAAGTTTTGTAGACAACGCAGTGGTGCCATTTTGATGACAGATTATCCTGAAACTGAAGGAAAGTTGTAAAGTTCATATGGCTGCGTTATGAGAAAGGGGCTCAAATGCAGTGAAGCGCCGATTTTATTGGTCCCGGGTTAATGCACAGTCGATAAATTTTACTTTTAGGGACACCGATTCATAAGCCCCGATTCTATGTAAAGTCGCTTAGTTGCAGCTTTAGACTTGCCTCAAGCGACCACATAGCAGTTGCGGTAGGATGCTGTCGAATTAACCCACAGCTCAATGTCGGTTTGGGAAAATCTGTTGACACGAGAATTGGTATAGCAATGCTTAACTTATTCTCCCAACTGGACATGTGCCCTTACGGTACTCCTACAGGCTAGCCGGACCGTAGGTCACTTTCAGTCGTAAAGCATCGAACACCGGAGAACACCGGCGGTGGACCAGGAGGCGTAGTGAACTAGTTCGGTACGGAGGCGTAAGATAGAGTGAGAAACCTTCCCAAGTGAGAAACCTCTTCTTGCAATACCGTGTATTGCAATGAAGGCAGGTCCCCAGGGACAGCGCACTAGCGTGCAGGAGGGTGTCCGTACGGCCACCGCCCAGCTCTCCACTCATCGGTGAGGCAGCCATGTCTCCTAAGAAGCATGGAGACGTGATAAGAAGGTTATCGCCCGCGTGTGGCGCACTCCGCTGTCGTGTACCATGAGAGAGCGGGCTTGACCGCGTGTGGCGCACTCGTCCGTCGTGTACCATGAGAGAGCGGGCTTGACCGCGTGTGGCGCACTCGTCCGTCGTGTACCATGAGAGAGCGGGCTTGACCGCGTGTGGCGCACTCGTCCGTCGTGTACCATGAGAGAGCCGGCTCGACGGCGTGTGGCACACTCGTCCGTCGTGTACCATGAGAGAGCCGGCTCGACGGCGTGTGACACACTCGTCCGTCGTGTAACGTGAGAGAGCGGACGGGCCGAACGTACAGCCTCGGCCTTCACTGTTCACCGCAGCGGATCCGGCGAGGTAGCGCAGGGAGAGAGAGAGGGCCACTGCGACCCCACTCACCGTCATCCGCTACCCTTCTATTTCACCGAGCGGCGCACGCACAGCGGCCGCCGCCGCTGGCAACGGAGAGAGCGCCGAGCCTCAGTCGCCGGTGTTTACGACGCCCGTGTTACTGATCCGGTGACACGAGCATTATAATCGCCCGCGCAGCAGGGGGATGAGCCGGCAGGCACAGGGTCACGGAGCACGAAATGGCCATGAACTCCGCGCCGCAATTAGCATGGCACGCTATAAAGACGATTGATGATCATCGCTGCTGGGCGCCGAATCAACGGCAGGTCTATTATAATTGTGGAAGTAATCACCGATCGGAAATGTGATAAGAAAACGCCAACTCTCCCTGAAAAGCCCGGCATCGCATGCATTTAACTTGCTCTCGCATGACGAGGTCTTGCAAGCTTATTCCAAAGGGCGCATGCAACCGCCTCCAAGCTCAAAGTTTCACATATTCAGGGGCAGGCTGCAGAGCTTTCAAAACTCTAAGTTGACACATATAAGAGACAGACTAAGAGCACTCGAACTTAGTCAATCTATTCAGAAACGGACTGAAGAGCATTCGACTATGGCCACGTGATAGGGATCAGGTAGGTTAACCTCGTCGTCACCCTACGAAAGAAAATATGCACCACCTGAACTGAACAGTGCTGTGACACTGGAAGAGAAAGCAAAAATGGTGAAAACGAGATACCTCGGCCGAGATCGTTTCAGAATGATTTCAGATGTTTCCGGCGGTAACGAGAGCAGGATGACCACATCCCTGGCAGTATATTTCAGCCACGGCTACGGCTTCGAGGGGTTTCACCAGTCGTCTCACGCGTCTTCTGCAGTCATCAGACCCCATAGCTCCAACTGCAGAGTCATCAAACTGGTGTCGTCGCCTGAGTGGCGTAGGCGCCCACGGCGCGCGCTGCACTCGCTGACAGTTCAGCGAGTGCAGAAATAATCTACGGCGTGCTGAGAGGCCTGATCGATGTATCGGAGCGACATCATTTCAGTGTTTACGAATATGGGCATGAGAAATGCTTACAGCACGTTTGAAATTAATAAGAACTCTTTAGTTAAATACGAAATGACCTTCACGTGAGCCAAGCCATTTGGGATTCAACTAGACTGCTAGTAAGGAAGTGTATCATCCTCCACAGACCAGGGAGGGTGTTACACTTCCTATTTTTGATTGCCTGAGATTATAAGGCCAGCCAAGCTTGTGTTCCAAAGCACCACCCAATAACAGAGCCCATTCCAGCCTGAATGTCTGTCAAGTGTGACGGCAATCACCGGGACTAGTGCCCGGCAGAGGTCTAGTTGATAACGGACCGGTGTTCAACATGATTGCTCCACAGGATCTGCCTGACAGTACGGCACGGCACTGCCACAGGTGCTCAACCGTCCAGTGTGTTAAAGGCTGTTCGTTAATGTAACACGAGCCACCGTGGAACACGCGCACAACGTGCAAGGAAGTTAAAACTAGGCTAGGGACTCAATCTCATACCACTAACTACCGTATTGGTGACCAAGCAAACATTCTTAAAATTTAGAGAAACAGACATTCAGACGACGCAGTTAGATGCGAAAACTTTGGCGCACATCTGAGGATGCAACATTTTTTTCACATCGGATGGAATATTCAACCACCCGACGAGTCACACTACGGAGAAACTACTTATTCCTCGGAGAAAAACTTGGAGAATGAAGATATAGTTGGGTTGATGTTTCGGCAACATGCCTTTATCAGTTCAATAGCAGAAGTGAATTCAAAATTTCCTGGCAATGATCCTACTCGATTTTTCATGTTTTTTTTTCGAAGTCCGTAGAACTTAATACCGCAGGACTTAATCTTCTACCCAAAGGCCTGAACTTTGCGCAAACGCAGTCAGCATCTAAGGACATTTTAGCTTAAGTAAAAAAAGGAGTTGAGTGTTTCGCATTCTCTTGCGTCAAGCGTCTTACACGGGGGTTACGCTGTAGCTTCCTCTTAGATTTTGACGTCGGTTTAGTTTGCTTGCTTGTGGAAGGTGTTCTTCTGAAAGGTTGAGAGTTTGCATTTGTGGTCTTTATCGTCCTTGATTTTTTCTGTGTGGTGTCGTCGTCCTCGTCAAATTCGTGAGCTACTCACACAACCTTCAGCAACAAAAACACAGCCAGCCTACTGGCGGACGCACACATACCACCACTCAAACACCGACGCGAAGAACAACTTTCAGATTTTACGCGCGGGCAGCTGCCAGACCCACACAGCCTACTTTCAAAACACTAACAACACCCACTTCACAACGCAGCAAGCACTTCACAATCAGCGCCCGCGTAACACAAACACAACGCATATTCCGACTGCCACACATTTACATGCTGCCCACGCCTCCACCACGTCCCGTTCCGGCTCGACATCCCTGCAACGATTCGGTCCCTATTTACGCACAAAAAAACGCATCGTTACAAGTACGGAGGCCCAGTCCCTGTTTGCAGAATTTCGGAATGAGCACCATACATATGCATACATCTATACTGGTGGCTCCCGAGGCGATGGCCGCACGGGGGCAGCATATATACGCAATAATTACACTAAAGCTAAACGCCTTTCAGATTATCATACGGTATACACATCAGAATTAGTGGCAATTTTTTCAGCACCTTGCCACGTTAAAAAACTTGTCATCAAACAAACTGTTATCTGCACCGATTCCAGCTCTTCCCTGCACGCCATATCAGCTACTGCACAATTCCTCGCACCCTTTGATTCACAAAATCCTCTTCACACTGTCATCATTACCAGCGGAGTCACACGTTGTCTTCCTCTAGGTACCAGGCCATGCGGGAATCCAGGGGAACGACCTCGCCGACGCTGCCGCAAAAGGAAGTATCAACATGCCAGCCCGAAACCATCTTGCCTGCCTAGTATCCGACTATCTTACTGTTGTAAATTCAACATACCGCTGCTTTCTACAGCGTGAATGGGACGAACACGGCCGCCAACACACGCACACATCAAATCAATACTCTCACCCTGGAGCTCAGGCAACCAGAACACGCGCCTTAAGGAGATCCTTCTCGCCAGGCTGCCAATGGGCTACACAAAACTAACTCACGCATATATCATAGAGCGCAACCCACCACCACTGTCACTTCTGCCACGCGTCAGACACGATAACACATGTTATGCTGGCGTGCCCAGTCTACATGCTGCTGCCGTGAAAAACTTGTGTAGTACACAAACACAGACTTCCCATTGTCGCCGCCTACCATACTGGGCGACACACATCCTAAACTCTTGGCGCTCCTTTTCGAATACCTACACAAAACCAATTTAGATAATTATATATCACAACGTAAATATTGTCAGGTTTTCACGTGCTCAATTACCAACGAGCAGGTTTTCCTCATTGCCGTGAGGTTTTTCGACGCAAAATTTGGCAAAAACGTGCTGGTTTTCCCCATTTGCAAAGGGTTTTTCCAAGCACAATTCGGCATAAACGTGCTGGTTTTTCCCACTAGGTTTAGGAATCCGGGTTCTTTGTAGTCAGGACTTTTTCTGGATTATACTAGACAACACGACAATGTCGCAACTGGCCGCCTCCCCCATTCAGTGCGGGGGAGCGACCCGGTTGATTTCTCGTTCGGAGATGACTTCTGCCGACAAAAATTGGGAGAAGGAATGGGGAACCCATGCGTTCCTCTTCTGGCGATAATATTTTTAGACCGAATTGAAACGATACCAATACTCTCACCTAGAGCGCGTGGCCGCCAGCCGATTAAAACCTATTTCCTTAGCTTGATACATCACTGATTATGCTGGGGTATGGACGCACGGACAGCGTGCATTTGAAGAGTTTTAAGGTTCGTGAACAAGGAGCATCCAAATCTAGCTTATACGATAGAGCATACAGGGGGAGGAAAGAGGGTCCCATGTTTGGTTACGCTAGTGAGGGTGGACAGGAGGAACAACCGCACAACATTAGAAACGGAGCTCTTTATCAAGCCTACCGCCTCTGGTATAATTCTGCACTGCGAATCTGTGCATCCAACTTCCACTAAGCGCAACATATTTCGTCATATGTTACATAGGGCTGTAAACGACTCATCAAGCAGTGAAAAGAACAGAAAGAGCACAAACAAAATATGGGCTTTGCTGCTGGGCAGCGAATATTCTCCGCGACTTTTAGGGAGAAAGATGGAAGAAGTTCAAAAAATGTCTAGAGCGCGTGGGGGATGGGTGGTAGGAGGCGGGAGCACGTCCTATTGGAAGACGGATTCTTAACGCTACCTTACATACATGAGCATATGCTTTGGAAAATCAAACACATCGTTAAAAAATCAAAACCGCGCGTACGCATAGCTTGGATGAACGACACTTAGCTCAAAAAGTCTCTGGCGAAATCTTCTATCCCGATGCCTAAGTGCCCGGGTGGCAAAAGATGTCCATTTATGCAGTTCTGGGTTTCAAAGAGTTTGCGCGCAAAAAGAAACGAGGTTTACGAAATCAATTGTAGACTGTGTGAAAAACACGGGAGGGACATAGTCTATGTCGTGGAGTCCTTGCGGCCTATTCGTTTGAGATTTAATGAACACCTGCGAGACGCTAAAAACAAAACAGGGAATACCGCGTTTGGTGAGCATTTTTTGGCAAAACACACTCAGGCTGAAATCGAGGGAAGTACAGATCCTGCCCCTTTTAGAGCTTAAAGTCATCTACAGGTCACGGGACCACCCAGGCAGGAAAATACGTGAATCTATTCTTATAAAAAGTCGGCAACCAAATCTTAATATACAGGGCTCATCATGGCCGATTATGCGAACGTGATATGTGCCTTTACGTTGTGATGTGTGCTAGTTTAAAATCGTTTTCATGTGTAAGTGATGCCTGACGCGTGATGTGCGATGCCTGTTCAATTGAAATCGCTCGCATGTACAGCTGATGCGCGATGTGTGATGCCTGCTTACTTAAAATCGATTGCATGTTTGAATGAGGCATGATGCGCAATACCCATTTGCTTGAATTCATTTGAATGTGCACGTATGTCTGCGTATTCTAATTCTTAGATAGACACTGCATCGTGGTAATGGCTGGCAGTGGGCCTTTGCTTAATCCCCCGGATGTTGGTGTCCCGTAAAATCTGTGGCTAGCTGTTTCAAAAAAAGCTGAAAAATCGAATAGAATTATCGACAGACAACTTTGAATTCGCTTCTGCTATTGTTTCGATAAAGGTGTGCTGCCGAAATATCAACCCAACTATATCTCCATTCTCCTAGTTGTTCTCCGAGGAATAAGGCTATTGCCTACTACCGCTACCTTATCTATAGGAATAATGTTCCTCGCTAATGCACTGAACAACTTACGTAATATTAGTCATCGCAGGCCACGCATCCCTTAACCATACATCCCGAACCAAGTCGAAAAGAGAGGTGAGACGTGTCCAGACCTCGGCATGAATATCAGTCAGCTGATTTAAAACGTGAACGAGGGACCAGATTGTGGACCGTGAGAATCTAGTGATGTATGCACTTAGCATTCTCAGTCATTAAATTAAAGCGGAGCCGTAAAGGCAAAAGCTTTCCGGTTTGCACGTGTGCACCCAAATCCCAGTGCCTCACAAAACATGCTTATGATCTGTCCATGTCTACAGGCGATGGGATCCGACCGTTTTATCACTGGATAGGAATTATATGATCAATATTTTGTTCATTCAAATGTGAAAAATAAGAGCTGTGCCACAGCCCAGCTCAGCGACCGGCACACCTTCTCCGAGCCGCCAGACCAGGCAGGCCGCCAGACCGGCCGTCCCGAAAGCTGGCGCTCAAGGTCCACACCCGGTCGTCATCGGAAGTGCCGCCGGACCGGCCCGTCCCGGGGGCTAGCGCTCAAGGTCCACACCCGGTCGTCATCGGAAGTGCCGCCGGACCACCCTGTCCCGGGGACTGGCGCTCAAGGTCTACACCCGGTCGTCATCGGAAGTGCCGCCGGACCGGCCCGTCCCGGGGCATATATTTTTTCATACATGCGTTTCAAGGCAACCCATGTACACAACGTGAGCAATAATGCTGACAGATTCCGGTTCGGTTCGCCATATCTCACAACATTTCTGGCGCACAAGCGGCGTATTGAAAACGCGTGTCTATAACCTGGCTTCATCAAACAAGGTAACCTACAAAGGGCAGTCATATGCACTGACTCTCATTCGTCGTTACAAGCTCCCATCACTCTTCATAATTCATCCCACCCAACTTTAAACGGCATACGACGATCGCACCGCTACTTTCCTTCTACAAACTCACGCAATATTTCTCTGGATACCTGGACACGCAAATATTCATGGAAACAGCACTGCTGACGAAGAAGCAAAACGAAGCCTCATGCTTCCGGAACGTAATCATCTTCATTGTCCCGTTTCTGATATTCTAGCAGCCATCAATTTACATTTCCGTCTCTTTGTCCAATCCGAGTGGGGTCAACGGGCTCATCACCACCTTCACTTAATCAAACGCATACTTACGCACTGGCCGACAATTAATCAAGATAATCGCCTCAAAGAAGTGCTGCTTGCCAGACTGCATATCGGTCACACCAAAATCACCCACTGCCACATTTTCGAACGCACTCCTCCGCTGTGTCATCGCTGTGACATCCCATTCACAATAAATCACTTCCTCCTCGTGTGTCCGGTATATCAGCGATCAAGGCAACCGCTCGTCAATTCCACCAGCGCTAATCGGCGTGCATTCAACCACCATTCTCTCGACGATTCTTATCCTGATTAGATCGCTCTCCTCTTTGAGTTTTTACACAGTACAGAATTATGTATTTTCATGTAAATAAAAAGTTTTTCCTGCATAATTTGGCAAAGATTGCAGGTTTTTCCACATTCGCTAGGAGTCCTGGTTTCTCTTCGTTAGGACTTTCCAGGACTCAATAACATCTCACAGCACTACAAGGTCGTGTCGGGCAGCAGTGCCCGGGACTGGTCTCCCTGATGCTGCGATGAAGCGGCCCGGCATCCATCCATCGTACAGGTCACCGACAAGTCAGCTGAGCCAAGGCCATCGCTGACACGCACACCCCACGCAGGACTGGCGGCACCCTAGGAGTAAGGTGGAAGGGCCGATGGGGAGGCTCAATTGTCGTCCAAACGTACTTAATGCGTCGTCATGTCACATGCGTCCTTGTGTCGTCATGAAATAAGCAAATCTGTTGCTGCGTTCTGATTTACTTGCTATGATCTTGCTGGACAAAAATGAGCCAGGTCACTTCACTTCACGTCACTTCAAAATACCCTCTCTCGCTTTGCGCCGGGCAGCATAGTTGGTGTAGCATAATCGTTGCCTGGCCTTATGCCGGAGGTAAACTTTCCCCCTCGGAGATGATCTTAGGTTCGGGGAGGGGAAAAAGACATTGCATTGGCCCACCAAAGTATGAAAATAAAAAACCTTGGTTTGACTCAGGCATCACAGCATTTCTACCGGGCACGGGGGGCATCCGCGTTTTGTGTGGATCTTTGTTTTGTTTTGGTTGTGCTGCTATTAACTTATTATCCCTGCGTGGGACAGGCCTTGCAATCTGATCATGCTTACGGAGGTAGATTTTGGGTGTAATCGTCTGGATTGGGTCCGGTTTTAAACAATTATTGTGTGTCCATGACATTTGTGTTGGCCACGTATATAACCGCACAGAAATCCTAATGCATACACAGTAGTTTTCTTTAAAGTAAATGGTACATTATATTGTGATATGCAATAGTAATCCTTATTCTTAATATACTGCTGTTTTGATGGAAAATTTACAATTTTAATCAAGTGGCTTGTGAACTTAGTAAAGAAGTGTGCAAAGATCAGTGATAAGCAGTGATGCATGGGTTTAATAACTGAGGCCATCATAATACAAAATGTCTGCATCCAGTCTGACAAAAAAAATCATCTGCTGCACTGGACACCTACAAGGCACCTGTGCTTGGATCCTCACACTGTAACGTGAAATTCTGGCCAGGCCAAATCACGCTGATTTTCTAATCATTGGTGTGTAAAGAGATGTTTTGGCATATGTCTACCTGACACTACCTTTATAATATCATAATTCCTTGAAGCATTGGCTCCCTCACCACTTGAGCTGGTGGCACCTGTGCCAAACCATGAGCTCTTGAATTCAAAGGGTATGTGTTGAAATTATTCCCATGATGTCACTGCTATGCTGTTCATGATCTATCCTTACCCCAGACATGTCAAGTATCAGGTGTGTTTTGTGCAATCCAGGTTTACTTTGATATTATCACCTGTCACATTTAAGTAATTTTCTCTCACAAATGACTAGCTGAATACATGTGCAATAAGATAGCACATATCAGGACCATTCTCCAACATCTCTGTTTTTCAAGAAGCAAAATGCATTGAATTTCTGCTGACCATTTTAAATGAGCACAAGCAATGATAAGATTTATATTTCATAACTTTGACCTGTGTGCTTAAATAATCTCAGACTGCCATGAAAGAGTGCTCTGGCTCTGGTTTACAAAAACTCAAGTTTAACATGCTCATGGCTGTAGCATGTTTTTAATATGCTTTCAAGGGAATGCTTGTGGTCTCACATGCCTGTTTACAACTTAGATGTAACTACTGACTAGTAGACAGTAAAAAGGAAGCTTCCCAAATCTACACAGACCCTGACAACAGACACCACAAATAAACAAGCGTTCCAGTTCCCACATTCTAATGCCTGATGCCTGGTATAAAAGGTTATGGCTACAGGACATACAGACAGCTGAGCCAAAAGATCTGGATGACCACATCCAAGCATGGGGTTAGAAATACACGTCCCAGGAGCATCAGTATGCGTGCGTGAAAAAGCTTGCCGGAAACATGATGGCTAAGATGAAAGGTTTCGGAGTTTCGTGCCCAGTGTAAGGTTTCAAGGTGATTTGCTACAGGACATCAGTACTCTACTCTTTGTTCCGCCGCCTGTGTGGCTCACATAAGCGTACTACGCCTTGCAAAGAATACTTGCATTGGGTGTTTATGATGGGTCAAAACGTGTTGAAAAGCCATGGGAGACTTAAACGTTTTCAGGGCATTGGAACTAAAAGAATGACACAGCTTACAAAAGCACCATGCTGTAATAGTTGGTCAGACACCAAGTCAGCCATGATAAAGTCAGTCGCCTCTGTAGATTGCACACAATTTTGAGAGGACGCACATTACCTTCTTCCGATGAAATCGGCCGATTTTCAAAGGATAATTGGACTGTTCTTTCTTGGCAGGACGACGTGATACGCCATCCTGGTGGCTTACCACCCTGAGGGCGGAAGCCAGCTCCGCCATAGAGCCGAAGTCAGGACCGTCCAGGGAGGCCGAGACGCCAGCTCTTCAGTCTTTCACGGAGAACGCAAGAGACCGAGTCGATGACGACAGCGATAACGATGACTTCGTGGATCCCCTCACGTCAGACCGTTTGACCTGTCGGCGCCCGCGGTGGTCCCCCCCCCTCTTCCCCCCTCCCCCCCCGCCTGTGGCTGACCCATTGGCCGGTGCGCACAACACCCTGTCGGATCTCCTAGGCAAGATGCAGAAGTCCGTTCTTCAAGACCTGGGCGGTCACGCTGAGCATGGCCCGACATGGGACAGGACGCTGTCGGCATTCATGACTGACTGGTGCGCCGCGACGTCCTCCATCGCCCCTCTCCCCCCCCCCCCCCCCCCTGTCAGAGCCAGCTTTACGTGCAGTCAACCAGGTCAGCGTAAAAAGCGTAGCCACCATCCCTGTCCTCTGGTCCGAGAGGCGGAAAGCCTGTCCACTTCGTGGACGGCAGTGTGTGCTCGCTGGTCGTCCTCCAAAAACCGGAAGGAGCAACCACCCGTACCAGCGGGATCTGAGACAGCTTCATGCCGCAGCACCGCACAGTCAGCAGGACTGCGTCGAGCAAAATCGAGCGCTGGGTCGCAGAACATGTCGTGTGAAGTTGATATCATGGAACGGCAGGTTGGGTAGCTAAACAGAAAACGCACCATAGAAATGTTCTTTTGCAGATTGTTTTCTCTCATTTCAGTGTTATGGTCGTTGCATGTTCATCAGACGTCTTGTCGTGGAAATAGGCCGGTCTTCCAGTAAATTCCTCTAGCTACAGGATTAGGCTTAGTGGGGCTTTGCTGTCTGAGGCCTTTCCAGTCGTTCCAAATACAGGGTTTGAGGTGATGGCACGCGTTTTAGTCTAAATGTGCTTGGGGAAGTGTGCAAGATGTTTGGTGTGTGCATGTATTGAAGAATCGAGATTGTGCGCACGGGAACCTACAATGCTGGTCTTGGGGCACCCAGTCTCTCGCTACATGCCTGTACCAGGCACCGGCCCGGCTCAGGCTGCTGATGTGTGTAGGGCTGGAGAGGAGTCCGATTTAACGTTGCGCAGTGTTCGTCTTGATTTAGGCTACGGAAGCGGGGGTGGCTTGATACGATGATCTGTAATGATGGTGTTTGATGGTGTATTTGATGATTTTATGGTGATGATGATGTGTTTGCTCGAGGACGAGAAACTACGCCGCGCTTGGTGCAGTCTCCTTTTTGGCTGCATAAATCACTTGTAAAGCTTGTGAACATTGTTTTATTGTGTCTATAAGAAGTCCTTTGGACGGATGTGCTATGTCTGGTTTAGACGGAATGCGTCTAAACTCGTTTCGTATCTGCTAAGGTGTGTTCTGTCAATCTGAACACACTTGCGTGGCATATTGAAGCTGATGATCTCGTTCATGTCACCAGCCACGATTTGTAGGTCTTCGGGTGTTTAGCCGGAATTATTGTACGCGGACTACCGTACCATTGCCATAAGAAGTTGATTACGTCCGGTACAGTGCAGCATCTCATTTAAAGGCTACGTCATTAAAAGAGACAGCCGTCGGGGTCCCACGAGATGGTAGGAGGTGTCAGCTGACGTAGCGCGAGACCTGTCTGCTGCAATCCGGATCGCGTGCAGTGGGTGTTCTCGTGACGTCATCCGGGACTCCGGTTTTACGTCGTTCTTTATACAAGTTGCGACATTGAATAGGCTAGCAATATAGGCATATGTATAATCAACATGGTTTATGTCCCGTTGCTTTCAGAGCGGATATACAGGAACGTGTGCGATGAGTAATAATTCTTAGTGGTCATAGATTCCCATCAGAGCTCTAGTTTCGTCAAATTTGTTGGGAAAAACAGTGAACGCAGGATTGACCAGCCTGGAGTGCGCTAAACGTTATGAAGTTTGAATGTACTAGATGAATGCAATTGAGTCTAGTCTGTCTGTCTGTCTGTCTGTCTGTCTGGTCTAAAGTCTGAGTCTGGGTCTGAATGCCCATTCTCTTCATTGTTACATTACGTGCCCATTCTCTCCTTATAAGGTTACATTAGGTACATTAATAAGAGTACATTTAGGTTCTTATGCCTGTATGTTTGCCCTTGATATCTGAGGACTGAGTGGCAAAATGGAGTCAGAAACTGGGAATGAGTTTGAAGATATTGCATCTTCCAAGATCCTATAAAGAGGCCTACATTCCGCGGGGTTTTCATCAGCATGACGCACTATTTTATAGGGATCCACACCTTTACGGCAGAGTATGTTGGAAGTGGGAGAAAGAAGAGGGGGCGGGGCGTAAGCTCGTGGGCTCAGCTGCGATTTGTCCGCGGCCCGAGAAGTTGAGACCCTCAACGAAATGCGATCTTACGGCCCTCACGTGGTGATCTTATGACCATTGGACGGTTCTGTTGACCTCCAAACAACTTACAAAAAGGAAGGTATAGAAACAATAGAAAGAAGCAAACGCAAAATATTTGGGGAAGTTTGGCTGCATTTCCATCGCTTTTATCCAACATGTGCCCGACAATGTTGGTTTTAGTGGCCTGAGCTTTCGTGCTCAAGAACATTGTTTCTCGTTGGTCTTGAAAGCTAGTTGTAGAGCTACTGAGCTATTGTGGAGGGAAGCTCAGGGTGTGCTTCAGGAACTTTTTCTGGACAGCAAGCCCTATGATCGGGGGGGGGGGGGGGGGAGAGAGATGAAGGTCGTTATCATTTTTTCAAATGGCATGGCTGTTTTGCTAGATATGCACCTGGAGCTGTTTTTCACTGGTACACAATCTTGCCTGTTCCACTCGTCTATGTCATTTGGCAGGTAAGATTGTCCAGCTTCCCAGAATTATTCGTCTATTTCAACGTTGTGTTTCCTGGGGAGCCGAAATTCCACGCGCGGGTAGGCATTTTGGGTCATTGAGGAGACATCTGCCTCCACAGGGTAAATGCCAAAATACGGCTTGGACATAGGTTGGGGAGAATTTTAAAAGCAAGTCGGAATGGCTCACAGTGTGACAAATTTTGTATGCGCCCTCAAATCACTGGCTGAGTTTCAAGAGCTAAGACTTGTCGCAGCGTTTTAGACGGAAGGAACTTCGGAAGCTTGAAACTCTCAAAAGCAGTATGATACAAGCCACGCAACTGAAAGCTCTCCTTTAAAAATCAAGCCAGAGACTGAAGACCCTTTTGTCACATATTCCTTACCTGGGCCATGCTACCGTCCGCCGTCGGCGTCCGCTGCCCTGGGCCGGATGTCTGCCGCATGACTGACCTCGAACTGATCGTATGGGTGCTTTGTTGCATATTTCTGGATCAGCATTACTGCTAATTGGTCTGCAAAGCGTATGTAAAACATCTGCAACAGTATGTTTTTCCGAACCATCTTCCCTTACACCACACCATCGCAGAAAAAAAAATCCGGGAAGCTGCCTGCCTTAGGTATGCATTGGCCCACGGAAACTTTATTGCCCATCATTTAACGCAGGTGACTTGCTCAACTTTCGTGTGTAGGCAGTGGCGTAGCCAGAGCCTTGCCAAAGAGGAACACGGTGTAAAAAAAAACATTTTTACGGGGACCTCCCCCCTCTAAAGAATTCCCGGATATAGCTTACTTGTTAACAAGAGACACGGTTTTCTTTGTTTTATTTCTATTTTCACTTTGCAACCGGAACAGAAAACAGAAGCTACCGCAAGGTCAATTCTATTTGTATTTTGAAGTCAATACACCGCAAAAATCAGGCGTTGAACGATCGCATGCAGCAAATCACCGCCGCCTTTGATTTTCAATGGCTTTGTGGACTCTTTCTGAAACTATAGAATTCAGAAGTCTTGTCAGAATTTTTCAGCTGGGTTCTACAGACATTAAGGACATCGCGAAGGCACACTGTGGATCGATATGTTTGATCCAAATTTGAAGATGAAAATTTAATTGAAGGTCGAGTGGTCTAGCAATATATATTAACATGATCCAACCATTTTTGGCTGTAAATGTTCAACATCCAGTCAGAATCGATTAGTAATACAATTCATGTAGCGTGTTTCTTACATGCCCGCTCGCAAATCTTAACAACAAAAACCTCCTTTCCAGGCGTTGCAGTCTTCATAGGCAGCGGAGCGTTTGCCCAGTGGCTAACTTTTAGTCGTGGCTCATCGGTGGACGAAAATGATGACATTTCTGAAATAAGTGCCGTAAGATGCTTGCATCCATTAGTGATACCAATTATGTGACCTAATTTTGAGCATGCGTACGCACAAATTTTAGCAACGAGTTCCTCGATGCCAACAGTTGCAGTCTCCGAGGCCGCATAGCGTCGGCCCAACAGCCAATACTAAGCCGTGGCCACCGGGTGTTTGAAAAAAATGACCCTTCTGAAAAAAGTACCTTCGAACGCTTCAGGGCATCACATCTTACATTTAGAATACAGTCTGGGCGCATATTTCACGTGCGCGATTTTTAGACAGAGGATAAGAACGGATTGAATCTCTATTGTTGTGTTTCTGTCACTATTAATCTGTCCAGAAGACAGAGTACCACGGCGCTGGCCGTCTGGTGACACTTGCAATAGCCGATGCCGTTCGGTGTGACGAAAGTTGCAACCCAGGCCATCCCTTTCCTTGCACTTGAGGTTGCAGGCGAGCATGTCCAAACATGTCGATGTATTTTTTTTACTAATCCATCCTGAAAAACAAGCGTTCTCAGGCAAGCATACGATGGCCTTGTTTGTCTTTTTAAAACTCATTTTAACCCACTCTTTTTAACAGTTAGAAGTCTACCACCCTACTCAACAATATTGAGACAAATATTTCCTTCCAGGCAAGGGCCACTTGAGTAGAACACCCAGGACACATTAACGTTTCAGGTCGAAGGCTGAAGGGCCATTCTGTCCTATCGCAAAGTGCCTTCTGGCTGTCATTCTGGTGACACAGGACGGTATCTCCTGATCAATCCGGAGGCCATTAGAAGATTCTATCATAACAAATTGTTCCCCTCCCTGACAC
>NW_023597034.1:13894903-13913853 GCF_011947565.3 Pollicipes pollicipes | reverse complement strand
GAGTTCGGCACGCTGCCATTTCTTTTTAGGAGCCTTCGTTAGATGAAAACAACATGCTTAGTTGTGTACCAAAACATTAACCGGAAGGTGTATCGAATCACCCAGAGGGTGTGACTAAAGGACTAAGGGGAAGGCTTAACGAATAGCGAAGTGGTACAGGAAAAAATCCCAACAGCCAGAGGGGTATTCTCAGAAAAGTTTAATGAGACGGTAAAAGTCTGTCAGGGTGAAGCTGGTTGTGGGAGAAGGTGAGTGGGCACACTTTTTATATTGACTTGGCGCTATTTACCTTATTTGACCCGAACGTGACGACAAATAGGTCTCGAATTGCAAGATCTGCTATTCTGGTGTCTCCCCTCCAGCTCACTGGTACACACGGTACGTCCAAAGTCACCTCTGTGCTTGACAATCGTCACAGGCACTCGTCACAGTCCGCTCCGCCGCCACGCCCGCCCTCGCGCCGCGGCTTTCAGAATATTCTCCTTGTTGCCGCCTCCTCTCTTGGCCCCCCACAGTCCGCGTCCCTCGCACGGGGCGCCTGGAGCTGGAGGGAGAAACGCGAGCGCCTCTAATCGGCGCTCGCCGCAAACTACGCAAACATTCGCTGGCTAGCACATATGTGTTCTCTGACATCTTTCATAATTGACACGAATAGCTTAACATAGAAACACGCGGTCCTTGTGAACTGGATGCCTACATCTTTCTTAGCTTACAGATCTCAGGATGGGAGGGAGGCAATGCCCCCCCCCCCCCCTCCCGTCCCACCCCATCCGAGCTAGTCCCAATTAACCGGCCACCCGGGAGCGCAGATGCGTCCACTTTTAGTCCCATCATAGCGTCTAGTAGTTGCACTGTGATATCTGGTTTCATGAAAATCCGCTCTGAAGCTCCAGAAGTCTGCTAGAATAAATTATGAGATACAACGCACAATATGAATAAATAAGGCCTTAAAATACCAAGTGTGAGTGATGTATCAAGTAGATGCAATTTGGATGCGATGAGACTTTCTATATATGAATGCTGGTGTTTTTCCCTTCCACGCCAGTCGAGCTGCCGAAGTGTCGTATATTTCAGTGCCATGATTTAGCATCCTTTCGCTCCAACAGCTGTAAAATGTTTGACAGCACATGGTTAGATCCAGCGCAGATACCTTGAACCCTGAGTTGCCAGTGCACAGGAGTGGCGTGGTGGCGGTTTGCGTAACGTGATGTGGGAGTATCTTGCTCGCAAGTGCATGTCACACTTTTTGTATTGAATTGGGGCGCATAGTTTGGGAAGGCAGAAAGAAGAATTTGGATTTATGTGTGCAACCAAATACGTTTGGAAAGATTTTCGAGCCGTCGCTTGTTGGATCGTTCACACAGAACTAACTTCAAGTGGAAACCACCTTCATCGTTCTCAAGATGAGTATGTATCACCTTTTGAGGGTTGCATGTACAATGCAATTATGTCTCTAGTTAGGTTTTGGACTCATTGATTACACGTTGCATTGTTCAGAAACATGTTAAATTTGATGAAGTGGCCAATGGTTGTGTTGGAAGTGATTGCCCATATGGATTTTGAAACATTGTGCATTGTGTGCTAGTCAATGGTGAAGTTTTGCTAAATGAGTGGGATAGGATGATGAATACAAGATGAGAAAATTCTCCCCTGAATATAACAACAAATAGCCCCCTTGGCAGATGTGGCCCTTTATTCTCAAAGTTGGTGGGGGGGGGGGGGGAGGGGGGCAGGGGCTGCAGCATGGGAGGACCCTCAACTAAACAAGAAACTATATCCCTGGTATGAGTAGTAGATGCAGTGTGCAGATATGTGCATGCTTCACTTTACCATGCTGTGCTGAAGAAAGCATGGTTAATGATGGTAGTGACAGAGGGGGCGAATCTACAAACTGATAATGTGGATTCTTGGAATTCCTTTTGCCCTGCCTTAAGGGGTGCAACAATCATCCCTGTTTTGGGAGCAGCTTGACCTTGGAAGATATTCTCCCATCAAATCCATGTGCCTGGGATTTATGGTGCTTTGCCTGAAGAGCCTGCATACTTTGTTGGTTCTTTAAGGAGGAAAAATTGTATCCCCTGTACATAGAAGGGAATGTTATTCAGAATGCTCATGATCAGTGATAAATGCAAGCCAGTTATAGATAGAAAAAATGCATAATATGTAATTGAGTTTTTGCTCCTCACAGGAATATCTAACAAAAGTACATGCATGGACTGACCATGAGGTTTCTACTGTAAGCACACTGAGCTAAAACATTATGAGGTTTCAGAAATCTTCCTCTATTTTCCTATATGCTTTGGGCAACAGTACAAATATATGCCAGAATTGCAGCCATATTAAATGGTGTCCAGTCCTGTTGAATTCAGCTGAGTTAAGCACAGAAATGAATTTAGAGTTAGCAATGCTATAGCATGCTAGAGTTGACAGGTTATTGTTATGTTGTGGCTTGCAATTTGAAACAAATTTTCAATGAAAAATTTGTTTCAAATACCATTTGAAATGAACCAAATCCTTTACACACACATGGTTGACATAAGGAAGACAAACATTGTTATAAATTGTACACCCAAAACATGCTTGAAATGTTTTACACTGCATCAACATGTGCTAACTTCTTGGTTTATGAGAGAATCAGACATTTTAATAGAACAGTCATCCCTGACATCAGTCTTGGCATACAGCCTGTTGCTGGGATCCACTTCTCAGCAACACTTTTTTCCTTATCTGAACTGTTTTCAGTGCTGCTCTTATGTTTTTTTTTTGGGGGGGGGGGGGGTGGGAGGGTTGCAGGTGTTGTGAAGTCTACATGTTATATGCTGTGTGATGGACTGAGAGATCAACATTGCAGTCTGTCTTGAGATCTAGGGCACACTCATTGTGATTCCAAAAATAATGGGTGTTTTTGACTTGCATCAAGAATGGGATTGTAGGCAAATGCTTGTAAACATACAGGAGTAATGCAAGTATATGGTTACTGGCTATGTCCATGCCATAGATATTAGCATGTTCAAGAAACTATTTCATTGTTTTTCTTAAGAAAGCTTGCCATAATTATATGTAATGTTCATGACTCTCCCTGCAATATTATCCAATAATGTGTTGATCCAACTCTGCTTGCAGTCATCAGGATCCTGGAGACATTGCTAGACTAGGGTATTTTCTTCCACATTCAAACCAGAGTGTTGATATTGTATGGATGGCTAGGTCACACTCTGATAGCAAGCTTTAAAAGTGTCCCTATTGTAGGCAACCTTAGGCAAAAACCTGCCTGCTAGTTAATATGATAGCAGTGAATTAGTGTTGTGGGGATCATTTGTGATTAATTAATTAATGGAATGCTTGTTCAATCACTTTGTTATGCTTGTACTGTTGGGAACTGTAACTCACGACATGTAAAAGGCTCACTTACATGCTGGTAAGCATGACTTTTGCATGCCCTTTCTTACTACAGTGTTGTGCAAACTCTCGCCTTGCATTTCATGGCGGTTGTAGTGAGAAAACTTCCCATGCCTTGTGCCATTTGCCATGAATTATTAATTGAGTCCTGTTCATGCCAAAAGTATCCAGTCTCCATGATGTGCTGTGGTCTTTTGCACACCCTGATTTCTGAACAGAAGGCAGTGAATGGACTTCTTGGGGCTGTGTGGGATGTCACTCAGTCACAGAAGAACATGTTGCACTGCACCAAGGCTCTCACAAACCTTTTGATGTGATGAGTAATGCATTGGGATGACATCAACAATAGGACTGGCATGCTATTTGTTTGCAGCATGGAATGATCAACATGATGGCTGACCTAGAGCTGAGTGTTTTCACCATATAAAAGGTACCAAAACATAAGGTACCCAAGGTATAAAAAGGTACAAAAAGTAAGGTATAAAGGTACCAAAAAGGCAAAAGGAGCCTGTGACTTTGGAAACCATTTAAGTAGGTTTTATGAATGCACTGGAATGTGTATTTTGCATGGGTTTAGGTATCTGATGCTGCACCAATATTTAATGTTTGCACACAATTTTGCATTGGTTGGAGTAGCTGAGGTGTCCTGATATTTTAGTGTTTGCACACAATGCTTATTGAACCTTTGTTTGCACATGTTGTGAAATTGATGGCTTACAGATATGCTGGCTTTGTGCTTTACAGGACAAGGTAATTGTGATCAACAAAATCATTTGATACTGGAATGGTATGCGTCTTTGTTGACCAGCCGGCACATCGCGAAAGTGACGAGCATTTTTGGAAAAGTTTTGCTTACAATGAGCACGACTTTACGCCTGTGCAGGTGTTTGCAAAAAGGAGAGATTGGCATTTTCCTGGCGTTTCACTGGTGCGCTTATGCGTCGGGCAGTAATGAGGTCGCGTAATGCTTCGTAGACGGTACATTCGCCAATATAATTCAGCTGGTGTCACGTCTTCATCTGCTCTGGCTGGCAACATTTGACACCAGTTCTTAAAAACGTTCCGAAAAAGGCAGACCCGTGGTTAATGCTTGCGAACGCATGGCGACTGCATTTATCATCCCTCACTTCTACCTCTACCTTTACCTCACTTTTGCCGATTGACCGCTTGTCCGTTCTTTCCTCCGTCCGAAATACGGTAGTCTCGTGTCGCTGCACCGCCGGGAGGTGGAGATCTGACCAGTTCTCTTCAGCTTTGCCACAAGTGTGATAATGATACGTCGCCATTGTACATCGATTGGGGAGGTGAAATTGTAGTAATACCGCAGCGATGCTGCAAAGTCCTGCCAGATCTAACATGTTGCAAGCTCTAGATCTGGCCGTTACAAGTAAATGCTGGTATCACAGAGCAACGCGTGGGCATTTGCGAGGTTTTGTTTTCCGAGCACGGCGTGATGGTGCGACCAGTGGTTCCAAACATATATACTCTTCAAAAGCTTGAGTGGCAGGGCCAGTGAATATATACAATTTTCTTGTAGTTAAAATTCAGACGCCCGGAGTGCGGCCTGCTGGTGACAATAAGCTTGCTTGCGTAATGGCAAGTATTGATGTGACGTACATTATGCCGGCTGCAATCACAAATGACGCGGCCGGCAGGAGCGGCCTGTCGACAGGCGTGTTCTGTGTGATGTCAGTTCCGCGCCTCCCCTTCTTTAGCCGATGACGTAAAGTCAGGCGGGGTCACTACCGCGCGTCCATTCCTGGAGCCGGTGACGCAGTTGGCGTCAGTACCGCGCGTCCCCTTCTTTAACCGGTGACGCACATGTACGTGTCTTTTATTTAGGGTGAACCGACGAATGCAACTGGCCATCGGAGTTCCAAGATGTTTGTTGGGGGAGGGAGTCATGTCGGTCAGGCGGTATTTTGGCGGCACCCATCATTTGGTAAGATGGAAGGCAAGAGAAGGCGAAATGCCCAGAGCACTACCAGCACGGCCTGCAGCCCGCCGGAAAATGGCGTCAGTGTTGATGAGACGCCGTCCAGCCCCAAAGCTGACGGCCATGCTGAATTGCAATGCATTTTTTTCAATATCAGTATTCCGATGAAATGTCACTAACCGTGGATTGTTCCCAGGTGCCGGGGTCTTTGACATGGAACTCCATGAAACTGACGGGAGGGATGAGTGCTCAGAAGATGACGATATCATTGACGTTGAACAGGTAAAAGATCACGGAGTGAATATCCAATGTTTTTTTTTCGAAGTTCTCTGCTAAGCTCTCTCCGGTGCACACTTCTTCCGTGCATTTGAAATAATTTTGTATTATGTGTATTGAGAATATTTTGAGAGCCTTGTGTCAAAAACTTAACGCAGATATTATTTATCTTACTTGTAGCTGTGTGGGCTTTTGGAGGCGTGAAAGGGTGGGTTACGTAACCGTTAACATGTTTGCAATGTTGTCATTGACGGCGTCGGGTCGAGTTTTGAAAATAGTTAGGAAATGGTGGGTGTGAGTGGTGGTTTGTACAGTCCCTCTTCACTTAAATGTGAATGGAGATTCGTGAATGAAAGGCAGCATAGTTATGTTGTGATCAGTTACCTATTCCATATTCACATTGTATTCTGTCATGCTTGAATATCGCAAAATAACAAAATAAGCATCGTCAAAGGTAAAATGTGATAGAAAGTTTCATGGCAAATATTTCAAGCACAAGTCTCGGGGATAAGTGTTTGGACGTTAGCATGTTTAAGCGACATCAAAAGCCCATACATATCGGCCACCTGAGGCTAGAAGCGTAAACTGGGCCACTTTGATTTGTGGGCGACAGCCGGTAAGGGCTTGCTGAATGAACATACTTCACACGATCGAGACGCTGGCCTGTTTTCGGTTGTGAGCGCAGGTTGTGACGGAGACGCGCAGTAATGATCAGCTGGGTCTGGGGCGCTTAACGAGCCTTTAAAGTTGTCAAACTCTCTTGATAGATATCCATGAATTTTGGCCGTTGGAGCGGGTATAAAACCGTACTACCGTCTGAATATGTTGGACATGCTCGACGTTTCAACTTGAAATATTTGCCAAGTGTTTTTCACTTCCTGCTTTTGACGATCCTCATCTGATTTTCTGCGATTTTCTGCACTTTTAGTAGGCATGGTAATAAGCAATGTGCCCACCTTCTTTTTGAAATGCCGCATGTGTTGAACTCTTGTCAAATCAAAAGACCATGTTTCCAGGCTTGTGTAACACGTGTCTTAAGAGTCTGCCCTTTCAGGAGTTTGACCATCAGCCGGATGTGAATGCCATCTTGAAGTAAGTGGTTGTACCCTAGGACATGCGCCGCCGGGTCCGCACTCATTGATGCGGAGGCTCCTCTCAAGCGTGCCAATGCACACATCCTGTTCGTCTTTGTTACTGCCCGGAAAGCACGATGAGGGCTGGATTATGCGTGTAGGGGGTCGCTCCGAATTTGGTGTTGGGGTTGTCTAGAAAAGGGATTTTTCTCATTTTGACGCAACGCACGTTAGTTATTATGCTAGGCAAGTTGTTTTGTCCAAAATATCGTTGTACGAGCGTTGTGAGCCTGTTAACGACCAGAAACGCTCTTTTTTGTAACCTCTGCTATGGACAACTTGACTTTGGAATTTTTAGTGATGGTCGTTGTTATTGTCTCGTTACTTTCACTACACTTCACTACACTACACGTTACGTTAATACACTATACCCTTAGATATCAGCAAGTACAACCACCCCGTGCGGTCCATCCCTCCGTCCCGACATCTAGGATAACTGGAATGTGGGTTGTTACAGCCAAGAGGGTGTGGAGAGGCTGGCCCTGAACGAGAGCACGGTGAACATCGGCAAGGAGCGTGTCGGCCCCAAGGACTTCGAGCTACGTAAAGTCCTCGGCAAGGGTGGCTACGGAAAAGTGTTTCAAGTGAAGAAGACGTCTGGCAAGTATGTCGGGAAAGTTTTCGCCATGAAGGTGTTGAAGAAGGCGACTATTGTTCGAAATCAAAAGGACACGGCACACACTAAAGCGGAACGGAATATACTGGAAGCGGTCAAGGTAAGTAGTGGATTCATTCCGGGGAACGCTTTAGTTTGCTGGGGAAATGACTCTATGACAGTAATGTCACAGATAGAAACGTGATGTGGTTTGTAAAATTTAGAGTCCAAATTACGCTGTAGACGTTTTGCCACAGCGGTGCAATTCTGTCATTTTAGCCCTAGTCCGCGACAACTGACAACGACAGTCAGTTGCGGACCGCCAGCTGTTACGGACTAAAGTAACTACTTTTGAGCCGTCCGTACATTGCTGGCCTGCGGGCTTAAAGTGGCACCTCTACTAGTGTGAATGACGTGAGACAAATGAGCCTTGGCACGGCGGGCGGCGAAAGCCACTTACCGAAAAGGGTATTGGTTGAAGTTTGAATTAGCGCTTCACTATAGGCCAGTGACGTAACCGAGATTTTGTTATGGGAAGGGCCCTGAGCTCAATGAGCACGCACCATCCCAATTGTGAACTTCCTGTCGGGAGCCCTCCATAATGGAAAAATCCATACCTGAGGCCCCCCCAGCACCTCTCCTCGCTGTGTCCCTGGTATAGACCATGACATACGTCCGTTTCCCAAAGCACAAGTGCGCTTCGAAAGGAGTCACTGCGCTAAACTCTATAGCCTCATGTACGCCATAACGAGTGGAGCTGCACAAATGCCTGTATTATTCATCACAAAACGCTGTTCGGGATCGAGACGCAGAGACTTGAATGTAATGTGACTGGTATTAAACCAGCTGGTGCCCGTTGATACATCAGTTCGTGCTGACGTTCTTCATACACGAATAAGCCGTTGGTCATATTTATTTTTTCACCTTGGTCACAACGTGGTCATCGAAGGGGTGGAATTCGTGCGATGTTTCTCTGACGTCACAAATCTCTTGAGTGACCTTAATTAGGCGACGTGAAATAGTCTGCACAAGGTCGCATGCGCTTAGGTCTGAAACACGAACATTTGAAGTCTTACCAAAGGCTTGACCGTGGACTGCTGGGAATGATAATGTTGAAAATACTTTTATTAGTGCAGAACCCCACACAAATCTGGAACAGTTCCTGTAATGAGGGTTAGCCAAGTAGTGTTGAGGGCGCCGTTTGATATGCTTATGTCCTTCAAGGCAAAAATGTGGATCAGTCTGCTTCCCTTAAAAATACTGTTATCGAGTTAATTTAGTTGCCAATAGTTGAAAGAGAATGTTCCACATTTGAAGATATTCAAGCGAGCATCAGATATAAAATGTGCTCGCTTATAGCTATTGGTATTAATTTAATTCCAAAGGGGCGCTCTAAACAACATACATTCTGTTTAGTGAATATGCTTCTCAGTACGTCATCGTTTGGTTACGTTATCGTGCCCTGCACAACATTGATTGAGAGCCAATTGACGGCAGTTGTATCTGGAAATCGTGCCAGATATGAACGACTCGACATTTTTAAAAAAGTTAAAGGCCGGTTTGCCTCAATCGCCGCGTGGCGAACGGAATGGCAGGATTTGAATGTCATTATTATGGTGTCATGGATGTCTGGGCGACCTTGAAATAGTCACCCCGAAATAGTGTGCACATCCTCGCGGGCATATAGCTCAGAATCAGGAACGGTTTAAGTCTTAAGAAGGACATAACATGGCTGTGAAGTACACCGAATTATCTTCAAGAAAGCTTTTTCAGTTCAAAACCCCATACAAATGTGGAACGCTCCCTTTAAATTGCGAATGGAAGTCACGTTGCCTTGAGAGAGGGCGGAGCGGCCATTTTAAAAACCTCACGAGACGTGTGACTTCCTTCCCTGCCCCCTCCCCCCCCCCCTTCCCCGACTGCAGTAGCTGCCCATGAGGGATGATGGGGGTGGGGCCAGTGGGGAGGCGCTCCTGAGAAGCGCTCGGGTCAGCGTCGTGTCCCGCACTCAGCGCTGGTGGGCGCTGGGGTGGGCGGGCGCGGTGGGCCGTGACCGCGCACCAGCAGCGCGCGCTCACCGACGGAATGCTGCCACACGCGGAGCCGCCGGGCCCCGATAGCGGCGCCTCCGTGCTGGCCCTGCAACCAGCATTGGGTGTGCGTTGGTCACCGTGATCTGCATTAGTGTCGCGCCGTTACTGGAGCTGTATCAGCGTCAGCCGCATGCGTAGTATTTGCGTTGGATTTCTCCGTGTTGTTTGTTGTCCTGGTGTGAGCTTCATTTATTGATAAGGAGGACGTTTGTGTTGGCTACCAGTTAAGTTTGTGTGTCTTATGGAAGCGCCTGGACGGACAATTTATGACTCGGTTTCCAAGCTGATTCTCCTAGTTAGCGTTTACTCGGTTTCGTCTCCTGTGGCTTGTCAGTGTGACCGACCGCGTGTTATGCGCGCCCGGTGGGGACAGTAGCCCGCGAACGCCGGCCGAGTGGGCACGCGGCGCGTCGTCACAGCGCCATAGCTCCCATCCGGCCGCCCTGGGCGTAGCTGTCCCCCCCCCCCCGTCCACCGTCTGTGTCGTGCCGCCGTGCCGACTCCGAATCCGCGCCGCCTGGGATTGTCCTGTTCGTTGTGCCACTTGTGACAGAACACGACGAGCCAGGTGATGTTTTGGCAATGCATAGCGGAACATCCCGAAGTGTGTCTTCGGAAAAAACCTACGTTGGGTTCGCTCGAGTCGATGAAAGGCTTCTATGAACACCGTGATTTCACCTTTTGGCCAAGTGCGCAACTCCGTTTGGTTGGAGCAGGACGTGCTTGATATATTTGCAATATTCTCGGAGACAAATCTAGCGTTGGATTATATCAAATAAGTGCCAAAGTATTCTTTAAGAACTAACATAGGCAGACAAATTTTTGTGTTGAATTGAATACATTTGTGGAGTTCATTGCGTTGAAATTGAGTGCAAATGAAACAAGCTGTGAGTGGTTGAATAGTACGAGGTCCCCAGAATATATGTTATATAGTTTGATAAGACCAAAGCATAATTTGAAAGTTAGCTCTCTGGTCTTACGTTATACCAGACAAAAATGGTTCGAGAGAAAGTAATTACCGGGTTCTGCACTTGGCAAAAAGGTTCAGTTGCGGCAGGTCGGTCTGTTTTCTTGTGGTTAACTTATTGGCAAGTTAATTATTCTTGATAATCCTCAGTTTTGATGCCGTTATGCGTACAACTTGCTCGTGTTCATCTCCAGAAACCTGTGCGTGCTGGAATCGGTCCATTAACCACTTGCGTAAAGGAACATTCAGGCATCGCTCGCGTGTTGCATCACTAGTGCGTCGATTCAGTAACGTGCGTGACATACATATGTCGACATATAATTGACGTGTGACACGTCATTTTGCACCCAAAGTATTGTCTTCAGAGCACTCGTTCAGCCGACCATCACGCGGCGTTGGCAGGCCCGCAGCTGCTGGCCGTGTCAGCCAAGGCCGACCCGACGCTTAGTCCGTCCCGTCACCACCTGCTGCTATCATGCACCAGCCAAAGCCGATGCCGTCAAGAATCTCGGGTCAACCTGAGTGTCAGTTTGGGCCCATTTGAACCGCGTCTTCCCGAGCGTCAGCGGGTCTGCGCATCGGTGTGAGCGCCTGGGGTTAATCGCAGTCAGTCTGAGTCAGTCCGACGCCAGCTGACCTCCACTTCAGTCCAGCCCCCAGCTGATACCGGTATCGGAGCGGACCGGCCGCGTGACCCCCAGCCGGGCCCAGACCAGGTGCAGCGGCCCGAGCGTGCCGCCCGCCGACCCCGGGCTATCACCGCCCCGTCGCGGCCGTGAACCGCTCAAGATGTAAACAGATAGTGGTCTGGCTGCATTCCGTCTCGGTGATCACCGGCTGGTGTTGCGTGCCGGTGGATGACAGCATCTGTTGAGTAACGCGTTGCCCTTGATATTTGCTCGCCTCGGAAGGAGAGCTTAGCATCTCGCTATAGGCTTGCGGCATCTCACAACCGACGCATGATATTTGATGGGCCAAATGGTATGGCTTGTACTAGCAATCGGTCGTGACCGTTTACTTTCAAGTCATTTTGTTCGTGTGACGTGAAACTCGACGTGAAACTAAAAATCAGCATTTTTTTTTTTGGTAATGGCGTGCTCCTTTAAGCAATGTGGTGGATATTGGTCGGTCCAGAAAATATGTCGTACTGGAGGGGCAATTACAGCCGGGTTAGCGCGAAGACAATCCTTGGTAAGTTTCCGGAAGAACTGCGGATTAATGAAACAAGCCAGGCCACTCTTGGAAAAAAACATATTGTGTGCATGTGTTCGTCGTTTTACGGTCGTCGCTACAATACTATCTATCTTCTACCGTTTGCTTATCTTTTTTTTTGAGCCTTCCAGTGACATCGGCTCAAACACGCCGACCGTCTACAGATAACCGCCAGCAGAGCTATGAACCGCCTTCAACTAGCACATCGTGGGCAAAAAGGCGGCGCGACGACACGACGTGGCGGCGGTGCGGCGGTCGCCGGCCGCGGCCGCTCCCGCCCGCCTCCGCCCGCCACGAGATGCGCCGGCACGTGACCTGTGACTCGGCGCTGGTCCTGATGTCGTGGCCCGCCTGTTCCAGCACCCGTTCATCGTGGACCTGATGTACGCGTTCCAAACGGGCGGCAAGCTGTACCTGATCCTGGAGTACCTGTCCGGCGGCGAGCTGTTCATGCACCTAGAGCGTGAGGGCATCTTCATGGAGGACACAGCCAGCTTCTACCTGTCGGAGATCATCCTGGCGCTCGAACATCTCCATCTGCAGGGCATCATATACAGGTACGTCTCTAGGGCCACGTGGAGGACGTCTTGTTCGGATGCGAATGCGCAGCCCGCCAGTGTGAAGATGACATGACAAGATGTGCGAAGTTTTCTGTTGAACTGGTGCTGGTGGATGGTACCGCGTTGGCACCAGCGTGGCTGTATGGATTACTTGTCCCGGGCACGTCTCTTGCTGCGACTGATGCGGAACGGGTGTCAGCTTGTAATGCATTGAACGTAGGCCAGCATTGTTTGGTGCTAGCAACGTCCTGGGTCTTCCGGTTCAGGAGCCTTGGTGCCGTCGGTACGGTGGACGCATGGGCTCCCTGTACTGCGATGGCAGTTTTACATCTTTAGAAGTCGCCATGTTGAGGTACACTTGCAAGTCACGCATGCCAAGTCCCAGTCATCGTAGACTAACACGGCGGTAAGACAGACGCACTTGCGTGTTCCAAATGCACCTGTACAACTGGGGCACCGCGCGGTGGTCGCCCATCCCTTCGAGGTAAGGGGCGGGCGACACCTTATAGCCCAGTAGCTGAGTGCGTCTCAAACCCCCGACGAGAGTACCCATGTATTGCGCCACATCCAGGCAAATGATCACTACTAATGCTCGAGGCCGTCCACACGTATGAAGGCTGCTGCACAAGGTGTTCGATATTCATGTTTCGTGCAGGTCGGTTTGTGAAAACACGCCGCCGAAATGAATGGAATGTTTTAGAGATGCGGACAGATCAGGTTTTTAGATATGCGGAGGAGATGGTCGTAGCTGGTTCGTTTCCTAGCTGGACCATGGGTTTGAAATTAGCGTTGCTACGAAAAAAGAACGGAATCGTGTACAAACGAGCGCAGCTTTACCATCGCTATGACAGATCCAAACACCGGTGAAGCTGCTTGATGTGGATTGCATTGCATCATGAACACGTTTTTGTCTGGTTGCCATGCTGGTCTGGATACAGAAGTTTGAGATGGATGGCTGGGACATTCCTGGACGGGGTTCGAGCACTGGCAGCGGTGCAGTGACAACAGACCGGTCCCGGAGGATATGACGGGAGGGCTCGCTGTTGCGACGGGTCTCAAGCCGGCACGAGTTCCCGGCATCGACCGGCGGCGACATCCGGGAACGTGAAGCAGCTCTTGATGGGTCGTAGGTCTTTGCGCGTCATATGCTGGCAGAAAACCCGACGACGAGGTGGGAAGAAGTTAGGCGAGCATAATTTAGATCTCCATTGGAAGATAATACAAGGGCTGATATGTTCCTTTGTTTATTAGCGTGGACTTAGAGCTTTGCTGTCTGTGACAGCTCAGCGCTCCACGAGCTGCCCAGCGCATTCGGGGTAAAGATGTCATCCGCTGCATGTAAATTATAGAGTGTGACGAATTGTGATGTAAGGCCTAAAGTCCTCTCAAAATAGGTGTTTTCGGAATTACATAAACCCCGTTTGGTCATTCATTATTAAGTTTGATTTGGGCGTGAATTGTTGGATACTTTCTATGCCTCACTGAATTTCTTACAGTTGAAATTTTGCGAATATTGTTTTTAATCGCGACCTTCTCATGCCGTTGTGCAAGCATGTTTTAGCATAGTTCTGCTCTCTTACGTTTATGGAACTTTGGCACGCCAGGAGCAATCAGGTTGATATCAAGACCACTTTTAAGATCACCTCGCTTCATGGCCACAAGATCACTTCGCCTTTTTGGGACGGGGCATACGGTTGTAATGGATTGATTGATGCCTAGGTCTTCAACAATGTGAACGTGCTGTTCTTGGCATCTTTGAGCACGCCTGGGATCCAGAAGTCAGATCAGTTGTCAAAATGTAGTCAACGGTATTGTTGCAATGTTTGCTATGTGACTGTCGGGAGTGATGTGATGAAAGGCACGGCGCAATGTCTGGTGCTTCAGTTTTCAGCGTTCATACTACGTGTGCTCATTGTATGTGACGGTGACGTGTTAGCGTCGATAAAAAGCGTGCCCGCCGCTTAAGGGGTGCATTGGTGTCGTCACACCCACTCGGACTCAGGGGAGCGCCCCTCATTGACCAAGCGCCTGTCTGGACAGTGGACCTGGCAGAGCCTGGCGTCGATTCGTGACGATGTCGGCCATTGCCAAACATTGGTGGCATTGGTGGAGACCCATCATTTCTGCGGACAATCAAGATGGGTGTGCCTCGAGCACAAACAGGCTGTCCGCATAACGGATAGACTTATTGCGTCAATGCCCCCTCCCCCAACCCCACCCCACCCCAACCCAACCCAATCACCATCGCCAAACATTGCTGACCTCTCTTTCTGTCATGTTCCATTGCTCCGTTTTTTAGCATGTACGCAGTAGCTTTGCAGTTGATATGCGTGTACATGGTCCGTGATTTTGAAGCACACTTCTTTCCATCATGCTTTACCCATTCCGGCCATCAATGTTGAAACAAAGAAGCAGATAACATATCTGGCTTCATTCATTTTATAGGCACTGCAACATCACTTGTTTGTGCCCGCCCCCCCCCCCCCCCCCCCTCCCGAAACACTTTCTAACGTACTGTTCGCCTCTCGTTGTGCGCTTACGTCACACGCCGGGAGATGTCCTGTCACGTGACCACGCGTTCTGCAGGGTTAACGTCCCATTCGCACTCGCCATAAACTTAATTCTTTTCGAACGTGCAGCCGGTTACAGTCCCCTTGCCGGTGTCGTGGAAACGGCATCTCCTGTTTGGTGGTATGTTAATACTACTTGTTTTTAAAGCTGTTCTGCTTCCGCAATTGGGATTTTCCTGTAATTGCTTGCGCCTTAAATAAACAAACAAATGCACAGTAAACAAAATTTCTTTACTGCCTCCAAGTTGTTGTCTCACGATATGCATTCCCATGTTTGCTGGACATGATGTGTTGTTATGTAAACGAGATTATTAAGACAACAAGAGCTGGAGCACTGCGGTGTACGAGAAGAACCGTATGAGGTAAGCTGTTGAAATTGTCCGACATTGAAGATATCCTTCCTTTTTGTAACACATGTATTCGGTATCGGCCTCGCGCTTCTGCGCTCGTAATTGAAGTCTAGCTTACAAATGCAACTATGCATCTAGTGTTAATTCATTGAGCCCATCCCGCCTATAAAGCCCCAGTGTTTATTATTGTTATCTTGTCTTCTGGAGGGATCTTTTGAGATCGCTGCCCTGATCTATGATCATTTCAGATCCCTATCCGGACCCGTGATCAACGAGATTTCTGTCCTGCAAAGTGGCTTCATAAATATTAAATTTCGCCCAATCTTCAGCCTGTCATAACGCCACAACTTCTGTAGTCGCACTCCTCGCGCCATTGACTGGGGTGGAAATAGTATTTGGGAATTGATAGTGTGTAGTGTATACCGCGATAGTGTGTAGAAATCCGATGCGTTTGGAGTATTGATGAAACTATACTACCATCAATGATTAGTAAAGGCGTTAACTTGAATTCACCCACTCTCGCTTCTATTAACAGACGCCAAGATGATGCTGAGCAGTTGTGCATCCTTGTTGACCAGGCTATCTGTAAACTGGCATTAATCGTATTCACTTCTGGTTTATTGAAGCCACCGCCTTTAATGATCTGACATAGCATGTATTTAGCAATCTTTGGATGCCTGCCTGTTGACAGAAATGTCACGAGTTGGCTCTGCATCTGCTTTTGTGTGGAGAGAGGGAATGTCGTGCATGTCGCCACGCTTACTGGTTGTGATATCAAAAGGGATTTACAGATGCATGCAAACACTTTTGGTGGTTAATTCCATTGATAGACAGATAATGCATACTGAATTATCACTTAACCAAAAAGTAGAATAAGATTGATATGCATTGATGACTGAATATATGTTTGAGATGAATGATGCGAAGATAAATGTATTGTAATGTAAGAACTAGAGAACTGCATGCGCACAGCACATTCACTCGGTATTGTTTTGTTTCCACTTATAATGTTTCCGTCTTTTCTGTAACTCGGTTAATCATTGTCTAGGCCTTCTTACGTTGAGTGTTCTTAAAGAAACATTTTGTGGGCTTTTTACATTCTTTCATCCAAGTACTCTTCGAGTGTATCATAGCTACTTTCCACGATTTGCTTTGAGCTCTTCCAGTTTTTTTCTTGCTCGCTCGTACTCGTTCAGGGAGTATTTGTTAAGCATGTAAGCGATGTAAGTCTGAAGCCCAGTGCACTGATTTTTCTCGATGTGAATTCAACCCTAACGTCCTTGGGCATCTCACCGATGTTTTCATCTACTCCGGTGATCGCGGCGTTGATTTCGGATCGCGCCTGGTTGACATATTCTCCGTTATCATGCAGCGTATCATTATATCCCTAAATACCTGGTCCGCCCTATTGTCATGCCATATCACTTCCGCACAAACAAGACTAAAGACGTTCAAAAGTAATGAATGTTCCACCTTTGAGAATGTTGAACCAAGCGGCATGTAGGATGACATAAGTTCACTTATAACTATCTATATAATTTTAACTGGGAGAGGCTGTTGTTGGCATAATGGTTTATGGAGCAAATATGCCCCTCCACACCTCATTGTTTGATGGCGTCATGGAACGTTTGTATGGCAGCACCAACTTGCAGTTCTTCAATCTTGCGATAGATAGCAGCACAGGCTGAAAGTGCTCGCTGAACAAAATATTGTTATGTGCTTGTGCTGTGGCCCTTTATTGTAGTGTTCTTGTGTATTTATTCTTGGATTTAAGCTTTTTACTTCTGGTTGCATGCCCTGTTACGGCGCTTTGGTCATATTATTCGACCACAAGTCTTATTTCCAAAATAACTAGGAAAGCATTGAACTTGTATTACGTATGACAAAACGTAATCTGAGCTATGATCTCGTATAGCTTGCACCACAGTTGTTGAGAGCCCGTTAACATTCACGGATCTTTGTGTAACTTTGAAATGACCTGCACGAAATAGTCTGCACACTTTAGCGGGGCTTGCACCCCAGCAACTACAGGGCGCCATGCTTTAAGAATGGCAGGGCTGTGAAATGTGCCGAGTGATCATCATATTTATTTCAGTTTAAAACCTCATGGAAATGTGGAACACCTCCTTGAACATGCTAACTGCAATGCATAGGAAATTCAATCGTGCAATATCGATACGTCACTGAGTATGCTACTGAAACAGGTTCATCAGTTACTAGGCACATCTTTGCTGATAGGGGTGTTTTTCTCTTCACACATTTATCAAAAATAAGTCACCCATAGCGACCTTCAGTTTTCGGATAGCTCTGGTCGATCTGTTGTTGAAATTGTCTTCGTCAAGCTGACTTAACCGTATGTTTGTATCCCCACAAGCTCTCATAATATAACTGGCTTACTCAAGGTGCAGCCCTCACATTTCTATCGAGTGATGTGCTGTTATTTACCACTGCAAAGAAGCACACTGAGCGCGAAACGTCTTCCTGCAGTATGTATTGCTGTCCTGTAAGTGCTTCAACCGTTACCATATCACTATGTATTTCCGTTCCGCGCACTGCAAATCTCCCTCCGACACGGCGCGCGGCAGTGCTCTTGAACGGCCTCTCTCGCCGTTTGCTTCCCTGAGCCGACCGGCGCGCGCTCCCGGCGATCGGGCCGGCGGGGCGCGCTGGCTGTCCGTGTGCGGGGCGGGCGCGCGGGCCGTCTGTGTGCCGTGCGGGCCGCGTGTCGGACCGTCCGTGTGCCGGCGGGGCGCGCGGGCTGTCCATGTGCCGTGCGAGGCACGTGTCGGGCCGCCGTGTGCGGGCGGGGCGCGCGGGCCGTCCGTGTGCCGTGCGGGCCGCGTGTCGGGCCGTCCGTGTGCCGGCGGGGCGCGCGGGCCGTCTGTGTGCCGTGCTGGGCACGTGTCGGGCCGTCCGTGTGCCGGCGGGGCGCGCGGGCCGTCCGTGTGCCGTGCGGGCCGCGTGTCGGGCCGTCCGTGTGCGGCGGGGCGCGCGGGCCGTCTGTGCCGTGCGGGCACGTGTCGGACCGTCCGTGCGCCGGCGGGGCGCGCGGGCCGTCCATGTGCCGTGCGAGGCACGTGTCGGGCCGTCCGTGTGCGCGTGCGGGCGCGTGTCGGCCGTCCGTGCCGCGGGCGCGCGGGCCGTCCGTGTGCCGGCGGGCGCGTGTCCGGCCGTCCGTGTGCCGGCGGGGCGCGCGGGCCGTCCATGTGCCGTGCGGGCACGTGTCGGGCCGTCCGTGTGCCGGCGGGGCCGCGGGCCGTCCATGTGCCGTGCGCGGGCCGCGTGTCGGGCCGTCCATGTGCCGTGGCGGGGCACGTGTCGGGCCGTCCATGTGCCGTGCGGGGCACGTGTCGGGCCGTCCGTGTGCCGTGCGGGGCACGTGTCGGGCCGTCCGTGTGCCGGCGGGCGCGCGGGCCGTCCGTGTGCCGTGCGGGCCGCGTGTCGGGCCGTCCGTGTGCCGGCGGGCGCGCGGGCCGTCCATGTGCCGTGCGGGGCACGTGTCGGGCCGTCCGTGTGCCGGCGGGGCGCGCGGGCCGTCCATGTGCCGTGCGGGCCGCGTGTCGGGCCGTCCATGTGCCGTGCGGGCCGGCGTGTCGGGCCGTCCATGTGCCGTGCGGGCACGTGTCGGGCCGTCCATGTGCGTGGCGGGGGCACGTGTCGGGCCGTCCGTGTGCCGGCGGGGCGCGCGGCCGTCCATGTGCCGTGCGGGGCACGTGCGGGCGTCCGTGTGCGGGGGGCGCGCGACCGGCCGTGTGCCGTGCGGGCCGCGTGTCGGGCCGTCCGTGTGCCGGGCGTGGCGCGCCGGCCGTCCATGTGCCGTGCGGGCGCGTGCCGCGCCGGCGGCGTGCCGAGCGCCGCC
>NW_023597034.1:13852423-13894066 GCF_011947565.3 Pollicipes pollicipes | reverse complement strand
TTTTTTTCGAAGTTCTCTGCTAAGCTCTCTCCGGTGCACACTTCTTCCGTGCATTTGAAATAATTTTGTATTATGTGTATTGAGAATATTTTGAGAGCCTTGTGTCAAAAACTTAACGCAGATATTATTTATCTTACTTGTAGCTGTGTGGGCTTTTGGAGGCGTGAAAGGGTGGGTTACGTAACCGTTAACATGTTTGCAATGTTGTCATTGACGGCGTCGGGTCGAGTTTTGAAAATAGTTAGGAAATGGTGGGTGTGAGTGGTGGTTTGTACAGTCCCTCTTCACTTAAATGTGAATGGAGATTCGTGAATGAAAGGCAGCATAGTTATGTTGTGATCAGTTACCTATTCCATATTCACATTGTATTCTGTCATGCTTGAATATCGCAAAATAACAAAATAAGCATCGTCAAAGGTAAAATGTGATAGAAAGTTTCATGGCAAATATTTCAAGCACAAGTCTCGGGGATAAGTGTTTGGACGTTAGCATGTTTAAGCGACATCAAAAGCCCATACATATCGGCCACCTGAGGCTAGAAACGTAAACCGGGCCACTTTGATTTGTGGGCGACAGCCGGTAAGGGCTTGCTGAATGAACATACTTCACACGATCGAGACGCTGGCCTGTTTTCGGTTGTGAGCGCAGGTTGTGACGGAGACGCGCAGTAATAATCAGCTGGGTCTGGGGCGCTTAACGAGCCTTTAAAGTTGTCAAACTCTCTTGATAGATATCCATGAATTTTGGCCGTTGGAGCGGGTATAAAACCGTACTACCGTCTAAATATGTTGGACATGCTCGACGTTTCAACTTGAAATATTTGCCAAGCGTTTTTCACTTCCTGCTTTTGACGATCCTCATCTGATTTTCTGCGATTTTCTGCACTTTTAGTAGGCATGGTAATAAGCAATGTGCCCACCTTCTTTTTGAAATGCCGCATGTGTTGAACTCTTGTCAAATCAAAAGACCATGTTTCCAGGCTTGTGTAACACGTGTCTTAAGAGTCTGCCCTTTCAGGAGTTTGACCATCAGCCGGATGTGAATGCCATCTTGAAGTAAGTGGTTGTACCCTAGGACATGCGCCGCCGGGTCCGCACTCATTGATGCGGAGGCTCCTCTCAAGCGTGCCAATGCACACATCCTGTTCGTCTTTGTTACTGCCCGGAAAGTACGATGAGGGCTGGATTATGCGTGTAGGGGGTCGCTCCGAATTTGGTGTTGGGGTTGTCTAGAAAAGGGATTTTTCTCATTTTGACGCAACGCACGTTAGTTATTATGCTAGGCAAGTTGTTTTGTCCAAAATATCGTTGCACGAGCGTTGTGAGCCTGTTAACGACCAGAAACGCTCTTTTTTGTAACCTCTGCTATGGACAACTTGACTTTGGAATTTTTAGTGATGGTCGTTGTTATTGTCTCGTTACTTTCACTACACTTCACTACACTACACGTTACGTTAATACACTATACCCTTAGATATCAGCAAGTACAACCACCCCGTGCGGTCCATCCCTCCGTCCCGACATCTAGGATAACTGGAATGTGGGTTGTTACAGCCAAGAGGGTGTGGAGAGGCTGGCCCTGAACGAGAGCACGGTGAACATCGGCAAGGAGCGTGTCGGCCCCAAGGACTTCGAGCTGCGCAAAGTCCTCGGCAAGGGTGGCTACGGAAAAGTGTTTCAAGTGAAGAAGACGTCTGGCAAGTATGTCGGGAAAGTTTTCGCCATGAAGGTGTTGAAGAAGGCGACTATTGTTCGAAATCAAAAGGACACGGCACACACTAAAGCGGAACGGAATATACTGGAAGCGGTCAAGGTAAGTAGTGGATTCATTCCGGGGAACGCTTTAGTTTGCTGGGGAAATGACTCTATGACAGTAATGTCACAGATAGAAACGTGATGTGGTTTGTAAAATTTAGAGTCCAAAGTACGCTGTAGATGTTTTGCCACAGCGGTGCAATTCTGTCATTTTTAGCCCTAGTCCGCGACAACTGACAACGACAGTCAGTTGCGGACCGCCAGCTGTTACGGACTAAAGTAACTACTTTTGAGCCGTCCGTACATTGCTGGCCTGCGGGCTTAAAGTGGCACCTCTACTGGTGTGAATGACTTAAGACAAATGAGCCTTGGCACGGCGGGCGGCGAAGGCCACTTACCGAAAAGGGTATTGGTTGAAGTTTGAATTAGTGCTTCACTATAGGCCAGTGACGTAACCGAGATTTTGTTATGGGAAGGGCCCTGAGCTCAATGAGCACGCACCATCCCAATTGTGAACTTCCTGTCGGGAGCCCTCCATAATGAAAAAAAAATACATACCTGAGGCCCCCCCAGCACCTCTCCTCGCTGTGTCCCTGGTATAGACCATGACATACGTCCGTTTCCCAAAGCGAAAGTGCGCTTCGAAATGAGTCACTGCGCTAAACTCTATAGCCTCATGTACGCCATAACGAGTGGAGCTGCACAAATGCCTGTATTATTCATCACAAAACGCTGTTCGGGATCGAGACGCAGAGACTTGAATGTAATGTGACTGGTATTAAACCAGCTGGTGCCCGTTGATACATCAGTTCGTGCTGACGTTCTTCATACACGAATAAGCCGTTGGTCATATTTATTTTTTCACCTTGGTCACAACGTGGTCATCGAAGGGGTGGAATTCGTGCGATGTTTCTCTGACGTCACAAATCTCTTGAGTGACCTTAATTAGGCGACGTGAAATAGTCTGCACAAGGTCGCATGCGCTTAGGTCTGAAACACGAACATTTGAAGTCTTACCAAAGGCTTGACCGTGGACTGCTGGGAATGATAATGTTGAAAATACTCTTATTAGTGCAGAACCGCACACAAATCTGGAACAGTTCCTGTAATGAGGGTTAGCCAAGTAGTGTTGAGGGCGCCGTTTGATATGCTTATGTCCTTCAAGGCAAAAATGTGGATCAGTCTGCTTCCCTTAAAAATACTGTTATCGAGTTAATTTAGTTGCCAATAGTTGAAAGAGAATGTTCCACATTTGAAGATATTCAAGCGAGCATCAGATATAAAATGTGCTCGCTTATAGCTATTGGTATTAATTTAATTCCAAAGGGGCGCTCTAAACAACATACATTCTGTTTAGTGAATATGCTTCTCAGTACGTCATCGTTTGGTTACGTTATCGTGCCCTGCACAACATTGATTGAGAGCCAATTGACGGCAGTTGTATCTGGAAATCGTGCCAGATATGAACGACTCGACATTTTTAAAAAAAGTTAAAGGCCGGTTTGCCTCAATCGCCGCGTGGCGAACGGAATGGCAGGATTTGAATGTCATTATTATGGTGTCATGGATGTCTGGGCGACCTTGAAATAGTCACCCCGAAATAGTGTGCACATCCTCGCGGGCATATAGCTCAGAATCAGGAACGGTTTAAGTCTTAAGAAGGACATAACATGGCTGTGAAGTACACCGAATTATCTTCAAGAAAGCTTTTTCAGTTCAAAACCCCATACAAATGTGGAACGCTCCCTTTAAATTGCGAATGGAAGTCACGTTGCCTTGAGAGAGGGCGGAGCGGCCATTTTAAAAAACCTCACGAGACGTGTGACTTCCTTCCCTGCCCCCTCCCCCCCCCCCTTCCCCGACTGCAGTAGCTGCCCATGAGGGATGATGGGGGTGGGGCCAGTGGGGAGGCGCTCCTGAGAAGCGCTCGGGTCAGCGTCGTGTCCAGCACTCAGCGCTGGTGGGCGCTGGGGTGGGCGGGCGCGGTGGGCCGTGACCGCGCACCAGCAGCGCGCGCTCACCGACGGAATGCTGCCACACGCGGAGCCGCCGGGCCCCGATAGCGGCGCCTCCGTGCTGGCCCTGCAACCAGCATTGGGTGTGCATTGGTCACCGTGATCTGCATTAGTGTCGCGCCGTTACTGGAGCTGTATCAGCGTCAACCGCATGCGTAGTATTTGCGTTGTATTTCTCCGTGTTGTTTGTTGTCCTGGTGTGAGCTTCATTTATTGATAAGAAGGACGTGTGTGTTGGCTACCAGTTAAGTTTGTGTGTCTTATGGAAGCGCCTGGACGGACAATTTATGACTCGGTTTCCAAGCTGATTCTCCTAGTTAGCGTTTACTCGGTTTCGTCTCCTGTGGCTTGCCAGTGTGACCGACTGCGTGTTATGCGCGCCCGGTGGGGACAGTAGCCCGCGAACGCCGGCCGAGTGGGCACGCGGCGCGTCGTCACAGCGCCATAGCTCCCATCCGGCCGCCCTGGGCGTAGCTGTCCCCCCCCCCCCGTCCACCGTCTGTGTCGTGCCGCCGTGCCGACTCCGAATCCGCGCCGCCTGGGATTGTCCTGTTCGTTGTGCCACTTGTGACAGAACACGACGAGCCAGGTGATGTTTTGGCAATGCATAGCGGAACATCCCGAAGTGTGTCTTCGGAAAAAACCTACGTTGGGTTCGCTCGAGTCGATGAAAGGCTTCTATGAACACCGTGATTTCACCTTTTGGCCAAGTGCGCAACTCCGTTTGGTTGGAGCAGGACGTGCTTGATATATTTGCAATATTCTCGGAGACAAATCTAGCGTTGGATTATATCAAATAAGTGCCAAAGTATTCTTTAAGAACTATCATAGGTAGACAAATTTTTGTGTTGAATTGAATACATTTGTGGAGTTCATTGCGTTGAAATTGAGTGCAAATGAAACAAGCTGTGAATGGTTGAATAGTGCGAGGTCCCCAGAATATATGTTATATAGTTTGATAAGACCAAAGCAAAATTTGAAAAATAGCTCTCTGGTCTTACGTTATACCAGACAAAAATGGTTCGAGAGAAAAGTAATTACCGGGTTCTGCACTTGGCAAAAAGGTTCAGTTGCGGCAGGTCGGTCTGTTTTCTTGTGGTTAACATATTGGCAAGTTAATTATTCTTGATAATCCTCAGTTATGATGCCGTCATGCGTACAACTTGCTCGTGTTCATCTCCAGAAACCTGTGCGTGCTGGAATCGGTCCATTAACCACTTGCGTAAAGGAACATTCAGGCATCGCTCGCGTGTTGCATCACTATTGCGTCGATTCAGTAACGTGCGTGACATACATATGTCGACATATAATTGACGTATGACACGTCATTTTGCACCCAAAGTATTGTCTTCAGAGCACTCGTTCAGCCGACCATCACGCGGCGTTGGCAGGCCCGCAGCTGCTGGCCGTGTCAGCCAAGGCCGACCCTACGCTTAGTCCGTCCCGTCACCACCTGCTGCTATCATGCACCAGCCAAAGCCGATGCCGTCAAGAATCTCGGGTCAACCTGAGTGTCAGTTTGGGCCCATTTGAACCGCGTCTTCCCGAGCGTCAGCGGGTCTGCGCATCGGTGTGAGCGCCTGGGGTTAATCGCAGTCAGTCTGAGTCAGTCCGACGCCAGCTGACCTCCACTTCAGTCCAGCCCCCAGCTGATACCGGTATCGGAGCGGACCGGCCGCGTGACCCCCAGCCGGGCCCAGACCAGGTGCAGCGGCCCGAGCGTGCCGCCCGCCGACCCCGGGCTATCACCGCCCCGTCGCGGCCGTGAACCGCTCAAGATGTAAACAGATAGTGGTCTGGCTGCATTCCGTCTCGGTGATCACCGGCTGGTGTTGCGTGCCGGTGGATGACAGCATCTGTTGAGTAACGCGTTGCCCTTGATATTTGCTCGCCTCGGAAGGAGAGCTTAGCATCTCGCTATAGGCTTGCGGCATCTCACAACCGACGCATGATATTTGATGGGCCAAATGGTATGGCTTGTACTAGCAATCGGTCGTGACCGTTTACTTTCAAGTCATTTTGTTCGTGTGACGTGAAACTCGACGTGAAACTAAAAATCAGCATTTTTTTTTTGGTAATGGCGTGCTCCTTTAAGCAATGTGGTGGATATTGGTCGGTCCAGAAAATATGTCGTACTGGAGGGGCAATTACAGCCGGGTTAGCGCGAAGACAATCCTTGGTAAGTTTCCAGAAGAACTGCGGATTAATGAAACAAGCCAGGCCACTCTTGGAAAAAAACATATTGTGTGCATGTGTTCGTCGTTTTACGGTCGTCGCTACAATACTATCTATCTTCTACCGTTTGCTTATCTTTTTTTTGAGCCTTCCAGTGACATCGGCTCAAACACGCCGACCGTCTACAGATAACCGCCAGCAGAGCTATGAACCGCCTTCAACTAGCACATCGTGGGCAAAAAGGCGGCGCGACGACACGACGTGGCGGCGGTGCGGCGGTCGCCGGCCGCGGCCGCTCCCGCCCGCCTCCGCCCGCCACGAGATGCGCCGGCACGTGACCTGTGACTCGGCGCTGGTCCTGACTGTCGTGGCCCGCCTGTTCCAGCACCCGTTCATCGTGGACCTGATGTACGCGTTCCAAACGGGCGGCAAGCTGTACCTGATCCTGGAGTACCTGTCCGGCGGCGAGCTGTTCATGCACCTAGAGCGTGAGGGCATCTTCATGGAGGACACAGCCAGCTTCTACCTGTCGGAGATCATCCTGGCGCTCGAACATCTCCATCTGCAGGGCATCATATACAGGTACGTCTCTAGGGCCACGTGCAGGACGTCTTGTTCGGATGCGAATGCGCAGCCCGCCAGTGTGAAGATGACATGACAAGATGTGCGAAGTTTTCTGTTGAACTGGTGCTGGTGGATGGTACCGCGTTGGCACCAGCGTGGCTGTATGGATTACTTATCCCGGGCACGTCTCTTGCTGCGACTGATGCGGAACGGGTGTCAGCTTGTAATGCATTGAACGTAGGCAAGCATTGTTTGGTGCTAGCAACGTCCTGGGTTTTCCGGTTCAGGAGCCTTGGTGCCGTCGGTACGGTGGACGCATGAGCTCCCTGTACTGCGATGGCAGTTTTACATCTTTAGAAGTCGCCATGTTGAGGTACACTTGCAAGTCACGCATGCCAAGTCCCAGTCATCGTAGACTAACACGGCGGTAAGACAGACGCACTTGCGTGTTCCAAATGCACCTGTACAACTGGGGCACCACGTGGTGGTCGCCCATCCCTTCGAGGTAAGGGGCGGGCGACACCTTATAGCCCAGTAGCTGAGTGCGTCTCAAACCCCCGACGAGAGTACCCATGTATTGCGCCACATCCAGGCAGATGGTCACTACTAATGCTCGAGGCCGTCCACACGTATGAAGGCTGCTGCACAAAGTGTTCGATATTCATGTTTCGTGCAAGTCGGTTTGTGAAAACACGCCGCCGAAATGAATGGAATGTTTTAGAGATGCGGACAGATCAGGTTTTTACATATGCGGAGGAGACGGTCGTAGCTGGTTCGTCTCCTAGCTGGACCATGGGTTGGAAATTATCGTTGCTACGAAAAAAGAACGGAATCGTGTACAAACGAGCGCAGCTTTACCATCGCTATGACAGATCCAAACACCGGTGAAGCTGCTTGATGTGGATTGCATTGCATCATGAACACGTTTTTGTCTGGTTGCCATGCTGGTCTGGATACAGAAGTTTGAGATGGATGGCTGGGACATTCCTGGACGGGGTTCGAGCACTGGCAGCGGTGCAGTGACAACAGACCGGTCCCGGAGGATATGACGGGAGGGCTCGCTGTTGCGACGGGTCTCAAGCCGGCACGAGTTCCCGGCATCGACCGGCGGCGACATCCGGGAACGTGAAACAGCTCTTGATGGGTCGTAGGTCTTTGCGCGTCATATGCTGGCAGAAAACCCGACGACGAGGTGGGAAGAAGTTAGGCGAGCATAATTTAGATCTCCGTTGGAAGATAATACAAGGGTTGATATGTTCCTTTGTTTATTAGCGTGGACTTAGAGCTTTGCTGTCTGTGACTGCTCAGCGCTCCACGGGCTGCCCAGCGCATTCGGGGTAACGATGTCATCCGCTGCATGTAAATTATAGAGTGTGACAAAATGTGATGCAAGGCCTAAAGTCCTCTCAAAATAGGTGTTTTTGGAATTACATAAACCCCGTTTGGCCATTCATTATTAAGCTTGATTTGGGCGTGAATTGTTGGATACTTTCTATGCCTCACTGAATTTCTTACAGTTGAAATTTTGCTTTTGCGAATATTGTTTTTAATCGCGACCTTCTCATGCCGTTGTGCAAGCATGTTTTAGCATAGTTCTGCTCTCTTACGTTTATGGAACTTTGGCACGCCAGGAGCAATCAGGTTGATATCAAGACCACTTTTAAGATCACCTCGCTTCATGGCCACAAATCACTTCGCCTTTTTGGGACGGGGCATACGGTTGTAATGGATTGATTGATGCCTAGGTCTTCAACAATATGAACGTGCTGCTCTTGGCATCTTTGAGCACGCCTGGGATCCAGAAGTCAGATCAGTTGTCAAAATGTAGTCAACGGTATTGTTGCAATGTTTGCTATGTGACTGTCGGGAGTGATGTGATGAAAGGCACGGCGCAATGTCTGGTGCTTCAGTTTTCAGCGTTCATACTACGTGTGCTCATTGTATGTGACGGTGACGTGTTAGCGTCGATAAAAAGCGTGCCCGCCGCTTAAGGGGTGCATTGGTGTCGTCACACCCACTCGGACTCAGGGGAACGCCCCTCATTGACCAAGCGCCTGTCTGGACAGTGGACCTGGCAGAGCCTGGCGTCGATTCGTGACGATGTCGGCCATTGCCAAACATTGGTGGCATTGGTGGAGACCCATCATTTCTGCGGACAATCAAGATGGGTGTGCCTCGAGCACAAACAGGCTGTCCGCATAACGGATAGACTTATTGCGTCAATGCCCCCTCCCCCCAACCCCACCCCACCCCAACCCAACCCAATCACCATCGCCAAACATTGCTGACCTCTCTTTCTGTCATGTTCCATTGCTCCGTTTTTTAGCATGTACGCAGTAGCTTTGCAGTTGATATGCGTGTACATGGTCCGTGATTTTGAAGCACACTTCTTTCCATCATGCTTTACCCATTCCGGCCATCAATGTTGAAACAAAGAAGCAGATAACATATCTGGCTTCATTCATTTTATAGGCACTGCAACATCACTTGTTTGTGCCCGCCCCCCCCCCCCCCCCCCCTCCCGAAACACTTTCTAACGTACTGTTCGCCTCTCGTTGTGCGCTTACGTCACACGCCGGGAGATGTCCTGTCACGTGACCACGCGTTCTGCAGGGTTAACGTCCCATTCGCACTCGCCATAAACTTTTTTCTTTTCGAACGTGCAGCCGGTTACAGTCCCCTTGCCGGTGTCGTGGAAACGGCATCTCCTGTTTGGTGGTATGTTTATACTACTTGTTTTTAAAGCTGTTCTGCTTACGCAATTGGGATTTTCCTGTAATTGCTTGCGCCTTAAATAAACAAACAAATGCACAGTAAACAAAATTTCTTTACTGCCTCCAAGTTGTTGTCTCACGATATGCATTCCCATGTTTGCTGGACATGATGTGTTGTTATGTAAACGAGATTATTAAGACAAGAGCTGGAGCACTGCGGTGTAAGAGAAGAACCGTATGAGGTAAGCTGTTGAAATTGTCCGTTATTGAAGATATCCTTCCTTTTTGTAACACATGTATTGGATATCGGCCTCGCGCTTCTGCGCTCGTAATTGAAGTCTAGCTTACAAATGCAACTATGCATCTAGTGTTAATTCATTGAGCCCCTCCTGCCTATAAAGCCCCAGTGTTTATTATTGTTATCTTGTCTTCTGGAGGGATCTTTTGAGATCGCTGCCCTGATCTATGATCATTTCAGATCCCTATCCGGACCCGTGATCAACGAGATTTCTGTCCTGCAAAGTGGCTTCATAAATATTGAATTTCGCCCAGTCTTCAGCCTGTCATAACGCCACAACTTCTGTAGTCGCACTCCTCGCGCCATTGACTGGGGTGGAAATAGTATTTGGGAATTGATAGTGTGTAGTGTATACCGCGATAGTGTGTAGAAATCCGATGCGTTTGGAGTATTGATGAAACTATACTACCATCAATGATTAGTAAAGGCGTTAACTTGAATTCACCCACTCTCGCTTCTATTAACAGACGCCAAGATGATGCTGAGCAGTTGTGCATCCTTGTTGACCAGGCTATCTGTAAACTGGCATTAATCGTATTCACTTCTGGTTTATTGAAGCCACCGCCTTTAATGATCTGACATAGCATGTATTTAGCAATCTTTGGATGCCTGCCTGTTGACAGAAATGTCACGAGTTGGCTCTGCATCTGCTTTTGTGTGGAGAGAGGGAATGTCGTGCATGTCGCCACGTTACTGGTTGTGATATCAAAAGGGATTTACAGATGCATGCAAACACTTTTGGTGGTTAATTCCATTGATAGACAGATAATGCATACTGAATTATCACTTAACCAAAAAGTAGAATAAGATTGATATGCATTGATGACTGAATATATGTTTGAGATGAATGATGCGAAGATAAATGTATTGTAATGTAAGAACTAGAGAACTGCATGCGCACAGCACATTCACTCGGTATTGTTTTGTTTCCACTTATAATGTTTCCGTCTTTTCTGTAACTCGGTTAATCATTGTCTAGGCCTTCTTACGTTGAGTGTTCTTAAAGAAACATTTTGTGGGCTTTTTACATTCTTTCATCCAAGTACTCTTCGAGTGTATCATAGCTACTTTCCACGATTTGCTTTGAGCTCTTCCAGTTTTTTTCTTGCTCGCTCGTACTCGTTCAGGGAGTATTTGTTAAGCATGTAAGCGATGTAAGTCTGAAGCCCAGTGCACTGATTTTTCTCGATGTGAATTCAACCCTAACGTCCTTGGGCATCTCACCGATGTTTTCATCTACTCCGGTGATCGCGGCGTTGATTTCGGATCGCGCCTGGTTGACATATTCTCCGTTATCATGCAGCGTATCATTATATCCCTAAATACCTGGTCCGCCCTATTGTCATGCCATATCACTTCCGCACAAACAAGACTAAAGACGTTCAAAAGTAATGAATGTTCCACCTTTGAGAATGTTGAACCAAGCGGCATGTAGGATGACATAAGTTCACTTATAACTATCTATATAATTTTAACTGGGAGAGACTGTTGTTGGCATAATGGTTTATGGAGCAAATATGCCCCTCCACACCTCATTGTTTGATGGCGTCATGGAACGTTTGTATGGCAGCACCAACTTGCAGTTCTTCAATCTTGCGATAGATAGCAGCACAGGCTGAAAGTGCTCGCTGAACAAAATATTGTTATGTGCTTGTGCTGTGGCCCTTTATTGTAGTGTTCTTGTGTATTTATTCTTGGATTTAAGCTTTTTACTTCTGGTTGCATGCCCTGTTACGGCGCTTTGGTCATATTATTCGACCACAAGTCTTATTTCCAAAATAACTAGGAAAGCATTGAACTTGTATTACGTATGACAAAACGTAATCTGAGCTATGATCTCGTATAGCTTGCACCACAGTTGTTGAGAGCCCGTTAACATTCACGGATCTTTGTGTAACTTTGAAATGACCTGCACGAAATAGTCTGCACACTTTAGCGGGCTTGCACCCCAGCAACTACAGGGCGCCATGCTTTAAGAATGGCAGGGCTGTGAAATGTGCCGAGTGATCATCATATTTATTTCAGTTTAAAACCTCATGGAAATGTGGAACACCTCCTTGAACATGCTAACTGCAATGCATAGGAAATTCAATCGTGCAATATCGATACGTCACTGAGTATGCTACTGAAACAGGTTCATCAGTTACCAGGCACATCTTTGCTGATAGGGGTGTTTTTCTCTTCACACATTTATCAAAAATAAGTCACCCATAGCGACCTTCAGTTTTCGGATAGCTCTGGTCGATCTGTTGTTGAAATTGTCTTCGTCAAGCTGACTTAACCGTATGTTTGTATCCCCACAAGCTCTCATAATATAACTGGCTTACTCAAGGTGCAGCCCTCACATTTCTATCGAGTGATGTGCTGTTATTTACCACTGCAAAGAAGCACACTGAGCGCGAAACGTCTTTCCTGCAGTATGTATTGCTGTCCTGTAAGTGCTTCAACCGTTACCATATCACTATGTATTTCCGTTCCGCGCACTGCAAATCTCCCCTCCGACACGGCGCGCGGCAGTGCTCTTGAACGGCCTCTCTCGCCGTTTGCTTCCCGAGCCGACCGGCGCGCGCTCCCGGCGATCGGGCCGGCGGGGCGCGCTGGCTGTCCGTGTGCGGGCGGGGCGCGCGGGCCGTCTGTGTGCCGTGCGGGCCGCGTGTCGGACCGTCCGTGTGCCGGCGGGGCGCGCGGGCTGTCCATGTGCCGTGCGAGGCACGTGTCGGGCCGTCCGTGTGCGGGCGGGGCGCGCGGGCCGTCCGTGTGCCGTGCGGGCCGCGTGTCGGGCCGTCCGTGTGCCGGCGGGGCGCGCGGGCCGTCCATGTGCCGTGCGGGGCACGTGTCGGGCCGTCCGTGTGCCGGCGGGGCGCGCGGGCCGTCCATGTGCCGTGCGAGGCACGTGTCGGGCCGTCCGTGTGCGGGCGGGGCGCGCGGACCGTCCGTGTGCCGTGCGGGCCGCGTGTCGGGCCGTCCGTGTGCCGGGCGTGGCGCGCCGGCCGTCCATGTGCCGTGCGGGGCGCGTGCCGGCCGGCGGCGTGCCGAGCGGGGCACGCGCCGGGCGCGCCGGTCTGCCGCGAGGCGAGGTCGGGCGCCGCCCGTCTGGGGCGCCGCGCCGCCCACTGTTTATCGCCGCCCGAGCGGCGGCCCCTATCTGGCGGTGGCTCGGCCTGCGGGCCGTATCGAGCGCCGCGCCGCCTGGCCAAACGAGCGGCCGCCGTGCGGTGCCCCGATCTCCAGACGCTGCCGCCCTGTGACACTGCTCCCCCCCTCCCCCCCCCCCGTCCTGACCGTGTGGGCTCAGCAGGGTGCGTTTGGGCCCCGGCCTGGCACAGTCCCTCTCCGTTGCTTATGTTCGGCTCATCTCGACTCATGCTTTTTGCCATGTCGCGCTGATCGTTCCGTTTTGCATTTGGTTACGGTCTTTCGTTTCCCTCCCTTTGGACACAGTTCTTCGTATGTTGCGAAGAACCTCTTTTTGACCTTCGACCTCTCCCTGTTGTGATGTGAGCAGACTTGAGCTCGGTAATTGGTAACGTAATGGCCAACAGGCCATCTCGCTCTGCATGCAGCCGCTCACAGTGCGGGTGGAGTGTATGCAGTGTCTCGGGTGGGGTCATTGGGGCCGTCAGTTTATTGTGAAGGCTACTCGTAAGCAGTGTCAGTTTTTGGTCTAGACCCCTCATAAGTAGCGAGTTCCCGAACAACAGGTGAAACGCAAGAAGTCGACAGCGATAGCAGTCGAGACCAAGTAGTTGAAGCTTAAAGGTCGTCAAGGGGATAAATGAGATGGGAAACGTCGAAACGATACTAGTCGACGGCAATAATGGTTGGCGTGAAAAATTTCCCTGTGAAAGAAATGTTGAAAGCGTTTAAATTTTACCTGTGAAATAGTGAAATAAAATTTACCCACATTTATCTGTACATTCTACGGGGGAGACCAGTAGGTGAGCCTGACTTTGAACCGTGACGTCACCAAACGGAAGTCCGATGGGCACTCTTCGTTTCTGCATCCCCCTCCGCAAACGTTACCTCTATGTATGCGCGCTGCGAAGCGCCGAGCGACCTCTAGGGCCATTGCGGAGTGCGTTACCAAGCTCGCACGCTTTGCCGACGCGCTTCCGGCGCTTGTTTCCACCATGCCCGACGTCTGGGGATGCTGAGAGTGACCGGCTGCCGATGATCCTGTTCCGCATGAACGGTGTGTGTGTGCTCGGCAAGGAGGGCAGCCGAGGTTGGGAGTGTGGCCGAACCCCGGGCTGACGTCAGCGGGAGCTCGGGACGAGCCGCGTGTATGCGGGGTGGTGCCCCGCTTGTGGGCGCAGCTGCGAGGTCGCCAGCTCTCGTGTCCCTGGGTATTGATTTCCTGTAGCGGGCGACCCGGTGTAGTAAGTGATTTTGACACAGCATTGTCGGCACGACTCCGGTGTGCTCAGCGCTGTTGTTGACCTGCTCCGTTCAGCTTCTGTCTCATGAGAAGGAAATTAATTGCTCGCTGTTTCGAAAGGTGGCGAAATGGCCACGTAATCGACGCGCCTGTGAGCCCTTAATATCATCATTGGGAAGGTACATCCTCAGCTAAATTACTATGCTGATGCGCCCTAAAACCCCAAGTCATCATCATCACTACTATGCCGCGGCTAAACGTTATCAAACGCGTCTGCAAGGCTAATAGTTCGCGCCAGCTACAATTTGCGTTGGTGCGCCGCTCGTCGCAGTGTCCGTCTACCGACGTCTCGTGTATTATCGGCGCATGCGTACTCGTGCGTGGCTGATGTGTTAATGCTACGCAGATGCAAACAAAAACAATATGCACGTGTGCTAGGCGAATAAAGCGACAAACACGGAACCTCGAACAAATATTTGTTTTTGTTACCTGATTTCTGGTAGTGAAAAGTATGGCCTTGGACAATATCATTTTAAAAAAATATCGCGTACAGATTCCCAACCGCAGAGGTGCGGTGCGCGTGCAGCGGTGTTTCTGCTACAGGATTGAGCTGGCAGTTGCGACCAGTTGAACAATGTGTGACACATTTGGCAGTGCTATTCCCAGCCCACATTTTGGCGCGAACGCTGGCTCGCCATCGCGGAATTTGCGTGGCAGTTACGGAGGTGTTGTGGTGCTCCCAGCGCGGGCCACGTGCGTGCAGATGAAAGAAAATGCATTATCGTCCATATATTACTGATACTACGAGTTATGTTTGGCCGTGTCTGTCGCGAAACCGGTGAAGTCTTGCGGAAGCTGATGGAGGCGCGCTGTGCTGTCAATCTATCCCGAGCAATTCCCATTTGCTTTATGTAGATCCACGAAGGTGCGCTAAAATTGACAAAATGGCATGATTCGGGTCAGTGACCTTCATCCCCAGGAAAATAAATCAAAAATCGAACCGCAGCAGCCGGTCAAAATGGCTGCCACTGAAGTACGAGAAAGCAGTGTGTTGTTGGCGCATGTGTGTTGACCAGAAACTGCCCCACAACCTGGATGAGCGCCAAATTGTCACAAGCTGTATTCGAATCTGTTCGGTACATGAGCCGGTTCAGCGGGCAGTCCTGCGACGGTCAGCTCTGACTGCTGGCCCCTTTTCTTCAATGGTTTCTGCATTGCGCCAACATGTTTTCACGAGAAAAAAGTTTTCAATCTCTTGATACGCCTGTATGTTTGCTGCACGTGTTTTGCTGGGAGTGCTGCGATTTCTCTTTGAATTTTGGCGTTTGGTTCTGCGTGCCGCTCTGATGATGGCAGGGACGCCCCTGGACGCTCATTTGCAGGCGTTGGTTAAAAATAAATGAGCGAGATTGGTAGATGCGGCGCTGGTAATGTAAAGGTCACGCAAGATCAGGTCACGTCAGGTCAGATCTTGTACATTATCCAGCGTAACGCTAGCGGGTATCTTATGCGGCGTCATAATCGTGGCTCATGAATGTTGTTATTGTAACATCAAAATTGATCATAGCCAGGTAGTGCAAGTTCATGTCATGACGGTAAACGACCTAAGCTGACAACATATTTCGGTTTGGACATGAGTGGTGGTTCTGAGTTGAGCCAACTTTGATTTGCGAACACACGATCAGTGTGTAGGGACGTTAAGCGCACTGCTTGACCTTGTTTTGCCCTGTATGACATCATCCGTGAGAGATAACAGGGACGGCCCGAGTACGTGTTGTGCGTCACGCACGAGGCCAAGGCTACTTCGCTATTTATTTATGTTTTGCTCTGACTAACTTCCATGTTCATCCTTGCATTGGGTGTTGGGTCGCTATGGAGATTGTACCCTCTATCCTGGGTAGGACAGCGAAACGGACGAAACTGACAAACTGCGTGGGCGACTGATTGCCGACGGCCTTCTCTTCCGGACGAATGCCACCACAAGGTCTAAGTTAGCAGTGCCGTCAATTAAGCATTACAGCTGTTGACACGTTTTAAACATGCAGACTCTGCAGCCAATCCTGGTGCTACGCTTTTGGATTCCGTGCCCGCTTGGCTTTTGGATAGTGTGGCTCATGCGCAATGTGTGTGTTCCGAAAACCTTAACGAGCGCGGCGTGTTCTTTGAGCCGTTCAGCAGCGTGATCCCCGACCATGGCCGTAGTGCGGTCGCTGCAGGCCTGAGACGGTCTGGCGTGGAGGGCGTGGCCGGTGTGGCGTTGCTCGCCGGCCGCCCAGTCGGAGGCGGCACGCGACCCCCGCCTGGCTGCGGCGTACCGGCGTGTTCCAGTCGTCATCTCGGCTGCGGCCGACCGAACGCGTCTAAATCTCTGGGTGCTTTATAAGTCTCTCGGTTGTTTATTCAGCGGCGCCATTCTCGGGCCGCCTAAGGTACACCACGTGACGGGACAGCAACACTCTGGTCACATCCATCCCGCGCGAAGCTGGGCAGAGTAAGTATCGGCGCGCCGGAAGCGGGACGCCGCGGCCGAGGGTGGCTCTCTGGACAGCATCACAGGGCGACGTAACAAACCTTCGGCACAGCGCGCGCGCTACGACCAACACTGACACGACCTGCCCGCAGAGCCATTCCCGTAGCGACACGATGCAACAAGTCAGTGACCTGCGCGCCGGAAGGCAGGCCAGAATAGTCAGTCATGAGGGAGTGCATATAAAAGTTCGGAAAGATGCGAGTTTGTAAGAATAATTAGGGTAAAAAACCTGCCACTCAATCGGTTCGCCAGTACCGGTGGCACCGTAGCGCCACGCACATAGACGGCTGAGGCCACTCAACTCGCCCAGCATTCACTGCCACTGACAGAGTAAATGTGGTGTTCGCCCGCGGTCTGCCCCAAACGCCGAGCTCGCGCGGATGGCTGGCGTCACGTGCGTGCCGCAACCGCGCACCTCGGCAACAAAAGCGGGATAAGTCCATCGCGCAGTCGGTCGTCTCGGCCGTGTCGTGTCAGTGGCGTGTACAGTCGTCACTAGTGGGTCACCAGCGAGCGGATCGGACGGCAGCGGGCGCCTCCCTGCCGCCGGACGAACAGCTGGCGTGGGCGGGGCGGACAGGGCACGACCGCTCCCTGCTGCGGCTGATATGGGCGACCCGAGCGGGCGCCGCCCTCACCCGGGCACCGGTCGGTCGGGCGCGACCGAGCGTGCTTACTTGTTCTCGATGAGCGTCTGCAGCTGCGTGACCAGATCACGGGCCATCCCGAGCACGGCTTTGGCGTCGTGCCGCTCGGCCATCTCGTTGAAGAACTTGATGATGTCGGTGAAGTCCATGTTGTTGTCGAGGATAATGTCCCGGTAGTATTCGACCAGCGCTAGCGCGATGAAGAGCACAAAGTGCGGAGAGACGAGGTGGCCGGCCGCCCAGATGGTTTCCCACGCCGCGAATACATCGTCGTACACCAGCTCGCGTTTGAAGTCGAGCAGGAACCAGCGATAGCAAAAGTAGAAATGCGTGTAGTCGCCGTTCTGGTGCATCAGCTCGAACATTTCACTGTCCATCACCTGGATGAGTGACCGCATGTTGGCTAGGTGCTGGTCCATGGCGCCTCCCTGCGGGAAGTTGGCGCTCATGCGCTGCATCAGCTGGCAGAAGCAGCTGTAGGCCAGGGGCTCGTCCTCCAGCACCACCAGCAGCGGCGCCACCAGGTCACACATACCCTGCATGTAGCCGGTGTCAAGCCGCTCCCACACGTACGTGCACATGATGTTGCGCAGCTTCTCCAGGTTGTCAGCCGTGAAGAACCAGTAGTTGCGGTCGCAGCGCTGCACGTCCTTCTCGATGCGGTGCAGATTCAGACCGAAGTTCTCCAGCAGCTCGTTGGCGTAGACGCCGCCGTTGCTGCTGACCGGCGACGTGCAGTTGGAGCCGGCGCCCGGCTCGGCGGCCTCGTCCACGCGCAGCCGCTCGCCATCGGCGTCCGGCGGCGGCGCCTCCGGCTCGGTGATGGACGGTGGCAGCGGCTCGGCGTCCGACGACGAGCCGCGGCGCAGTCCGTTCGGCTCCCTCTGCCGGCTACTGTCCTGCTCGGACTCCGGCTCCCACTCCTGGTCGCCCGCCTGGTGGGGCTCTGACTCCGGTGGGTCCTCCAGGTCGGCCTCCAGCTCCTGTCCTCCCTCCTGGTCGGTCTCCGGCTCCTGCGTGCCCTCCTGGTCGGCTTCCGGCTCCTGTGTGCCTTCCTGGTCGGTCTCCAGCTCTTGGTCGGGCTTGTCCAGCGGCGGCTCGGCGGCCACACTGTTCTGCGAGCAGCGCGCCATGTTGGTGGCCGCCAGCTCGCGGTCGCGCTGTCGCACGATCGCCTCCACGGCCAGCCACTCGGACATGGTGTTCTCGTAACTCCGGCGCAGCGCCGCATCCTGCTCGGCGCGCGCCGCCGGCGTCGAGTCGAACGCGTAGTGACCGAGCAGGAAAGGCCAGATGTGTCGGCGGCGGCTCGGATCCACGCCGCCGTAGTAGACGTGCCGGAAGATTTCGTCCGGCTGATGCCACGAGCCGTCTGCGCCCCAGGCGTCCCAGAGCGCGCCCGTGAGGCCGGCCGACGCGTCGGTCGGCCGGCGCGCCGACACCATGTTGGGGCTGACGAGGCCGGCCAGGTGCGTGCGCACAGTGCGCAGGTGGCGACAGTGCGCCATCCAGCCGTAGAAGGCGCGCGTCAGGATCTGGCGGCGCATCGTGTCGCACACCAGCTGGATGCTAGGCGACACCTGGCCGTCGGTGGTTTTCGCCGCCGACGGTGGCTCCGGCTCCTCGCCGCGCCGCTCCGGGAACACGTCGTTGGCCGCCGGCGTATCCGTCTCTGAGATGGAGAGGCTCTTGGCCGACGATGTTGACGACGTGGACATGGTGGATGACGAGAGCTTGGTCTTGCTGCCGCGCCACGAGAGCGGTCCCGAGCGGCTGTGGTTGGGGTACATGAGCTCCTGGCTGTTGACGCCGGCCGGCGGCCGCTGCGAGTAGAGGACGCGGAACACGTAGTCGGCCGCCTCGGCCTCGTCCTCGCTGATGGCTGGCGGGCTGTCGGTGAGCCGGCCGCGGCCGCGCCGCCGAAGCCGCGGGAACACCTTGCCACGGCCGCGCTGCGACCAGAGCGGCGGGTCCAGCTGGCCGTGCGGCAGCAGGCCCGTCTCCAGGCAGGAGAGGAACGCTAGCAGGTGGCCGCCGCGCGGGAACAGCACCGGCGGGTGCTGCACGCCGTCATGTGCCACCAGCACCACCGTGCCGCCCGTGTCCGCCTGCTGGTGACAGTGCAGGTAGACGATCTCGTCGACGCGCACCTGCAGCGCGTGCTCCCAGAACGTGCTCTTCTCGCTGGGACTGTCCGACTCATGATGGCAGCCGTTCATCAGCTGGTTGGGCGTCCACTTGATGATGAGGCTGTCAGGCAGCTGGTGCAGCGACAGGTAGCCGGGCAGCGGCTCGGTCTGCTGCGGCGGCTGCACCAGCACGTTATTCTTGCCGTACAGCAGCGTCGCCTTGTTGTTCTGGTGTAGCGACTCGACATAGTCGCGCGCGCACACGTTCAGGCCGTCGACGCTGAGCGGACGGGCGCGGCTGTTGCTGAAGTGTAGGCCCGGCCGCCGGCTGCTGGGCGGCGTGCTGGGCGTGCTGTACGGCGCCGTGGAGATGCGCGCCCGCTGCACCAGCTCGTCGGCCGGCGGGTCCGACCAGAAGTGATCGAGCGTCTTCATGCGCGTGTACTCGAGCGCGCACGGTCCGACCAGCAGCGAGCCCAATATCGTGCCAAAGTCGGGGTCGGCGATGAGCGCGTCGCGCTCGTAGTACTGGTTGCTGTTCTGCACCAGGAAGTTGATAATGTTGGCCAGCTGTTTCTCGAAGAGCGCCTGTCGCAGCCAGAGGTAGCGCGTGGTCGTCTGGCTGGCCGTGCGCTTGAGAAGCGCCGGCGGCCTGGTGTTGATCTTGGAGCTTGAATCGCCGCTGCTGGAGCTGCGCCGGCCCGGCTCGGCGCTCTCCATCTGTTGGAGGCGCCGCGAGATGAGCGCCGCCGCCTCGCAGCTGCGGCCGATCTTGTGCAGCAGCGCTGTCGTCGAGTTGGTCTTGAAGAGGCCGAGCGCGCGGCGCCGCAGCCCGTGCGACAGGCACACGTCCACGGACGCGCACAGTGCCGTGATCGACGCCGAGTCCTCATGGATGAACTTACGCGTCACGGCCTCCTCCATCAGCTGTTTGACCTCCTTCTTGACGGCGCCGATCAGGCGCGTCTTCTGCTCGTGACCGGCGTCGTCGGGGCCCATGGCGGCGGCCGCAGCGAGCGTCACACGCGCGCAGCCTGGCGTCAGCACGTCATGGCGTCGCGGCGCCCGGCGGCCCGGCGGCAGCGCACCGTATTGCGGGATTTAGCGGGCGGCGGCGGCGGCGGCGGCGGCGCCGTGCCTGCGGGCTGGCGGCGGCCGGTGTGCCGCCCTCGATCGACCGTCGGCCGTCGGCCGGCTGCGCGCGCGCGCTCGCTTGCACCGACCTCCGCCCGGTGCCGATCGATGCCCGTGAAACGGGCGCCGGCCGACGCAGGTGGGACGGGCGACTGACGTCAGCGCTATCGAACCGCCTGTTGCGCCTGCCGGCGGCCGGCGCGCACGACGGTGGCGACGCCGGACGGTGCTCGCGCGAACTCTGATGGCGTGTGCGTCGCCCGCCCGGGCTGGCCGACACCTGGCGGGCACGTGGCCGTCTGGCGCCCATGTCCGTGGGCGTGGGCGGCGGTGTCGTTCTCGGCGCGCCGTCGCCAGCATCCTGCTAGCATCCGATTGTTGTTGATGGCCGACGCCTCTGGATGAGCGCCGCCGTCCCTACGGCGGGACGCGCCGGAATGATTGCCCTGGCCGGTTATCTCGTCGCGCATCGGAAGGGCGTCGGCCGACGCCTCATAGGTATCTCAGCTGGGGCCTCGCCTGTTACAGCAGAACACACAGACGCCGGTATAAATGCAGCCTGAAAGAAAACATCCTAGAGAACGTTACCAATGAGGCCCGGTTTGATCTGATTTGGAGGGTTTGTATTCGTCTATGGAACTCAAATGAAGTTTGAACTGAGAGGACTGCCCAGTACGGTTTGAACGCAAAATTACGATCTGTGAGTCCCTTCTGATCTGTGAGTCTCTCCTGGTCTGTGAGTCCCTCCTGGTCTGTGAGTCCCTCCTGTTTCGCGCTGCACAACAACGACCTCGAATTTTAGTCAACTCTTCAATTGAATTGCTACATCGCGAATATCTACAGTTCGTGTCGTCGGGCGCTGGAGGATGAGCCAGCCGACTGGCCGGCTTGCGGCGGCTCCGGGCGCGGCTGGCCTGGCCAGGCCGGGTCGGGCCGGGCCGGGCCGCCGCTCAGGCTCCGCCGACGGTGAGTGGCGCGCCGCCGCCGCCGCGCCGGAGATGACTCCGGGGACGACGAGGCCTGGCTGAACTCGGCCAGAGCTGCAACCATAATCGCCCCTTGCGGCGCGGCTTCTGGGAACGGCGCGCCCGGCCGCGGGCGCACGGCTGGAGCCGCCGGCCGCACGGCAGCGGCCACGCTGGCGCGACACGTGGCTGCGCGCTGTGCGTGGGGACAGCACCCATTGCCCTAGATGTAGTATACCGATGCCTGGTTACCACGTGTGTCACTGCTGCACACATTTTATGAGAGAGTGATTTGGTTTGTCATGCCATTTTCTTTTTTTCCACTTGGCATGCCATTTCATGTCTGTTTGCCACGTGCCTTACTGCTTTGCATATTTTATGGGAGAGTGATTGCTTTGGTTTGGGTGACAACTTCCGTGTTTAAATTCTTGCGGCATTGTGGGAAACTGCTCTTCAGCGTTGAAGCCCAACCCACTGCTTTCATTTCTTGGAAGCGGGAGGTTTTAGCTTTGTTCCCCCTTGCTCGTTAAAATATATCACTGTTTAACTGCCGTTACGGGCGCTAGATGCCCCGGGCGTATCCAAACGCCCCAGTCATGCCCGCATCGTGCTCCGGCGACGGCCTGCGGACGGCGCCGGGGACGTTCGGCCGCCGCCGTCAGTCGGGCCGCCGGCACTCCACGCACACAGCTGGATGTCGCGGTAGCGACTCGGATGGTGACTGTAGGTCTTGATCGTGGTTTTCCATTGGGCGAATGTCTCTCGAACATGGAAAGGTCTTGGCCGTATAAGTGTTTTCCGTGGGGGGATTACCTCACGACAGGCGAGGTGTTGACCATTTCCATGCTAACCTTTTCTCCTGGAGAAATGCCTTTTAGGCATGCCGTGTCTAACCGGCGCCAGTGGTCAGAGTACTAGTGCACTAGTGTAATTATTGTGGTAGTGAATTAATGGCATGTTTCCATCGGCGAGCCACTCAATAGCAGCGCACTTCCGCCATCCCCTGCTTGCCGATAAACAATGGTCGGCGTTAGCTATCGGCGTGAAGGTAGTGTTTTGGTCTCCGAACAGACTTGTCTGGGAAAACATCCGCAGTGTTTTGCGATCTGCGCAGTTGTGGTTGTTCTCATTGGAGCTTTACGACGCACTGAACTGCTGAGGCTGCACAGCGTCGCCTGCGCGTCACCCCGGTACTAAGGGTGAGCACTGTGGGAAGTCACACCCCTATCTCCACCTTCTCAGACACAGCTTAGCCACTGCACTACAGGGACCCCGGCAGCCGGGAGCTGGTGTCATTGCCGCATAGGCCAGAGTCCCACCCAAGCGCTCACATATACATTAAACAAGGGTCTCTGTTCTGGGTCAGTCTCGTTGCTGGAAGACCCAGGTGGCCGTGTTCTTACCCACCACTGCTCCCAGTCTTGTCCGTCACTCCTCCTACCCACCACTCCCCCTAGCCTTATCCATCACTGCTCCCATTGTCACGTACCATTTCTCCTAGTCTTAACCTAGTCTCCTCATTCATTCCGTGGCCCCGTAATGGTCTTTGCTGGACGAAGGGTCCCGTACTCCATCCCAGTCCAGATATGAACACAGCGGAACGAAACGGCTCCCAGACCCAAGTGGCGGAGCGTGGTAAACACCAGGACATGATGATCCGCACCCAGTCATCAAGCAGACATGTTGCCTTAATACTGATGTTTGAGGCGGGGTGCTGGGTGATAGTTTGGTGAACACGAGGACATGATGATCCGCACCCAGTCATCAAGCAGACATGTTGCCTTAATACTGATGTTCGAAGCGGGGTACTGGCTGGTAGTTTGCAAACGTTTGACGGACTGCTGTTCGTTTGTGTTGGTTTGCGACTTGGCCACCGGTCGGCCAGCTGCTCGCGATCAGTTCGCGAACGCAAGTGTGCTATTCCTCGGATCAACAGGAGGTGGTGACTTGACTGTCCATCAACACTTTTAGGGATGACCAGGAGTCATCATTTTTATAATTCCAGCTTTTAGGAAAGCTTTACACATACACATTCCCACATTGTTTCACAAGTTGTCCAGAAGTTTTGACAGGGGCTCAGAGTCCTCTCCTTTCGTGCACTGGCATAAGCCTAGCGCTAAATTTCCCCATCGTTAACGGGTGGGGGCTCGAGCCCTCTCCAAAGCCCCTCCCCTTTAACGTGATGGTTCCGACGCATATGCTTACCAGCCCCCTCGCCACCGCAGGAGGAAAAGTAATTGCCACCAGGCGAGAGTTGCCATGTGCAGTTGAGTGTCCTCAAATCTCCCACAGGCTGTCAAGGCGACGATTTTCTATGGAATCATTTGAAGTGCACTGCACTATTGGTACTGAAAGCCTATTAACGTGTGAGTGACGGTTAAACATGCACGTCAGCTACATCGCCAAAAGCTCACAGTGGCTGTGATGCGACTCATGTTGTAGACCTCATTTTCAGGCATAGGAGCGGGTTGTAACAAGAGTTTCAGAGAATAGATAAACCGCTGATGTATATTGACTGTCCTTTTCTTGCGCCTGAGTTTGCAGGCAACTGATTGCTTAGTACGTTCCGATGGACGAATTGTGCTACAAGGCTGGAGCGTTCCAGTTACGTCCGTACCTCGAAATGTTGTGACATGCGCTGCATAACAAGATTGCAGTTGTCAGGCGGTTGCTGTCTGCCGTCCGCCCTCCGTGTCGGTGACGGAAGTCAGTGTGTGTTGGCGCTCTTAGTGCTTGCCGTCTGGCTGGACAGCTGGCGCGTGGGCGATGAGCTGCTGCTGCTCTGTTTCAGAGACCTCAAGCCTGAGAACATTCTGCTCGACTCCACTGGCCACGTTAAGCTGACTGACTTCGGCCTATGCAAGGAGAGCATCCAGGACGGCCTGGTCACGCACACGTTCTGCGGTACCATCGAGTACATGTGAGTCAACTGGGCAGGCGTCGGCCGGCCGGTGTCGTCAGGACATCGGTCGGTGTCGTCAGGACATCGGTCGGTGTCGTCAGGACATCGGCCAGTGTCGTCAGGACATCGGTCGGTGTCGTCAGGACATCGGTCGGTGTCGTCAGGACATCGGTCGGTGTCGTCAGGACATCGGCCAGTGTCGTCAGGACATCGGTCGGTGTCGTCAGGACATCGGCCGGTGTCGTCAGGACATCGGTCGGTGTCGTCAGGACATTTGTCGGTGTCGTCAGGACATCGGCAGGTGTCGTCAGGACATCGGTCGGTGTCGTCAGGACATCTGTCGGTGTCGTCAGGATATCGGCAGGTGTCGTCAGAACATCGGCCGGTGTCGTCAGGACATCGGTCGGTGTCGTCAGGATATCGGTAGGTGTCGTGAGGACATCGGTCGGTGTCGCCAGGGCATCGGTCGGTGTCGTCAGGACATCGGTCGGAGTCGTCAGGATATCGGCAGGTGTTGCCCGGGCATCGGCCGGTGTCGTCAGGACATCGGTCGGTGTAGTCGGGACATCGGTCGGAGTCGTCAGGACATCGGCCGGTGTCGCCCGGACATCGGTCGGTGTTGTTGGGACTTGGGCCTCTGTCTCTCGGCCGGACCGCCGGGGCCGCATCTCTTTGGTCCGTGGAGCCGGGCTGCAGCTGGTGGCCGCGTTCGGCTCCGCCCCGCTCACCGGCTGCTCCTCAGCCGTGCTTCCGTCGACGGCTTTGCGCTGGGGAGCCCGTACTTGGCAGCCACCTGGGGTGCTGGAAAGCATCGAAGTGGCCAGATCCCAGTCTGCAAACTACGGGTGTACCGGGGCCGGTGGTGTGACATTTGGCCAATCGAAGTGTTTTTGAAACTTCTGTTTGGCGCGGTAACTGCGTAATACCGCTTGGCACTTTGATGACCATAAGCCTCAAAGAAAAAAGTATGTCCCCGAACGGTGGGCTGTAGCCTATGTAGGCTCATTCCTATATATATATATATATATATATATATATATATATATATATATATATACTAATTGCTCATGTATTCGTCGCTCTTTACATTTTAACCTTTCGAGATCCTATATCATCGTCGGAGAAGACTGAATGACAAGAAATAAGTTTTGAGTTGTAAATGGTAAAAAATTGTGCACTACTATTGGAAAACATCTTTTGGTACGGTGAACACAAATGAAATATGGCGAATTGAAGAAAGACAGAATCCTGCTTTCACTTTGAAACATAAAATACACTCATGATGAGAACACTTCAAAGACACGCTTAGAACACTATTGCCGCAATCACATCAATAATGTTCGCCGCCCACCACCTAATAGTTCAAGAGTTGTACTAGAATTGGTTTGTTTAGGGCTGTAGAGGGTGTGTTAATGAATATACTTCCCCAAATTGGAAGGCGTTTTCTGTTATTGCGCGTCCGTAAAATGTCATTGTTGTCTGTCAGTTGCTGTCGTATCAATGTCATGTCGTGTTCGCGTCGCAGAGGTCCAGAGGTGCCTCGTCACGTAAGTGCATTGCCAGGCGTCGGGAGAGTAGCGTGGTCACACCAGTGTGGTGCATGGAACGAATGTTGCAGCCCTCGATGTTGCATGTAAAGTGATACACTACATTGGTGCATTTCAGGTTGTCAGATTTGTATGGGCTGTTTTCGCATAAGAATGTGCGAGATTTTGTGATTACATCAAATGATAATGTCTACTTTGTGGTCGTTTTTTTCCTTTTACACGTCGAGAGATGATTTCGCGTAGAGCTTTTTCGTCTTGTTGTGGGCAACGAGACGAAAAAGCTAGCTTTGTAGCGTTGAGGACGCTCACGGCGAGTATAAAAACACGGTCCGTAAAATGTCGCTATCTTTGTGGAAGTTAGGGGACATTGACCAATCTAGAACGTCTCAAAAACACATTTGAAGAGCATTCTGGCTTAAAGTTCACAAAAGAACTAAGTGTGCGAAACATAATGCCCTTTCTTGACGTGACTGATGACGGACAAGGACAGCGATTCAAAACGACTGTATACCGAAAACAGACTAGCAACGGACGGTGCTTAAATGCTGACAGTGAGTGTCCTCGACACTACAAAATTAGCGTCATAAGGCCGTTTATTAGACGTGCATTTAAGCACTGCTGCGATAAGACAGGACTGCATTCAGAATTGATAAGAGCCAGGCAGATATTGGTGAACAACGGTTTTTCAACTTATGACGTTGAAAACGAAGTACGACAGTAAGACACCTTGACAGCAAACCAAGACAAGACATTCAACCAACCGTCAAACTGTAATATCAAAATCAAATGATATCTGCCCACAAACAAGACGAAAAAGCTCTACGGGAAATTATCCCCACATGTAAAAGGCAAAAACGACCACAAAATAAGCATTGTCATTTATTATCGTAATAGGAAAGTATCTAACTTTCCTATGAGAAACAGCTCAGACAAACCCGTCAAACTAAAATGCACCGATGTAGTGTGTCAATTCAAATGCAACGTCGAAGGCTGCAAACTTCGTTCCTTACACTACGTTGGTGTGACCACAACGACTCTCTCACGACGCCTGACAATGCACTTACGTGACGGGGCACCTTTGGACCACATGCGACACGAACATGACAGGACATTGACACGACAACAACTGACAGACAACACCGACATTTTACGGACGTGCAATGACAGAAGACGCCCTCCAATTTGGGAAAGTATAGTCATTAACCAACTCTCTCCAACCCTAAACAGACAAACAAATCATGGTACAACTCTTGAACTATTAGGTGGTGGGCGGTGAGCACTATTGATGTGATTGTGGCAATAGTGTTCTCATTGTGTCTTTGAAGTGTTCCCATTATGAGTGTATTTTTTGTATATCACAGTGGGCATAGGATTCTGTCTTACTTCAATTAGCCATGCTTCATTTGTGTTCTCCGTACCGAAAGATGTTTTCCAAAAGTAGTACACAATTTGTTATTCGTTAAAGCTCAAAACTTATTTCTTGTGTCATTCAGTCTTCTCCGACGATGAGATAAGATCTCGAAACGCAAGCGCATCAGCGGCAAGTATGGGGAGCTGTGCGTTTTCATAGATGGTTCGAAATGGCCATGACCCGCACTGTTTTCCCATCGCCGTATTTGCACGCACCAGTAGCGTCTAGTCCGTTCTTCGCTGGTCCGCGGGCTCGTGAGTACATCGGGACATTCACACCGTATCACTTTTGGCTGAAAGGACAATTGTGCCGCACTCATAGACGCGTCCGTCCTCAAGTCAGGCAAATTGACCTTGGCCCGCATTTTTCAACCTAAGCTACGCAGCATCACACAGTCACGCCATAATTTATTTCCGCATTATTGCGTGTGTTTATGGGTGTACAGCTGTGCTGGCGCCGAAGCCTGTCCAGGTATCTCCGCGCGCTGACATATGTCGGACCGCGCGCAGCCCGACCTTGTGTACCGTGTCGGCCACTGTGGCGTCTGTCCTGACCTTGATGTCCGCTGCGCAGGGCACCCGAGATTCTGACGCGTACGGGCCACGCCAAGGCGGTCGACTGGTGGTCGCTGGGCGCGCTCATGTACGACATGTTGACCGGCGCCCCGCCCTTCACCGCCGAGAACCGCAAGAAGACAATTGAGAAGATCCTGAAGGGCAAACTCAGCTTGCCGCCCTACCTGACGGCCGATGCGCGCGACCTAGTCCGCAAGCTGCTCAAGGTACGCTAGGCTGGTCTGAGGAGCCGTTGATGGCCGGTGGATGCTGGACCGCGCCGGGTCACAGTCTGGGGAGCCGTTGGTGGCCGGTGGATACTGGACCGCGCCGGGTCACAGTCTGGGGAGCCGTTGATGGCCGGTGGATGCTGGACCGTACGGGGCCGGTGGACGCTGGACCGTGCCGGGTCACAGTCTGGGGAGCCGTTGATGGCCGGTGGATGCTGGACCGCGCCGGGTTACAGTCTGGGGAGCCGTTGATGGCCGGTGGATGCTGGACCGTACGGGGCCGGTGGATGCTGGACCGCGCCGGGTCACAGTCTGGGGAGCCGTTGATGGCCGGTGGATGCTGGACCGCGCCGGGTCACAGTCTGGGGAGCCGTTGATGGCCGGTGGATGCTGGACCGTACGGGGCCGGTGGACGCTGGACCGTGCCGGCCCGAGTAGCGAGGCCTGCGGTTGCTCTGCATGTCCGGCCTTTTGTACCGGCGCGCGGTGTAAATGGTTGCGACCCGATGGGAGTAGTTTGGTCTGGGCTAAAGATGGAGGTACATCTCGGTACACCGTGCCTGTGTGTTAGTGAGACTGGTTGATTGCTGTCTTTCGGCATAAATATGTGATATTTTGTTGAAATCGTATAGATCACGGCAACAGAGGGATATCTCCAGATGCTTCATTCCATCTGCAGTGAGATGTTTCAGTTACGTTCGAACTTGTATCAAGGGACAAATAGTATTTTTTCCGCTTCGTATCGTGAAGATGGTAATCGACATATGCCATTGGTTTTGGTACAGCCTCCGCCAAGAACTCCCTTTTGACAAAGTTTTTGCACTAGATGTTTTACGTTAGTCTCTTGAAAGTTTGATGTTCGCAGAAATCAGTCCACATTCTCGCTCTGACGCTCACACATACCACATATTTGCCCCACGCAGTTTTTCCAAGCGAACAAATTTTGCATCGTTTATCGTGTGGCACAGTGAGCTAAAGTGCGTGGATGCGAGATGGACTACCGATGCGCTTTCTGTCGTGACGGTTGATACACGGTTTGCCCAACGGATAGAATGTGCTCCGCCGTCTCCCGATATAACATACGCATTCGCATACGTTACAATGAACACCATATATCATGTTGTTTGTTCCACATCCAGTCGCGTGACTGCTGACGGCAGTTCTGGTCTTTTGACTAAATCAAGCTCTTGATAAATCTGCCGACAGGTGACACAGTTTTTGGTGTCAAAAACATAAGCATTGTATTATGTTCCCAAAATATGAGAACATCTCCGCTGGTAATGACAAATAACCTGAAATAAGCTAGAGATAACTTAAGGCAGGCCAATGTAGTTACCTGTTTCCAGCGTACAGCCGGAGGCCGTAAGACCCGCAAACCTAGGTCTGACTACGCAGTCTCGCTCGGTGTCTGACTATGGCGTTACGGGGCGGGTACCCAAAACACATCTGCGCCAACACCACAACACCACACCCAACCGAAAGACGTGCGACATGAACGCTGCATTACTAGCGCGCACCGCAGACCATGAACGCGTCACCACACTTGAAACATTGTATATCAGACGTGGCGCCCAACAGCCCAACAGCAACATGGAAAACAAACAGCTCACGCAGCTACCACTGAACGATATGCGACCAGCAAGATAGCCTCCCCCCCCCCCTCCCTGTAGCACAAATTTCCAGTGCCAATAGTGTTTAGAATTCGTGTGATTAGAAAACGGGATAGAGTTTCAGTCTGACAGAAGTAAGCGTGGGATTGCCTCATACTACATACAAATTTTGTTTTTGATAATGTCTCAAACGTGTGTTTCGCAGACATTGGAGGAGAACAAAACTTGTATATATGTGCTGTATGTGACGGCATCTTTATCGTTGGATATTCAGTATAGACGATGATCATCAAATTGATCGAAACATCGAAAAACTATGAAATTGGGACATGCCCTGTATTGGAACACCGAAAACGACAAGCATACCACGAGAAGCCGCGAACAGACGACCGAGAGGGTCATGGGCTTTGAGTTCACGATCGTGTCCAGTCGACTATATATAAAAAGTTAGATGTTTTGGGTTTTCGCTGGCGTGGAACTGAAAAAATTCAAGCGCGCATTTCACTATTTGCCATGCATCGGCCGATCATCTTTCTTGTTTGGTTCAGCCCCCGGACGTTTGGCTCAGATTCGTTTGCGGAGCACCTTTCCTTACGCAAACTTCGAACTCGCTAACTTCCGTGACGCCTTATCAATGGTGTCGGGTTGTGGAGCACCGCAGCACGGCCATCGGGTGGCCCCAGTGAGCGCTGTGCGAGCGTGACGCTGTGCCTGCTGCTCCTCAGCGGCAGGAGAAGCAGCGCCTTGGCAGCGGACCCGAGGACGCCGACCCGATCAAGTCTCACCTGTTCTTCAAGAACACCAGCTGGGCGGACGTGGCGGCGCGCCAGCTTGAGCCGCCCTTCAAGCCCAGCCTGGTGAGAGTCTGGCCGTGCCGCGGCCGCTCCAAATGTGACGCACTTGGCCTCTCCTCGACTGTAAGGGGAACAACCGTCCGTCGCGTGTTGTAATCAAGACGGGCTCAGAGGGCCTGTGAAAGCTCAGAGGGCCTGTGCTCGGTACTTGTGTTAGTTGAGACCCTCGACGGGGAGCGCTATTGCTCCTGAGCACGCCGCTGCGGCCGTCACTGGCGGTGAATCGCGGGCGTTGTGTGGCGATTGGCGGCAGCGTGACGCCGAGCTCCCCCCCCCCCCCCCTCCCCCTGGGGAAGGCCAGGCGGCTGACGCGGCCCTGCGCTCTCCACAGACGAGCGAGGAAGATACCTCGCAGTTCGACCAGCGGTTTACAAACCAGCCGCCGGTCGACTCTCCGGACGACTCGCACCTCTCCGAGAGCGCCAATCTCGTGTTCGAGGTGAGTCAGACGCCGCGAGACGGGGGATACCTGGATTGTGATAATTAGGTGGTTGACCGGATGGTTGGGATTCATCTCGTTGTCACGTTTCCATCTCGTGCACGTAGTGAACGGTACGGTGTGCCGGTACTGGCAGTAGCGGAGGTATGCGTGGCCTTTGTCGCCGTTTCCTTTTGTAAATCACCCTTTACGCTTGATGGCCACTTCCCTACATCTGCGTGTTACGAAATAGGCCTCGTGTACTTTCTTCGATGCGTAGCTTCGCAATGCAAGCAGTACGTATTGTTTGCAAGTTGTACGTACAGTATGCAATTGCAAGCAGCACGTACGCAGGCAGTACGCAAGCAGTACGTACAGTACGCAACGCAAGCGTTTTGACAAAAGACAAACAAAAGGTGGCAAGCGCGCACGTTTTTGGCCGTGGCCTCGCTCCTGGTTGCGTAATTGCATTGAAAAGTGTGTGTGGGGGGGGGGGGGGGCGTTCTCGCGCCCACATGCTTCGCCACGTGGCCCAGCATCACAGATGTTGGATACTTGGTGGCGATCTGCGCGTTGTTGCAACGCCGAGCTGTATCGAGCCGTATTGCCTTCGGGTGAGCGCCGTCATTAACGTGCACCCGCTGGTCCCTAGTAGTTCGCACCGTGGACGCCGCAGCAGCCCGCCGATGACAGCGCTCCGTCCTCTCTTATGTCCGGCTGGGGCGCGGCGGACTGCGGGTGGCCTGAGACCAGCCTTCCGTCCTTGGCAGGGGTTCACGTACGTGGCGCCCTCAATTCTGGAGGAGATGAACCGGCCCATGTCGTTCCGCTCGCGCTCGCCGCGTAAGCCGGTGCGCGGCCCGTTCTCCTACCAGCAGCAGCCGTCGCCACTGACGGTCGGCACCGCGCAGGACGAGATGATGGACACGTCGCAGCAGATGCCGCAGCCTAAGTGGGTCTGGCAGCCGCTCTGACCTGGCGCTGTGCCCGCCAGCCCCTAGCCTAATCGGCGTCGGCCGGCGTAGAGTGACTGATGTAGGTTGCCCGCCGACCGGCGTCGCGCGCGCCACCTACGTGTTTGGTTTTCTAGTGGTACTACTTACGGCCGGCAGCCGCGTGGGGCCCGGCGGGCGCCGCCGCCATATTGCTCAAATGATCGTCGGTCGGGACGGAACACAGGCTCGCCGGCCTCCTGAATCGAGCGCAGTCGCGAGCCAACTTTCACTTTGTTTACCCCGTGAGTGTACACTCTGTGGAACTGGGTTTGATTTCTGAAGTAAATCGTATGATTTTCTCGGCAGCTGTGCGCCCTTCGATGCTTCCGGTGGATAGCTACTAACTCGTCTTTCTCTTTTTTCTCTCTCTCTCTCTTCTTTCTCTCTCTCTCTCTCTCTCCCTGCCTGTCTCCTCTCGCTGTCACTGCCTGTCCCTGGGGCCTGTGTCTGTTGGCTGGAACGGGTTAGCGGATCGTCGGAGGTCACCAGGCTGTAGTCGGCGCGGCGGCCACCACGCGGCGCCACCGTCGTGCGCCGTCCTGCGGACTCGCCCGGCCGGCCACGCTGTCGGCGGCATTGCCCTTCACAGTGTGAAGCTAGTATCGGATAACAGTGTTGAGAGCTTATGTCTAGAAATGCGGTTGGATGTGGGCAGTGCGGAATGCGTCAAACCCGTCTTCATAAAAACGCTTTTAAGACATCATTTGTGTCTTAGAAATAGTTGGCACCCTGTCATAATGTTTGTAATGTTTAGATTTTTATCATCCGCGAAATGACGGCTCTATTTTTAGGGTCCGAATGATCTTTGTTAAAGCGTGCCTTGGGAAGGGTCGGCCGGCCGGACTCATGCCGCTGCTGATGGCCTGTTACAATTAACAGGGGCGTTGCGTTCGAACCGGGCGAAGATATGGCGCACGAGTAAAATAAAACACCGTTTTGGACAGCTATACTCATTCCTTGTGCGGCTTCTGAGTACGTCGCCTGCGTTCCTGTGCGGTGGCCGCGTGGCGTGTTCTTTTTATACGGATAACGCGAGCGTGCCGGGCGTGTCGTCCATTGCCTTACGTGATGGTGGGGCGCGTGGGGTCTCGCGCCGGACAGGTGTACGGGTGTGGGAAGCGCTGGCCGGGACTGGCGGCGCCCCGGACCCCTCCGGACCGGTCTGCCCTGTAGCGATAAGACGTGTAATCGTGGCCGACGGCGGGAGCCTACGCTGACTACGCCACATGCCAATATCACTCGTAAATTAATATAAATATAATGACAAGCCTTCGTTGCGTTTTATTGGTCTTCCATTGAGCAGTTCACGGAGGCATCATCATCACATCGGAACGACCGTCAACACTCGTCTTTCGTTCAGTCCGCGCAGTAAAACAAATGCGTCCGCCAAGGACCACCCATGCACACACTCACAAACACCTTGTTACTAGGCGGCTCACTCAGCCGCCAGCTGACGGTCACACTGACTAGACAGCTGCTGAGGGCGGTGCCGCGCCGCCACGGTCGCAAGCCATCCGCCCACTGTCTGAGAAACCGTGACGACCACGCCTCCAGCCCCAGCACGCGACCGCTGCGCGCGCCGAGGGGGAGGGGTGGCGCCAGAGGGCGGGTTAGCGGGGCCAGCGGCGTCGGAGGACAGGGGCGGGCTAGCGGGACCAGCGGCGCCGGAGGGCGAGGGCGGGCTAGGGTTAGCGGGGCCAGCGGCACCGGAGGGCAGAACGCGGGCTAGCGGGACCAGCGGCGTCGGAGGACAAGGGCGGGCTAGCGGGACCAGCGGCGTCGGAGGACAAGGGTAGGCTAGCGGGACCAGCGGCGTCGGAGGACAAGGGTGGGCTAGCGGGACCAGCGGCACCGGAGGGCAGAACGCGGGCTAGCGGGACCAGCGGCGTCGGAGGACAAGGGCGGGCTAGCGAGGCCAGCGGCACCGGAGGGCGAGGGCGAGCTAGCGGGGCCAGCGGCGTCGGAGGACAGGGGCGGGCTAGCGGGACCAGCGGCACCGGAGGGCGAGGGCGGGCTAGGGTTAGCGGGGCCAGCGGCACCGGAGGGCAGAAGGCGGGCTAGCGGGGCCGGTGGCGACGTCAGCTGATGAGGTGCATCACCATCGAGTACGAGCCGAAGAACACGGTGCCGCCGATGGAGATCCAGAGCACGCGTGGCACCACGCCGGCGAAGAGCCTGCCGGCCGGCACCGCAAAAACCATCAGCGGGAGAGGAGGGATGGGGCGAGCCGTGCTGCAGCTGTGAACCGGGGCGGAGGGACGGCGGCTGACAGCCGGAGATGCGCTCCGGTATAAACTGGTTCGGTCGGGCTTCAGAAGCAATACAGCAGTGCACTTGCTGCCGCCTCCGCGGTCTCAGAGAAAGGTGCCGCACCGGTTCGAAATCGGTGCAGGCACGGATGCCAGAGCGGGCACGGTGGCCCAGCGAACAGAAATGTCAAAGGGCAACTGGTCAACGGCGGTCGATCCAGCCTTGGAGCGGCCGTGCCGAAGCATTATGCGGCGCGTGTAGTTCTCCCTAGTGCTGCTTGGCGAAGGAAGGATGCAACATTATGTGTTGGAACAGCACATACAGCAAAATTGTTCGGCACAGCTTGGGGGTTGGATCCGCGGTTCACCCAACCCAGGAAGCTTTCCTTAGCAAGAACTCCGAACCCAAAGCTGCCCGTGCAAACTGTTCAGAGTAAATGTTATAGGAAAGCATGCAACGAGGGAAGCTTCACACTAGCTCGCCCCGGTCGTGCAGATGTAAAATCACGAAGCGATTTGACCGCATTATTGCGTATCAATAGATCCTGTCTTCGACAGGTTTAACCAGGGGGCCATCGTCGCAGCTTGAGAAACTGGTCGAGCTGGCGGCTTGCTAACGTTAGGCGGTGACGTCACAAAGCCGCAATGGCTCGCGCGGCGGCGCTGCATGGCAACGTCGACTGCGTCGCTTGGAAAGCAGTAGTCACGCAGAAATGCTGTGGTTCGCCTTGTCTGCTATCGTTAGGGCCGTGTAACATCAATGCAATATATGAAATGTAATATCGTGATTATCGTTCAGTGTGGTATCAAGTTCGTATTGTTATGAGGCCTTAGTGCGTGCCATTATGTCGCGGATGGGAGAAATTTGAAGTGGTGTGTGAGCGTGGGGCAAGAGTGAGCATCAAAGGCAGTTTTTGGCAGCAAGATGCCATCCTGTGCAGTGACCTCTTGGAAGAATGTGAAGCGGCACAATCAAGACATTTTTTACCTTTCCAAAAAGCGATCCAACTGTCCTGAATACATGAGTGCACCGTTGCTCCTGGACTAACACTATAAATGCATAGAATGCAGCAATCTGATCTGATCATCTTCGAGATCATGACTATGATCCTGGCCATCTGGTTAAGGCCAGTCTCATGCCCAATGTTGAACCATGCCTCCGACCAAAAGTGCAGTTCCTTCTATGCAACTGGGCGTAGCTGGCACGCCGAAGTGAGTATGCCTGCGCTTAACAGGAAAATTCCCGTCTGTTGTATGCATAAATTTTTGAACCCGATTCACTATCACTAATGCATGCAGAATCTATGCCGCTCTGTGCAGTCTGCAGAATACAATACGGGGCTCAAGCGAGGTTTTCCGACCATAATCTTGTTTACAAAGTGGGGCCTGACTACTACACGAATGGTACAGCCATCCATGCTACGCGGGCGAACGGGGGCGACGGTCAGGGACGTAGCCAGGGTTTGCGACGGGGGGAGGAGGGTAAGTTTGCACGAGCGAGTCCCAGCCCAGTTGACTACATCTGTGCACTGTGAACTGACTAACAAATCCCACAACCGTTAATAGGTACAGTATCTAGCGCATTAATGAGCTACCGATATTAGTTTGCCCTGGTGCCTTGCACAGTTCTTTCACCTGCGTACCGTAGATGTCCACTCGGCTATATACGAGACTTGTTACTACTTGACCGCTTTCGGGCTCTTCGTGTTAATGTTCATGGTAGTGTCTGATATTTCAAATAAAAGCTATTTGCCTGGTCACCAAAGTCCGGGATTACATGCAGTAATATCGTGGTGAAAACTGCTACTGTGTCTAAACCATAGGCCTCGAACCCCACGGGCAGAGACGAAGGGAGGGGAGTGAGGGGGGATGGAGCCTCGAGGGCCGTGCTGTTGTTATTGCGTATTTTTGCGTCAGAAAACAGTAATGGCAGCGCCAGCGCCCTGGGGCAGCCCATGCACTGAAATAGGATAATGGAACGGGGCCATCCAGACAGATCCATGGTTATGGCCGGGAGTGGGAGAAACCATAGTGGTGCACGCGGTGCAGTACTCGTCGGCCGTTGACCGTCCCCTCTTACCCGTTCGGATTATGTCACGCTGTACCACAAGAAATGTGGCTGTGTATAAAAACAAGAATGCGATAATAAAAGAATGGGCATATCCGGGTCCAAGACGTTTTGCTGTCACAATAAGAAAAAAAACTGCTGACTTGCGATAGGGTCTGATTAATGCGCCTGTCAGGTACGTGGAAATGACTGTTTCGTTGTGTCGCAGATCCAAGATCCAGCTGTGGTGGGGGCGGCAGCGCATGTGACGACATGGAAGCTGTCTGCCAGCAAGCAGCCGCAATGGCTCCCGTGCCCGTCATGAACGAGGTCGACGAGGACGGCAATGTCAACGAGTCGAGCGAATACAAGCTCCACGGCGGAGGCGAATAAGAAACGAGAATGCCGCCCCCCCCCCCCCCCCCTCCCCCCGTTGCAGCGACGAGGTGGACGAGGTCAACATCGAGCACGAGACGCTGGCCTTCGTTACCGGCTGCGTGGCGGCCAAGCGCAAACACCTCGATACAAGCATAGGACTTTCGACCCCAGATGTGTGCCAGACAGCAGGTTACACACGATTGGTCGGGGTAGTCTGATGACACCGTCGCCGGCCTGGATGAGCGCTGTCTAGGCTTTCGAAGTCGTATTCCAGCTAGTTATGGGCCGAGGCATGAACAGAGGCTTGGTATCGTCGACCGCTTCACAAAGCTCCTGCTGAGAAAGTTCTACGCTGGACAAGCGGATCGCTCGGAGGCTGGTAACGACGCACATCAATTTGCGCCACATATGGCTCAATCAGGCTGGGGCGGAACGAGCTGCTGCCAGGCGCGCAGCCAAATAAGTGCGACAGCAGGTAGACAGCGCGAAGTGAACGTCATTGTGTTTATGTGAGCATAAGTTAGTGAGCTTAAGTCAGCATCGTTGTGCCTTTTTTGTCTTACATGTGTCTGTCGGAGGCATGGACAGTTCCTTCGTGGATAAACGCCTGGGTTGTTTCAGACGGGTTATCATGTCGCATAACTCTAGATTTAGGCTGGAAAATATATTGCGTTCTCCGCCCCCTCTCCCTGCTTGCTTTGTGTCCTCGCACAATGTGTGCACATTGTGTGTGTGTGTTGTACGCAAGAATGATTTAAGTAAAATAAGGTGAATTGTGAGTCATACGTGTGTTCAATGAATTGGCTGGATCGCGTGACGTATATGATCTTGGTTAACGCCACGCGTCACGACCTTCGGCGGCTTCGTGGCATAGTTGACGCAATATGCAATGTCCACAAGGTCCTATGTCCCACCAGGCACCAAACCACCTCCGTCGTGTCAAACTGCCTCAGTCGCACACCAGTGCAACCCGGCGCATCACTATGTAAGTATAGTGCTGAGGTTCAGCGCGACAGTTCGGATCATGATTCTGGTGCGGCTTAATTCCTCATTTGGCAGTGGCTGGACCTTGGGCAGGTTCACCAGCCTGCATTTAAGCAGCTGTACGCTGGCCAACTTCGATGCATCGCCATAGACTCAATGTTTGGCATCCTCAGCAAATGGGAGTGTCATGGCACATGGGCTCCTGGTTCCTAAGCCTATGTTCACTGTTATACAATCAGCGTGGCAAAAACACCTTGCATCTTTCCTTACAGTACTTCTTAAAGTGCCCTGCGGCGAGCACCAGATGCATTTGTTAGTAGGTGCACCGGTGTAGCAGACACGAAGGTAATGCGGGTGGCGCGGTGATGCTAGGCTGCGACTTTGTGACGTCACTGTAATGGTGGAGGAAAATGCCGGAAAAATTCCTGGGTGGTCATACCTTATTACATGGCCTAGGGTTTAACGTATAAAACGGTTCTCAAACAACAAGCAGCACCGGACTTCCATACGCAGTGGTCATAGCAATAGGTAGCATGGCCCCATCTGAAGGTGGGCGGATTTTTTTGCGCGAGCAAAAGCAGTCACGTGTTCCATTAGGCAGGACGAGTGAGCTACCCCCCCCCCCCCCTTATTCCCCGGCGCCGGCCGTAGCCTCACCCGCGGATGCCGTCCTGACGTCGGATGCACCGCAGAGCGGTCAGGATGCCGCCGTGCGCCATCTCGGTGTGCCGGTCCGCCAGCATGATGCGCGTCTTGGCCACGTCCAGTGGGTTGGTGATAGCCGCCGAGAGGCCGCCTGCCCGAGCGGCGGATGTTACGTTACGTTACACGCTCGTCACGCGCAGCGACACCCCGTGACGCCCGGTGACGACGGAGTGTGAGCGCCGGTGGGCGCTGTCAACGTGCCATCGGAAAAAGCGCTGAAACTGGCACATCGAGGCGCATGGCCTCTGTTGGTGCCGTGAGAATGGTATGGGTTCTCCATATATATGCCGTGAATGATAAGCGAGGGGCGCAGCTCCATACATCACTGTATCAACAACGAGCTACAAGTTCAAACGTTAACATCATATCTCAGACTTCGAAGCCCGTTGGTGGCAATGCCCGAGCGGACAGCGGCGGCGCTCTCACCGGCCACTCCGCCGCAGAGGCCGGCCTGCCAAGGCTCGACCGGCCGGCCGCGGCGCGCCCACCAGCCGGCCTTCATGGCCTCCCACAGCGGCAGCTGCGGAGCGGGGTCACGTCAGATCGGGTCCCCGACGCCCAGCCCGGTCAGGACGCGGTCACGGCTCACTTCCCGCCGCCACACTGAAGTACACGTGACTGCTGGCAGCGGCGGCGGCGGTCGGCTGACAGCGGCCCTAGTGACGCAGCGCAGGGCGGAGACGCGGGCCTGCCCCGAGGAAACGATGACAAATCGTGCAGTCAAGGAATGAGAGAGAACGCGCTAGTGTTTACAATTGCAAAGCCCTCAACAGCAATGTTCGTCCATAACACGCCCACGAAATAATTTGGAAGCCAGCGTGTGGGACTATTGGAAGTTCATGTCAGATGCGTGCCTGAATCCCGGTGGTAGATCCCTGGAAACGGATCCCGTCAAGGAAACAGGTGGGATCCGGGACCCACTCATGGAAACCAGTCGTATGTCTGGCCCAGGTAAGCCATGATCAAAACAGACCTATAAAACAACCACGTATGAAAAGACACCGCGGGGGCAAACCAGGCGTCACCTGCAGTATGGAGAAGGGCACCTCCCGGGCGATGGTGCTGAAGAGGCCGCGGTACAGGCCGATGACGCCCTCCTCGGCCAGCGTCCTAGTCAGGATGTGACGCGCAGAGATCTCCCGTCGTGTCTGACGGCGCTGCTTCACCACCTCGATCGGCACCCGCACAATACAGGCCACCTGGTCCGCAACAAGAAGCTGATATTACCGGCTGCGCAGGTTTACTGGCAGGTTGCTGGCAATATGGATGGAGCTGGATTTTTGAGCGCTTAGTGAACATTATTACCACTATTGAGCGGACCCTACAGACAGTGCCGAGTCCATACGACCTGGTCTGCACTGCGGACATCTCAACAGAGCCGCACCACCACCAGCGTCGTGCCGCGGGTCTGCCACAGGCCGGGCCCGGTACGTACCACCTCGCCGGCCGCTGCAGCGGCTCCCTGCGCGGCCGGCTGCCAGCGGTGCCGTAGCCGGCTCTGCGCCGCCTGTGTCAGCCCGTCATACGTGATGAAGAAGAGGGCAGCTGTGGTGCAGCGACAGTGACGTCACAGAGCGACCGACGCGACGGCCAGCACGCGAGCAGGCCGCACACCGCACTGGCAAACAAGTGCAAATCATACCCGCAGCAAGCATGCGGCATCGATCAGCACATACCCTAAATGATGAAACAGGTCTCTTTCCAATGCCGGCAAGATTCCTCGGACACAATCCTTCCGGTGTCCACGCCAATGACCGTGCCGACTGCGCGCGTCGAAGAGCCGGCAGCAGCACAGGGGGACATGACTGCGGCCGGGCGGTAGTCGTTGACCCGGCACGGGACACAGCCGTACCGGTGGGCACTGAGCCGGCGGCCGCGGTGCCGACGCCGGCGTACAGGCCGCGCAGGCCGCCAGAGCGCAGGAAACCCTCCGCCGACTGCAGGCGCGTCTTGACCGTGTCCAACGGAAACAGCGCCACGTCCACCGTCAGGCCGGCCAGACCGCCTGCCTGCCGGAGACGGCAGCTCAGCACGACGGCCCGCGGAAACAGGCGCAGGCTGACAGGCCGACCGTCCGCCTGCCTGCCGGAGGCGTCACCTGTCGGCATGGCTGCCCACAGCCTCATGCCGTCCTCAGCATATCAGCTGCCATGGTGGACGGTATGTTTCGCTTCCTGGCATGTACTCGACATGAACATTTTACGGTAATCATTTAAATTTTGGCACACCAGCCAGACTTTAAACGACTCACTCACATCGCTGAGACTCCTGCCGCCGTCCCGGTCACCATGTCATTTTGATCGGCTTGCCCACTGTTCGCTGCTGACACGCAAAAAACGCCCCTACCCGAAAATTACTTATTCGGATCACAATACAAAGCTTTTCAATACCAATCGACGAACCCCAGCCGATTTACTGAAGGCAACGACAATGGAGGGTGTAGGGTTAATATGCTGGTAGCTCATAAACCAGCAACTGTACACATTTTCAAATCGTGGCTGCTGACAAAATAAGAAGCATCGTTCTCGCATCCTACTGTAATAACGAGCGCAGCAATCGACCAGCCGACGTCAATACAACGAAGGCAACCACGCGTGCACGCATGGGTCACGAACATAGTGATCCACGGGTCAGTGAAGTTCAAGAGTGTCGAAAAAGGGGCTAAAGGGGCTTTTTATTACGCCAGCAGTCACACATGAATGCCTTTGAGCTTGACTCATCCGCGGGTCATGACGATCATTTTCAACGTATCCCCTACAGGTGTGGCCCCGGTAAATCGAGTATGCCGCGTCCACTGGTGGGCGACTTTGCCCATCATTGCATGGCAGATGTTTAATGTGCTATTCATCGTTTAGAATCTTAGAATCGTCCTTTTACGTGGGTCGGCAAGACGGATTCGCAGTATTTTGTGCGAAATGTTTTGTCTCGTTTACGATCGCAGCGGTCCAGAAACTGAACCCATCAGGACCCGCAACAAGCATGAAGAGCTATTGGTGACATCCTTGCCCTCATCTTACACACACTGAGCCAGTATAATTTCAGCTGACGAAATTAAACACCTCTGACATTTACAAGCGGCTGCGTGTCCACATCCCACTTTTTTGTTAACGATTGTCTCGTCCCGGGAGAGAGAGAGAGAAGAGAGAGAGAGAGAGAGAGAGAGAGAGAGAGAGAGAGAGAGAGAGGAGAGAGAGAGAGAGAGGAGAGAGAGAGAGAGAGGAGAAGAGAGAGAGAGAGAGAGAGAGAGAGAGAGAGAGAGAGAAAGAGAGTAGAGAAGAGAGGAGAGAGAGAGAAGAGAGAGAGAGAGAGAGAGAGAGAGAGAGAGAAGAGGAGAGAGAGAGAGAGAGAGAGAGAGAGAGAGAGAGAGAGAGAGAGAGAGAGAAGAGAGAGAGAAGAGAGAGAGAGAGAGAGAGAGAGAGGAGAGAGAAGAGGAGAGAGAGAGCGAGCTAGGAGAGA
>NW_023597034.1:13845417-13850417 GCF_011947565.3 Pollicipes pollicipes | reverse complement strand
AAAGACACGCCAGCGCTATATCGATGCATATGAGTTCTGTCTAGGGCTGTCGGTCCGTGTAAGCACGATTAAGCCTACTCCTGCTTCAAACTCACATGACGTCATTCATGTGCATGCTGTGCTTCTGTCTACAGACGCCTGCTACCGTCTGGTCAGCAGCGAGCAGCGGCTCCAGCAGTCTCGCATTGACGCCGTGTTCAGCGCTGCAACGCGCTACGAGTGTGAGCGGATCTGCTACATGTCCTACATGGGCTGTCGGTCCTTCAGCTACACGTAAGTGCTGCATCCCTGTGGTACTCGGGCGGCCCATTTGGTTTACGTCAACTCTCCGAGGCTGCTAGAATAGCGAGCAACAGCAGTTACAAAAGGATCGCGCTGGAGGTCCTCCATCGACACCCCGTTCGTCTAATATATACAGTTCAAAGGATGGTCTTTCCGGGGCGGTAACATAGCTGTGGCGGAACGCTGCAGGCGCTCGACCAGATGTAGAGGCGCTGCCTAACGCGCCGTGAAGTGAGTGGCTGCGACCTCCGTGCCGCAGGAGACGCCAGGTGCGCAGCAACTGCGCCCTCTCGCGAGAGGACGCTTACCGCACCGTCTGGAACCGGACGAGAGGCGGACACATACCAGCGCGACTTCAGTCGCGCCTGCCAGTTCGGCACCGGCGAGGAGCACAATGGCGACGGTACGGCCATCTATAGACCGAAGGCACAAACCGAGCTTAAAAACATTGCCCACGAGAGACGCTAGTGTGCGGTCTGCGGCACCGCTCCCGTCCATAACGCTGCGCATCAGACGTTATATCTATTTTACGAGACGAAATGTGTGCTGCCTCGCAACCGATGCTCAGAAGTAAAACCATTTACATGTCACATGCGAAGACGAAAGTCCATACCAACTGTCTGCCGTTCTGTCCCCAACGTACTTGACCCTGGATCGAGCGGCTACGTCCAATTGTGCGCCAGCAGATTGTTTGGCGAGAGGGAGTGACACAACCCGCTGACGTCACCGGGATCAACTGGTATAAGGCCGCGCTGACCGAGCTGCTGTCCGATTGCAGAGTGTTTCCGGCACATCTCGCGCGACATGCGCGTGCCCAACACGCGCACTGACAACGCGATGCGGGCCACCAGCCTGGTCGCCTGTCAGCAGGAGTGCAAGCGGGCCGGCTGCAACACGCTCAGTTACAAGTGGGTCCAGCAGCTGGCACCTGCAGTCACGGCCTGCCCTCTATGCTAATTCGATTGTCCTGTTCCGAGGTGAACGCCGAAGTTGGAGGTGATGACAGCCGGTGGGCTCGACCGATTGCTGATTACTCCAGCGCAGTTTGTTTAGCTCCCAATACGTGACGTTTTTCTGTTTTGTAGGGTATGTTTACACGCTCAGACAGTTGGAATGGATGGATGGAATGAGTGGGCTTCGCCCGTTTGTCTGTTTGGTTGCAGACTGACTACATTCGCGGCCGAGATGAACTGTCGGCTGAGCCGCGACCTGCTGACGTCACGTGACCTCATCTCGGACGCCGAGCATGACACCTATAATCGGCAGGACAACCCGCGCTGCGATGACAGCGGTGGTCCCGGCCCTGGGCCCGGCCCTGGGCCCGGCCCGGGCCCCAGCGGTCCTGGCAGCCTCGGTAAGAGAGCACCCACTTACTCCAGCTCCCATGGTTTGTTCGTTGAGGCCACGTAATGCAGAATAGCATTGGCCCCCTGAAGTCGTTGGTGAAGGCATTCATTTCCGCTTCGCGCTAGACCTCGGTTGCACGTGGGACTGGGGCTATGCAATCCAACGACAACAAATGTTACTTGCACTTTGCACTTGCACTTGCACATACTTGCACTTGCACATACTTGCACTTGCACTTTAATTTGTACAGCCTTTTCATCCTGCAGCTGAAGGTTGTAATTGCGGAGGTCCCCAGCGATATTGTCTGCTACTTCTCGCCGCAGAATCCCAATTCCGAAAATTGGAATATTCGAAGGAAAAACATCCTCCAAACCCAGATAGTGACTGCGGGCCTTTTCGTCAGTTTTGATCAGGAATATTTGCAATACCAGTCACGTCCTCTCCGTCCGCATACCACCGCCCTCTCAGCCAGCTGTAGCTCGCAGCATACCCCAGTCCCCCCAGCCTGCTGTAGCTCGCAGCATACCCCGTCCTCCCAGCCTGCTGTAGCTCGCAGCAACCCCCGTCCCCCCAGCCTGCTGTAGCTCAGCAGCATACCCCGTCCTCCCAGCCGCTGCTGTAGCTCGCAGCATACCCCGTCCTCCCAGCCTCTGTAGCTCGCAGCATACCCCGTTCCTCCCAGCCTGCTGTAGCTCGCAGCATACCCCGTCCTCCCAGCTGCTGTAGCTCGCAGCATACCCCGTCCCCCCAGCCTGCTGTAGCTCGCAGCATACCCCGTCCTCCCAGCCTGCTGTAGCTCGCAGCATACCCCCGTCCTCCCAGCCTGCTGTAGCTCGCAGCATACCCTGTCCTCCCAGCCTGCTGTAGCTCACAGCATACCCCGTCCTCCCAGCCTGCTGTAGCTCGCAGCATACCCCGTCCTCCCAGCCTGCTGTAGCTCGCAGCATACCCCGTCCTCCCAGCTTGCTGTAGCTCGCAGCATACCCCCGTCCTCCCAGCCTGCTGTAGCTCGCGGTATATCCCTTTCTCTCACCCTGCTGTAGCTCGCAGTATACTCCGTCCTACCAGCCTGCTGTAGCTCGCAGCATACCCCGTCCTCCCAGCTTGCTGTAGCTCGCAGCATACCCCCGTCCTCCCAGCCTGCTGTAGCTCGCGGTATATCCCTTTCTCTCACCCTGCTGTAGCTCGCGTATACTCCGTCCTACCGCCTGCTGTAGCTCGCAGCATTACCCCGTCCTCCCAGCTTGCTGTAGCTCGCAGCATACCCCCGTCCTACCAGCCTGCTGTAGCTCGCGGTATATCCCTTTCTCTCACCCTGCTGTAGCTCGCAGTATACTCCGTCCTCCCAGCCTGCTGTAGCTGGCAGCATACCCCGTCCTCCCAGCTTGCTGTAGCTCGCAGCATACCCCCGTCCTCCCAGCCTGCTGTAGCTCGCGGTATATCCCTTTCTCTCACCCTGCTGTAGCTCGCAGCATACCCCCGTCCTCCCAGCCTGCTGTAGCTCGCGGTATACCCCTTTCTCTCAGCCTGCTGTAGCTCGCAGTATACTCCGTCCTCCCAGCCCGCTTTAGCTCGCAGCATACCCCCGTCCTCCCAGCCTGCTGTAGCTCGCAGCATACCCCCGTCCTCCCAGCCTGCTGTAGCTCGCGGTATATCCCTTTCTCTCAGCCTGCTGTAGCTCGCAGTATACTCCGTCCTACCAGCCTGCTGTAGCTCGCAGTATATCCCTTTCTCTCAGCCTGCTGTAGCTCGCAGTATACTCCGTCCTACCAGCCCGCTGGGAGGACAGGCATGCAGCTCGCAGCATACCCCGTCCTCCAAGCTCGCTGCAGCATGCAGCATAACCTGTCCTCCTCGCCTGCAGTAGTTTCTCGGCGGACTCGGGTCGGCGGTAGCTGGCGTCGGCCTAGCCGGTCCCGGTGACGGAGTGACGCAGGGCGCCACTGACGCGGTGATGCAGGGTGCCGGTGACGCGGTGACCCTGGCTGCCGATGACGCGGTGACCCTGGCTGCCGGTGACGCGGTGACGCAGGACGCCGGTACCGGCAGGCGGCTGCTACCGGCTGGTGGGGCCGAACCTGCGCCACCGGGACCGACACGTGCACGGTGCCGTCATGGTGACCACCCGGCGCCAGTGTGAAGACGAGTGCTCGCGGCTGCGCGGCTGCACCACCTTCAGCTACAGGTGAGCACGCAACTCGACGCTGCGGTCAGAACTGAGCACATGTTGTCCAGAGATAATGACTTATCTGACGCTTGGAATGACAGCTATTTATTGAGATCGGTTGGTACCACGCCAGCAAGTACATTTTCGTCACGTACTCGGATGTCGGCAATCACACACCGTTGCTCGACAGCATGTACGAGGGCAGTTACGGGTGTGGCCAGCAGTAAAACGCTAGCCGACGTCATGTGCAGCAGAAATATATTATTTTGGCGGTGAGGCTAATCAGCATGATTACTGACATCCCGATGTCCAAGACCAGCCGTGCAGCAGTGCACTGTCCCAAATCAAGCTGCTCTGGTCGACAAGCAGGGATTTTGGTGTCGCAAGTTTTGGATGCCACTGCGTGGTGTTTATTCGTTCATTTTATCCTTATCCTTGCTTTATCCTGCATCTTCGCGACTCCATGCTTCTCCGGAGCTGGCTGCATGCGCCAGCCACGAGTGGACCGAAGTAGCGCTGATGTGGGGTCCGTCCGAGCGCCAGGCACACATCCTGCAGAGGCGTCCCTGTGCAGAGGTTCGCTCATCCCACCCCGAACACGGCACACCAATGGCCGTAGAATGCTCAACTACTCGTCTTTGCGTGGGATGAAACAGAATGAAAGGGTCAGACGGAAATTTAAAAAGCATGGCGACCATCCTGGCGAGCACATACCGGAATCAAACTTCACCTATTGCAATTAGCGTCACTTGCATCAGCTGCGCCGGACGCGTGCCGCTGGCGAGGAGATGAGCTCGATCCTGCTCAGAATCGGTCGGCACCGCCACCCTTCCGCAGAGGCACACATGACCCGCTGGAGACTGGCGGTCGGCACCGCCACCCTTCCGCAGAGGCCCACATGACCCGCTCGAGACTGGTGGTCGGCACCGCCACCCTTCCGCAGAGGCACACATAACCCGCTCGAGAGTGGCGGTCGGCACCGCCACCCTTCCACAGAGGCCCACATGACCCGCTCGAGACTGGCGGTCGGCACCGCCACCCCTCCGCAGAGGCACACATGACCCCGCTCGAGACTGGCGTCGTCCTGCAGCGGTCCACGCATTGTTCATATCTAATGATATCCGCCGCGTGTGTTGTTCGCCGCGCTTCGCTGCGCCTCTCACAATGAAGCGGCCGTAAACAAGACCGATGCGTGTCCGCGGCC
>NW_023597034.1:13815417-13840417 GCF_011947565.3 Pollicipes pollicipes | reverse complement strand
AAGCTTTCAAGTGTTTTTCCCCTCCTCCAGAAAATAAGGGATCACCGACAAGGTGTTCCCAAAAGCTCTCGAAAAAACCATCAGACCATTAGACTGGCAGGGGTCCCGGAAACAACAGAGTTAGAGAAAGCCGGGCGGCATTCATAACCAGGGGCGCACGTGGGATTTCACGATCAGGAGGTGACACAACTAAACAGACCACCTAAAACAAAGCAAAGCGTGCCTAAGGTGAGCGCAGGTTCTGACGCATCGTAGAGCAACATTACATGCTCTCGGTGTTTTCCTTTTTACTCGTCTACTTGGAATTGGTAACTGCCAACATCTAGTCACTTTAATGCCATGAATCAGGTGAGGAGCATGTTCTCCGCGGGCATTTTATGTGCGTGTGCCCACGTTCATACCGTAAAGAGTTTGTTTTTTTTTCTTTCTGAGCAGTCCAACACGGGTGCAGGCCCCTGGACAACACCATCAAGACATTTTGCAGCTAGGCAAAAACATTTCCACTAGTAGACTGGTCAAAAGATTTGCGATGATTGAAAGGTCCGAGAAGGTCAGTTTGCCTGTATCCCGGCTGTCAGGTTAGGTTGTCTGTATCCCAGCTGTCAGGGTTCGCGATATTGCAGAGGGGTTCGGCCATGGCTAAGCAGCCAAAATCGTGAAAGAGGTTCCAAAAAAGAGGTTCCAAAGATAAAAAGTCCAAAAGGGGAATGCTTCTTAAACGATTTGAGGCGCGGAGGGGATCAGCAGCGGTCGGGAGGATCTACAGACCCGGGATGGCCAAAGTGGACCTATACGGCCAGGCTGATTTCCGATGTAAGGGGCTTGGGCGCTGCATGACCTACAGCAGTCGATGCGCCCTAAAACCCCAAATCATCATCATCATCATCGATGTAAGAGGCTCGAGTCTCAAAGGCGATGACAAAGCTTATTGTTCCGGGATAGCAAAAATAAATAAAATGATTGAACATGTGGTTATTTGGCAGAAAGCTGAGAACCCCGGAACGGCCCAGCTTCTACAAACATTGAAGATCTCAAAATATTCTGGAGGCTCATCGGTCGTCAAGGGCTCCGAGACCGGCAAGCGTTCCTGGATGGTCATGGGGTCTCGAGACATGGCACGTTTCAATGTAAGAAGTAGGCTCCAAGCACTGCTCAGGGCTAAAAAATAAGCAGACTTCAAACGCTGGAGGGTCCGAAACGATCATGAGCTCTCATTAAAAAGGGTTTCCTATCTCACCAAGGTCCAATGAGAAGATCAAAAGCCTACCACAAGCTGAAAAACCCGAAAGTCGAGGGCCCCAGATGATCGAGGCCCTATGATAGTCAAAGAGCCCCGAAACGGTCAGGAAAGACCACAGATTATCCAAATGAAGCCCAAGCAGTCAAGGTTTCAACAATTACCAGTTGGCCTCCATGGACGTTAAAAAATCCGCAATGACCAGAATCCTGCCAAACCGACGAGCTTCGCCTGGGAAGGTGTAATGCCTTGGGACTGTGGAAGTGCCCGAGTCTGTAGCAGGTGGGATACAAAAAAATCCAGGCTCAAGTATCACCGGATAGTCAAGGAACATTCGGATAAAAAGTGCCATAATTTGACCATACAGGAGACTGATCAGTCGTGTATGGGCCTTCGATTGTGCACAGTTTGAGGAAGGACAACTTGGGTACGCCTTTTTGCGAAGAACGTAAACCGCACGTGTGTATAGGGCACAGATGATGCTACTTATTCATATGTATACATGCCAAGTGGTACATACATGAGACTCAAGCACTATTTGAGGGTAAGGTTAAGGTCTTGTTTGATTTATTTTTATTTGGTAGATTGTTCCGCAAAGCAGCAAAGTTAATATGTAACGATACAAGTGAATACTTATACGATTTCCTGACATTGTGAGCTGTCGTGCACATAAGACTATAGTGTGAATGAGGAATGCTCACGAAAAAATTCTTTTTTGTAGCCTGAAACGCAATTAACCGCGAGAAGGCAGTCACAACAGACTGCATCAAACGTTTTTGGTTGCCCAGATCATTTAGTGTGGTGGAGAGCAGCACCGTTGCGACACGGGAAGAAATACCAGCAACACATTGGAAACGTACAGCATATGTGGCTGATGAAACAAGGAATGAGCTTTTGAGGGCAAATGCGTGTTTGTAACTTGCTAGCTTGACTCCAAAAAACTAGCTGGATTTTTGCACTTTAGCCGTTAGACTTTTGTGTTACGCAGGTAATGCAAAAGCCCCTGTCGCCGGGCCCCAGGCGGCTCCACACAACTGATAACATTACTGCAACCAAGCATCGACTATCATCCACCATGACTATTTCCGTTCTATGTAATTCATTGATCGCAGGCACGGGCAACGTCAATTATCATTATTACATTTAGAGATTTTCACACCTGAACTAGACAGGCCTGGCGATGCCGGCAGTTAGCACAAACAATCAGGCCTGGCGATGTCGGTAGTTAGCACAAACAATCAGGCCTGGCGATGTCGGTAGCTAGCAAACGCTCAGACAGTGCGGGTCATGAACTAGAGTGCAAACGCTACAGACAGCCTCTCGGTCTGCTGAAGCGGTGAAAGACCACAGACGCGGTATATCTCACACGAATTAGACATTCCTAATGAATCGATGGCCCCTATTGCGTGCGCCCCAGACGACGAATGACTACTGCTGCATAGGTTTTGCAACTTTCGCTTAGTGTTTAATTGCATTATACTAACTACGCCCTGGCGCAGTGCACGTATAGTGACCATCTGCTCGTTTTGATAGGAATCAAAGTGCATATTTCATTCAAGAAGTAGTTTAGGACTGCTACAGCCCTGCAGCATTGTTGTAGTGTGCTGGCTTTTTTATGCCCCGGTCCAGAACCTAACGGTACATAAACCTTGTCAAGGGTTCCGAATGCCAAGCAACACTGCTCTGGAGGAATGGAGTACATAATCTTGTCATCGTTGTTGTACAATTTACCGGCCATATTATGCAGCAGGAATTCTCTGCTTCCTTGTTTCACGTCCACTGATGTTTGGACAGCTCGTTGTTGACGCCTCTTCTTCGCAGGCATGCGAGCTAAGTATATTTCCCCATATGGTGTAACAACACTTGAAAATAATCATACAAGAATATCATACAACACAAGCACTTACCCTTTGATAAAAATAGCATTCTTAGGGTTTAAAACTTTGTGAAGAGTTTCCGAGAAAAAAAAAACGCTTTCGTGACGCTTAAATCTTAATGAAATTATTTGAGAGAAAACTCCATTACATGGTGCAACAGCACTTTAATTAGTCACACAAAGACACCATACAGCACAAGCAAAAACCTTTTGAGATAAAAAATAAGCCCCGTAGAGAAACGTTTACTTTGGCCTATGATGTTAAAGACATATCGATATGAAATGTCCGCGAAGCTTGTTAACGATACCCATGTCTGTGTACTTGACTTTTCCAACAAATTCTATGTTTCGTAAGTTGTTAAGTGCATTTGCGAGGAACATTACGTACATAAATAAGACAGCAGTGATAGCCTTACCTATCGGAGAAAAACCAGGGTAATGGAGATACAGATGCGTTGATGTTTTAGCAACATGCCTGTATCAAAACGTAAAGGCCTCTTCTGCTATTCGTTTCGATAAAGGCATGTTGCCGAAACAACAGGGCATCTACAATTTCCTTCTGCTGGTTTTTCCTCCGGAGAATAAGGCTATTACTACTGTCTCATCAAAGGTAATGTTCCTGTCATTCAGGACGGCGGTTTTTCAGCCCATTCCTGATTTATTTTTATCATCAGGGTGACAGTTGATATCTTCGGTACACAACAACAGCTTACTACCGTCTACACATTTGACTTAAATGTTCATCTAACATCGCTTGTAAGCCTTCGTTATTAACGCGCTAAAATGCAATATCACATCGCCTGCGTGTAATAATCAGGTTGGCTTGTTAAATTGCTAGGTAAATCGTTAGTATATTATTAACATCATTTTGTCCCTCGCTGTAACTATTTTTAACAACTTATGTGAAGAATTGAATGTTTTTGCAGCTTTGGAGGGTCAATGGCCTCGTGGGTCTGGTTGTATAATACATCCTGGCAAAATGTGACGTCTCTCACGGGTAGATGACGAGAGAAGCATGCGCAAGTGTACGCCATTGGTTTAAAACGGGAAATGCAAAATGCGCAAATGGCACAAAACCGCTAAAAGGCGTGTCAGAACTGGGTTCATCGCTCGGAAGCCCGGCGTGAGAGAGAGAAGAATTAAATGCAGTTCGAGGGGTGCCGATAGTTAGTGGTTAACGCGTCTGCGTAAACTATTGTGTGTCTGGGAAACCAGAGGTATGGGGTTCGATTCCCCGCGGTGCCCGCGCTCCCTGCCAGGGGGAGAGGCAGACGATGGTATATAGCCTCAGCAAATGAGTTCGTCGTAAAGCACCAATTACATCGCCATCAGACCCACAGTCACGCCAGCAATCAGACCAACACTACCAGACCCACAGTCACGGCAGCAATGGTCCGAGAAGCGGCGACGTCGCGGTTTTTGAACACAATCTGTAATATGAAATGGTGGCACTTGAGCTGAGTTAGCGGGGCTCATGCAGTTAACACAGACGTAAAGTGCAGTTTACAGGACCATATTCCACTCAAATGCAGTACGAATTTCGCAATACTTTGGCGGCTATCGCCCAACACGCCCACCATTGCAAATTTTCCCAGTTTTGTCGGCGCAAAATTCCGAGCTGATTTTCCTGCATGCTAACGACTACGTAATGACAATGCAGCCACGAGTTTAAACTAATGATTCCTAATATGTCCCTAATATGTCTAACGAATATTCCGGCGTATCAATAGGCATTTTGCAGCCGAGGTTTTCGCAAAACGAGACGAAAGCGGTCCGACCGGATCAAAAGCATACAGTTGCACTGGCACTCATATCGATTTCTGTGCACGAGTTGGCACCGCCATCGAGTGCGGTAGTTGTATCGGCTATTTCTCCCAAAACATCGTTTCGTTTGTCGCATATGCGCACGTAGAATAATGAGATGCATGATCGGATATTTGGCAGTTCAGGGCTATGGCGATACTAAAATAATGCGACAAAGACACAAAAGCGTTTGCACATAGACGTTTTATAGCAGGTCGGCAGTGTGTAGCCGGCTCGTTTTAAAAGCGGTTCGAAAAACTAATCTTGAAGATTGTGTGTTTTTATAAATTTTGGAAGGGCAGTCGCCACAAAATTATTAAATAAACAAAACAAAATCAGGACAAATGTTTTTGGGAACTGAGATTTTGTACTCGGTAACTAATGTGCTTGACCGGTTACCATTATGCATAACACTAGAAAGTGCACCTGGGACACTCACATGATATGAAAAACAGGGAATTTTGATGCATCGTATTTCACAATGCAATACCCGATCACAACGCCGTCAAATGTTTTTTGGTCTAATCTATTCAAGTATGACAGTGGTCATGGTTACTTTTGACCATCCGTGAGCTGGCACGACAAATTGTTAGTTAAACTAGCCGCCAGCTGAAGTCGGTTGGGAAGCGTCTTACAGCGCCAAGTGGAGAAGTCTGCACGGGAATAACCTTTGCTCTTCCGTTAGAGGGTGTGACGTGCGACAGTTGATTTTCACCACGTGATGGTACAGCTTACCAAGCGTCGCCCAGCGCCGTTTTTCGGGCTGCGACTCACCATTGTGCTGTGCTTCTGTATGTATGTGGTTCAGTACGCCAAGGCAGTGCAAACAAACTTACCCACTGTCAGTGTGTACAATTTTGAAGGTGGGAAAAAGCGTGAAGCGCCCATTTTACTCAGTTACCTGGTCTGACCTGTCAAAGATTACTTGCGAGGATGGCATGGATAGTTATGAGGTGTAGTCTTATGGGACCTATGGGACGATGCTTCTTGATGGGCTCCAGCATATTTAGTTTCAGGAATATAGGGCATCTGTGAGTCACCTTTTATCGCGAGATGCCTATAGAAACGCGCATGTGACGATGCTTAAATCACGTTATGGTGGAATATCCTGGGTCTAAAGCAAAACAAGAGAAAGTGATCCAAGGGAATCGTCCATTGCGATGATCAACGATCACTCGTATCGCATGGTCCAACTATTTGCGACACCTGCGACCTTTAACTTGTATGTCCCATCCATTCCCACTCGCTGGAGTGCGGTGGTCAAGTGTCTGCAGCATGGATAGTTTGCCTGCTACCTGCGACATTCTGCAGGCAAGGCGAGCTGTCCACAGATCTGTTGACAGCTGAGCCTGGTGCAGTGGCAAGGCCGCAGTGTCGTGTGTCCAGGCTTTGTTGGGCCGGTTTCAAATGCCAGCGTGCGAGTCTTATCTTCAATGCCATCGATGCTGGTCCCCATTGTTTCAGTTCTGGTGCACATCCTGTGTGAGTGCGTCATCGGGGCCCGCGTAAGACACCATGAACTTGCAGCCGTTTCTGGAACATCTTGAGCGCCTTTACGACTTCTTCAGCTAGAAATTTCAATTCCCTTCGCCTTTGCTTCCCGCTGGCATTTTTGCCACCTGAGTCAAGTCAAGCTCATTTTTCACCCGTCCCTAAACGAGTACGGCGCCTTTACTGGCTGCGGTCTCCATCAGGACAGTGACACCAATGACGTAATGACGTGGGTGCTTAAATAATTCAAATGAGTAAAGCGTTTGGTGTGTCTCCTTGTCAGGGGCTGAGCTCCGCTGACCATGCAGAATGAATTTTCGGGTGCGGAAGTGATACCTCCCGACAGCTTCCACGTCAAGCAGACCTCTTGCACATTGCAACGCTCCAGAGAAAATGCACAAGCCTTAGCGGTAGCCGTTTTGTCGGGCCGCAAGGCTGCGCTCACATCCGGGAACGCCGGTGGTCCGCGTCCTCATGCTACGTTCTTCGGTTGGCTGGCCCTTGGATTGTTTTCTTGTGGTTTGCATGATGGTCAAGTCATGTGTGGTGGTTAGTGGGTTGACATTGCATCCAGATCCCAGAACTCAGAACTCAGAAAGGAAGTGTTCTCCCAGCGTGATACTCCATGCCCATAAGGCCAAGGAGTAGGGTAAATAATGAGTAATGCATATATATATATATATATATATATATATATATATATATATATATACGTATATTTGACTATAACTGAGTTAAGCTAATAGCAGACAACGTCACACATGGTAACTGACGGAAAATTGACGACATTGCACAAGTTGTTTAGGGGCTTAAAGTGAACGTTTGCTTTCTGTATTATTGGAAACAACAGGGATGAAACAGATCGTGTTCTGGCCCAGGTCAAGTTGACGTCACTATCACACCAGGACTGTGCAGCGACTGTCCAACCGGAGCGCGCGTGGCGGACCGACATTGTTACATTAATGGAGGGGGGGAGCATGGGGGTGCCTGGAATCGGCGGGATAAGTTTTGAGATTAGCATTGTGTTTGTGGTGTTACATGGCAAGACGCGACCAATATGCCTCTGGGAGACCCCAGTTCTCAAGAAACTCCCTCACCCCCGCACACAGGCTATAATTTTTTACTGAGCGTTATTTGAATCGTTGAAGCTGTTAAGCTCCCCCATTTAGCTCTGAAATCGTGCCTTTCTGACTCATTTAACAGCATGCTTTTCTTTCTGCAATCAATCTTTGTGTGGTCATATATATACATACAGATATAGATATAGATTTATGTATATATATATATATATATACGCAAAGTATGGTGTCGTAAACACACCCAGCAAAGTGTAAAAAAGCCTACAAAATATAGATAAGTACGTTCACTGAGTTGATTTTGTCCAACGCAAAGTTGAGCTCTGGAAGCATAATTGGGTACAGCGCCTTTCGGCGCTCTTATGCACGTTCGTTCATCACTTCCCTCTCAGATCCCTCGGAGATAATATAGACATGAAGCTGGTCTAATTTGCAGGAGACGTTTGTTCCCATCTTTTAACACGCGCTCGGGCGCGTGGTCAAATTGCGCCCCCCCCCCCCCCCATCGAGAGTTTTCCCGGAATGATTTCTGAAATGTGCGGCGTAGCCGCGTCAAATATTGCATGGCTGTAGCAAATCGAATAGCGAACGGTGTGGTACCAAAAAATGGATGTACCTCGTAAGGTCGCTGACCTACGGCAGGTCAAAGTCAGGCCATGGATTCAGCGAAGTCAATTTCAAGGGAACCGTTCAATCTGATGGAGCAACGGAGTGTTGGACAAAGCCATACATCTCTGAGATACTTTCTTTAGCAACACAATGATTGGATGACCAAATTCCGTTGACCTAGGGTCAGATGTGAAGATCAGACCAAAGTCAAGATTAGCCTGTTTTGTTACTCCAGGGCTTGCTGTGTGTGTGGGGGGGGGGGGGGGGGGGTTCTGGCGCTCATCTCAAATTTATTGATGACAGGAAGCGCATTAAATGAACTTTTGGTCTTTTTGGACTTTTAAGAGGTCAGAATATGTCACTGACCTAAAATGACCGAGGTCAGCATTTTGTTTTAAAGAACATACTTACATAAAGCTTTATCGTTGTCGCTCATTCAAATGTAAAACTCAAAGCGGTCTTCCATGATTTGGTCACCATGACTTTCGAAAGGTCAAACAAGATCATTTACCTTGAATGAGCATGTGACCTTTTGCTTAGAATAGGTATCTAGGTTCTGAGGACACTGGAGATCAACTTTGAGTTTGGCCTTGTTTTATCTTATTTGACCCGAAGGTCATGGCCTAGGAGGATCACACGTTGACCCAGGTGAGTTCACGTACAGGCCAACACACCCTGTGAATTTTGTGCCAGACCCTCTTATTTCCTGATATCTCGGGGGGTCAAACTGACCCCCTCACCCAAGAGAAGGGTATCCAACCGGTCACAAGGGCGCGTGTTAATGCCCGCAATATCGTCTCCGTAACTTAACTGGCTAGAACGCCATACTCCCATCCTACCCGTGACATAGCGGATGGGTGGGTGTAGGCAGTGTCAGCGGTCACCAAAGGTCAGATGAGGTTAGAGGCCGGGTGGACCGTGCCGAACAGTGCTGCGTGTTAAACTTTCGTCACAAAACTGCCGTTGAACTGGAATGGCACGATCCGACTGTGTGGTCAGGGTTTCTACGAAGAGTACTGTTTGGCGTGAGCTCTGATCCCATAAATCCACCCAACCAAAAGGTCGGCATGTATATATATATATATATATATATATATATATGAATAAATGAATAGATATCGGTAACATAAAAGCTGCTTACGCTACATCAGGAAATATTTCAGGAAATAACGGGATTGAACAAGTCGCTCTGAAATGAGTCAGCCTCCATGGCCTTCGACATACTGTCTACAGACAATCTGTCACGGTTCTGGTCATTGGGTGGTATTGTGTCGAAACCAGCAGAGACAGGCTAGCTTTCCGTAGTGAGAACAATCAGCCAACATGGTTAGCTTAACATATGAATCAGCATCACATTTAAGGCAAGCTCGAGCCCCGACCCAAGCGCTGGAGACTTTAACGTCTGATTTTTAACGTCTTTAACGTCTGAACCTGATCTCCACGTGCTGAAACATCGTCGGTCTGCCCGCTAAAAATGGGATTCCTTCATTTTACTATTTGTTGAAAGAAAACACCAACTGAGGTAAGCGGTGTTGGCCATTGAATGTACCTTGGAATGTTGGACCTTTTTTGGAGAGGCTAGGCCGTTCACAGCAGGTTAGCGCCTGCACAGTGCCAGGCTTCATGGGCGAGGGCTACATACATCGTGCTGTGGCGTTTAGTCAAATTCTCCCAAACAATGGGGAACGGGGTTTGGTGCGTTTAAGCGGATAGGCGACGGCCTTAATTTTGTGATGGTGTCAGATGAATGGAAACAATACAGCTCCGTTAGGTGCATTAATTGGCCACTTGTAGTAACTACAATACAGTTAGTAAGAATGAAAAATGTTGTGTATTATGATATAATATGCGTGCAATGTGGTAAAATAATGAATATAGAGCTAACAAGCCTGTAATTTCTATAGGTCTTGTTGATTGTCACATTACTTTCCAAAATGTTCTTAATTTTAGAAACCCGCTTCCTTGACATCGCCGTTCACGTGAGACATTGCAAGAGCAGTCCTCCGATTCAACAAAGCCAATACCAAAGCGGCAATCCTGACGGCGACCGAATGCAAAAAAAAATCGTATTCTTATAGCCATGACAGGGACTCAAAACATGAGCCATACTTGAAAAGCGAGCCATGGGACCCGGAGGCGTTGCCTGTCCCGAGGCTCAGCGGCGGCATCACAAGGCCAGAGCCCTTCTACAGCGAGCGGGCGCGGCGGCGTGTCTATAACAGGCGGCGGGCGGCCGGCGGCCGGCCAGAGCCTGCGGCACTCCCCCGGCGGCAACAGCGTCCCGGCCGGCTCCACACGTCACTCCCACTATGGACCTGGCAAGCTGGCGTCTGCTCGCCCTGCTGACGACGCTGGCCGCGGCCGGCGCCGCCGCCGACAAGGACAAGCCGGCGGCCAAGGAAGAGAAGAAGGAGAAGGCTCTGCCAACCAGTGCGCTGGTGGAGCCGCGCTGGAGCTGGGCTGACGGCGCCGGAGCTGAGCAGCAGTGCCCACCGCCCGAGTACTTCTACACCAGCTGCCACATGTCCACCAGCTTCACCTCCTACCGCGAGCTCCATCCGCAGTACCACCTGCAGCACGACACGCACTTCAAGCCCATCTCTGGCCCGGCGCGTCGGCCGGTCCTCCCCGTGCCGCGTCAGCCGGCCCTCCCCCTGCCGCGTCAGCCGGCCCTCCCCCTGCCGCGGCCGCGGCCCACTCTCGTCACGTTCGTGGCCGAGGAGGCCAGCAAGCGCGGCTACTACGACCCCTGGGTCTCGGCCGGTCGCGACCGCGCCGTCGGTCGGCCCCGCGGCCAGCCCGGCAGGGTGCGGCCGGCATGGCGGGCGCCCGGCGTCCTGGACGACTCGCTGGATGGCTGGAAACAGAGTAAGTCCGCGGCTCTCCGCAAGGCAGGGGTTTGCTCCACGCTCCTGGGTCCCCCCAAAATCCGGGACACCATAACCTGTAAATTCAGGAGGCTAGGAACCCGATGATGCCAGATACTCACGGCCATTTGGTTCAAAGCCCATACGGTGGCACGCGGTACGCGCCAAGCATGTCGGACCCGAAGTTTAACAAGCATGGGTATAGGAGATTATTGAACTTTCATAGCTATGGTTAAATTTTCGAGCAAATAAGACCATAATGACTTTAGTAATGAGCACGTGGTTTGTTTTAAGTTTCGGATACCGAAGGAATTCGAAGAGGCAATCGAGGCGCAGGCAAATCGCGTTGCAGTCTTTTCTCCGTTCTTGTTTACGAACTGTTGCACATCTTTTAACGACCGTGTTTTCGACTTCCCTGGCCGCTGGACGATATGTATTCACCAACGGTGTTAGTAGACCGTCGGCACGGTTGGAAGGGTAGGGTAAAGAACGGCAGCCGCACCCCATGTCACACCAAACGCGCTGATTGACCACTGACGCCATTGACACATGTGCAGCCCCATTTGTGCACAATGCGCGCGACATTTTGTCAACGCCGTTCCCAAAAGGAAAGCTGTGTCAGATATTTCGCGTCCCAGACCAATCCAATAGTTCACGTTATGACATTCTTAAGGGCGTCTGAGGCATTACAGATCTCTATACGATAGCGATGTCTTTGTACAAGAAAGTAGAAGCAGATTTAAGGGGTTTGGAGGCAAGTTCATGTGGGGGAGGCTAATGTGTGACGTCAAAGCAAAATGAACTGTCATGATTTAGTGGGGGTGTTTGGCAAGGGGAGTTTTGGGGCGTTTGGCAAGGGGAGTTTTGGGATGTTCGGCAAGATTTGGTATCTCAATGGGATTAAGTTATTTGATATTCTGTTACCCTCCAAAGTGTCTTCTCCACCCAATTCCAATCGGACTTACGTAGCAGAAGGTGATATTGGGGCTGGGAATACAACGACTTCGATAGGCTCAACCAGTCTTGGGGAACGCAAGGCATATAAATACGCCGTTTCATTGATATAGATTTACCTCCTTACACTTCTCAATTAATGCTAGACGATGCAGTGGTCGTATCGTTTTGATCTAGGATATCTCGTGTTTCGTGACGTTTGTATCGGGCACGGCCTATGATCGCGCAGTTGTATCGGGCACAGCACAGCACAGCCTATGATCGCGTGTCGTTTGTATCGGGCACGGCCTATGATCGCGTAGTTCAAGAAGCCGGACGCACAGAACATATACACGACGCGGAGTAATTGCCATCAAACATACCATATACTCTCCTAAATTCTGTTACCCCGATACCTACTATATACTCACACCCCCCACCCCTAAAATTCAAATTGAAAAACACCGGAGCTGGGATGGGGTTGCCGTAGATTGAGATACCTATGACATGCGCCGAAAGTCTACGTTTTTTACCATCACTGGTGCCATTCTCTGTATGCCTAATTCAACGAATTGGCACGAGATGTTCGTAAGTTGTTTTTTTTTTTAGCTTGTGCCAGCCTCTGGCGCGTACCGGCGTTGGTTCTATGTTTAATGGTGTTGGACAAAATGGTCTGCGTGAAGCGCGTCCTGTGGCTGCTTTTAGCAGAATACGATCGTAGAAACGACGTCTGATCAGCATTTTTGGTATTTTCAATGTAACACGCTTAGACTTCCGGCTCATAGCTCCATTGGTGGGAGTGCTTGCCTCCCAACCTACTCGTGGCGGGCTGTGTGTGTTCTAGCCGCTTCGGCGTTCGCTATTTGTCCCTGCTTGGGATGACCTGCGGCCGCTAGTAGCAGCCGTTCAAGGTCAGCCCAGGTCAGAGGGCGGACGGGCCTTGCCAAGCACTGTGGCACATTGAACTTTTGCCGCAAAATTATGTCGTTGAACAGAAAATGGACGATCGGATCGTGTGGTCAGGATCGATCCCAGAAATCCATCCAATGGAAATAGTTGCTCCACCTTCATAAAAAGTTTATATTTTACCGCCCAGAATAAGTGAAGGCTTACAATTAGCACTGAATGATTTGCGATCATTTTTTAACCCAGCCCCGCCAACGTTGCTTAAACGGTTTTCATGTTGCAGAAACAGTTGCAACATTTGCTGTGAAAGCTTAAAATGTGAACGTGTATCATCTGATATTTTTTTCAACTTGCGTGCAATTTGTTCGGTGAAAATGCAATTTAAATGTAATATGTTGGATGAACAAAAAGACCCCTCAGACCTCGCCTCAGTAAAACTCTTCCGTTCGCCAACAATTGGACTCAACACACTCCCATAGGAGATCACTTCGGCTGCCACCACACAATTGGTATTGTCCTTTACCAGCACGCTCCGGTGACAACCAAAATTGTGCACAAGACCAAGGACCATCTCGGTTCAAAAATGGCTATGCTTTATACGATCTCAAATTTTAGAAAAGAATGAATAAGTTTGAACCTGTGACTAACGTAAATATAGACGTAGCTTCCCGTCATATATTCCGGATATAACGTATATATATATATATATATATATATATATATATATATATATATATAAATAGTAAGAAGCCTTTGATATGCAAAAGCAAACAACGTTTTCATCTTTTTTATATCAACCGCGTGGCATCGTCTCGTGTTTGAATTTCGATTTTATGCGTGTGTATAGCGACATTGACCCCACATATGTTTGTTGTGTTTTTGCCTTTTTGGGCTACACGATCATGGGTTGTGTCTAAAATATCCTTTACTAGAGTGTTACAAAACACACATCATTTTAATCTTCATCGCATTGTGCATTAAAAAATGTTTGTCTAAGGCGACTAAACAGACAATGAAGTACTTATCAACCTACCGAAACGGGCTTTTAGCATAAACCTGCCTTACAAGACCACACACAAATACTATAACGCAAGGCTTGAGAATATTCACCACTTCTGCGCCGTCGTCACGATGTGCATGACATCAGCCCGGCTCTGTCATTGCAGGTCAGCTGCCAGACATAGTGTGAGGGACGTGGGGGAATTTGGCCAGTCATCGCCGGTGGACTTGCGCCACAGCCGCCGCGCACGCTGGCAGCCTGTGTGTCTGCGCCGTGTTTGTGTGCCGCTACGGAACGCCACGTGCGCACAGACTATCGCACGGGCAGCGGCGGAACGCTTGACCTTGCCTCTGGCCAGCCGGTACGAGACGACCTTGCGAGACCTGACTGTGTCGAAATGATCGCGACAGGGTATCACAGGCACCGAGGCTTGTAGAGCCACCGGTGGACAGTTAGCACGAGGTTTAAAGTTTTTATGCACCTGAATGTTTGTATCTTGATGTGTTCTGATGCCTTCCAGACTGAGTCAGTCTCGTGCTTGACTCACGGATGGAGTCATTGAAGGCCTCGTAATCAAGGAAAGTTTTGCTGAGGGCATGTGAAATCTTTTTTTGAGGGTCGGGTTCGGGCACCCATCCCAACCATCCGTGAATCGGCTTAAGCAGAATCGTATGCGCGAACACATATTGATAGTCATGATAACATGGTCATAATATGACATATAATTGCAAATTATATATACATAGCTTCGATAGTAATATATACATATTTATATCACATGCGAAATCATCTTATATATTACAGCTTCTATATAATTTCAAAAAAGCCAGTAATGTCATGTGGAGACCAAACTGAGGAGTCATGGGCATCTATTATGCTATCAGAATAAATAGCATATGCAGGCTTCTGTAAAGCCCACAGAACAGTTTAAATCGGTGTTATCGCAGAAATTGACCTCCTCAGAACCAATGCCAGACTCCAGCCATTTATTCCTTGGTCGGGATCGGGGTGGACTCAAAATTGTATAGCACTCCTCAGGGTCGGAGACACAATGAGCCGCGTGCGTTGCGAGTTAAAGTCAGGACCTATTTCACTGAAGGAGAATCAAGCACAGCGCTGCAAAGGGAATACGAGAAACGAAAGCAGAAATTTTACAAATAGCAGCATGGTACATTAGCGTCCTCGTTTTGTGCATGGGTGCTACTCTTGGACTGCATGTTAACATACATCTCTCAACTGGGAAGTGCAGCAGAGCAGCCCTGCATGGTACTGGTGTGGTCTAACTTGGCGACTTGTCGTTAGCATGTATAACGCCTAACTTAAGACACGAATAAAGAATGAATGTTATTCTGTTGTTTTGAACGATGCTTACGCTCCTTTCCGACGTGGGAAGGCTTGCACCCTATGCATGTTGGTGTCTATGTATTCTGATAGCGTCTTTTGGCTGAGTTATTGGGATAATGAAACGGCGAAGGGCGAGAAGAGCCGCCACCATCCAATCTGCTCGTGAGCAGCTAAGTAGCATCACAATCCGATGGGGCTAATTTTGAGTCTTCATTGGAGATCTACGAATGCTGAGACTATATGATGTCGCGTGCCTCTCGCCCTGGCGACAAGGACGGCTGTTGCGGGGAATCAAGCCCTGAATCTGTGGTTTCCCAGGTCCGCAGCTTGACTACCTCTCTACCGGCACCCTTCCTTTTTGAGCAGTGCAGGCTACAATGGGGACTCAAACGACCATTGTGTCCGCAAACCAACCATACATTCTTCGTTACACAAGCTGGAGACCTATTACTTAGTTGGGATGGTCTCAAATTTCCCTCTCTCTTTTTTTATTTAATTACTCAAACTTCACGCGACATTGGCGTCTGATCTCCGGCGGAAGCTTTAGACGCAGGCTAAAATGTCCACAGACCAGCCGCCATGTGCGCATGGCATCTGATTGAGCCACTTGTGCCGGAGCAGTCATATCCCTATGACTAACACGTCCTGCACCTACGTTTCAATTCAGTGAAAGAGCGGCATTTGTGCCAGTGTGGCCAGTCGTGTCACCATTGTCGGGTCTTGGACTGCGGGATGTGAAGCCGAAGGTTGGTGTGTGCAGCGCGCCGGCGCAGAGCCGGGCCGCGGCGGTGCTCGCCGGTCCGACCGCGGCGCGTCTGCGCCCCCGCCGCGCCGGCCGGCCGTCCACTGACACGGCGCCCGTCCCACGGCCGCTGACCGGCAAGCATTGACAGCAGCCAGGGTTGCGGCCAGAGCAGACACCTAAACGGCCTACTCCATGAAGCTCGTCGGCATGATTCCTGCTGCAAACAATTTGGTTCACTTGCATCTTTTTTGACGATTTCGTGACGGTGATGTTAGTCCTGGCGAAATTAAGCATGCCTCTTGGTGAATCAACAGCGAGTGCAGGCACTTAAGTGGAGCAAAACCTGCAATGTCAGTTACGCATCCGCATGCTTTTGACGAAGGGCCACAAATCGCAAGCGAACCGGACTCGCTGACCACGTTTGTCGCACGTGCAACGAAAACAAACGCCGAACGTTGTCAGCCGCTCCGCTGATAGACCAGGAAAAAGTGAAAGCGCCCCGCACGGCCGGCGGCAGCTTGCCCGAGGAGGGGAGGACCGCTGAGAGCCGTGCCACCACGCGGTCACGGTGTGAGGCTCCGGGTCGATTGTCCGGTCGGCCCGCCGCTGAGCTAGCCACTCGGGACAAACACGGCACGACGCGGGGCGAGCACAAAAACGGACCGCGCACTGGGGTAAAACGGAGGGAGAGGTCACCAGGGGTGGGATGATGTTTTGTGGCGACGGCTTGCGCAAGGATGGGGTGTTCTGTCTTAATGCATTGCTTAAGCAACGAGCTCCACTGATGGTAAAGCAACCTGACGGCGATGGCATTCACGGCCGCAGGCTTGGCGTTCGCCTGGGGCGGAACCTTCGGCTTCAGCTAGACGTAAGGACGGGGTCATAGCCTGCCGATCACGGTGACTCGGTGTTTGCCCGCGCCTGCTGTACACCTGAACAATCCTGAGCACTGCACAGGATGACAAATGTGCCAGCCATTCTTACTTCCCTGTCAGCAAATTGGTTTTGATTGCCCGTGGTCGCACGGTTTGTTCCTGGAGAGTGTGCAGTCTACTGCGCCATTTTAATAAGAGGCACGGGCAATGGTATAGCTTATGGTCTACTGCTCCCAAGACTCGCGAGTCCAAAATACGGTGCAGTCGTTTGTTCCGGTTAGGTGCCCGACGCAATCAGCACCGGCGCCAGCCAGCGGCGCCTGACGCACGCAAGGTCACCGGCAACCTGAGTTGGCGTCTTTTTCACGCAGTCACGAAGGCTGAGGTTTTAGCAGGCAGCAATGCTTTAAATGTCGTGTCCTTCGGCACGGCGGACGTGGACGTGGATGTCGTTAAATGACGTTTCCTTCCGCCCGAAGACAGAATGCTGAAGGCAATCGATACGAGTCATGACGTGTTAATCGGTATACCTGGCGTGGTAATAGGCTTCCGTACTTGCAGGTCGTGGATATCCGCCATGTTTTATGATAACGTCGTAGTATGCAGTTCTATTTTTCCAGACGCCAACCCACCGAGAAGCCGCAGATTCTTACAGCCCAAATAATCACAATCGAGTCCCCTTTGTTTCCAGCCCGTCCACTGCGCATGACTGCATCCAGTTTTTTCCCATATAACCTTCTCTCAAACACGCCCTGTTTATACCCTCAGTATCATCGATGTACTTATCGGGTGTTGGTGCCGGCTCGGTGCGTTGTGCTGCTGGCGCGCGGCCCAACAATGGATCGTCACAAGGCTCGCGTGAACGTGCACCTTAGCTGTCCAAAGCGCATGGCAGTGGCCACCGAATGACTATATCCTTCATCTCTGTCACCTAGATCATTGTGATGCGCCCTCCCACTTTCGCAACATGAAACGTCATGGCGTACCGCCCAACGTTGTTAAAAGCTTGTCCGCCATCTTGACAGCTCTCTTCTTCCACTTTAGCACTACGAGTACGTCTCAGCACAAAATTGTAAAAATGTTCAGGCGTCCCAGATTTATTCTTGTCCTGAAAATTAAACAAATAAAAACTGCGTACTTTGGCGTTCACCAGTATGGCGTTCAGCCATAATCTTTTTGAAAACGCACCGCCAATCCAAAGTAGTACTCTTTATTGTATATTATATTTAATCTAAAGAAATACTCACCGTTGTCAGCTCCCTAAACTTCCAATGTACAATGGCACGTGCCATTCAGATACGTCGCTAGAACCCGTGGCATCAAGTTCACGACTCCTCTGCCAGCCGCAGCAGTGACGGGCGTGCCTTCGGCAGGGTGTTACCGCCTGCAGCGCAGGGACCAGCGGCTGGAGAACCACATCCTGCAGGTGATCCGGTCCCGCGAGCTTCGCGACTGCGAGGAATCCTGCAACCGCGACCGCAGATGCGTCTCCTTCAACTTCAGGTGAGCCGAGCTCGGCACCCTCATTCAGCGCACTGAGAAAGACTTGCAAAACGGTGTGAAGAAAAGGCTGGGGCTCCAAATGCATCTACGTCAGGTGGCGCGAAAACTTGCGCGCGTTTTTTAAAGCGCCCAAGTTGTAAAGAACCGGCACGTGTTGCCCTATACGATATGCGTATATCCGTCTCAATCTGGGAACCTGACGCGACTTGCGAGCTATCTTGTATTCTATCTGATATGCGTGCATCTGAATCCATCCAGTCATAATTAAGCATAGTATAAAAGACCAGACATTGCCTTAGCTCCTCTTCTTTCAAATGTAGTATCCTTTTTCACTTCAACGTACCTAAATCTGGCGAGGATTGAAACCAGTGTGCGGAAATAGGTACCCCCATGCATTGTGAACGAGCAAAACTGGTCCCCACTGATACATATGATTCCACGCTGGCGTGGAAGCCCAGATATCACGCTCTGCCTCGACCGCGAGAGTGTCGGGAGCTCCGACCTGGCTCCGTGGTGACGTCATCGACCCGTGCGCCGCCAGGAGCGACCCCGTGGAGACGGTGTGCGAGCTGACTGACATGGACAGCTACGCCAGCTACGCCCAATTCCGGCCGATCGCCGGCTGGGACTTCTACGAGAAGGACGCCTCGTCGTACTGCTCTGGCTGGGACAACGGCTTCTACGACTCCCAGAACTTTGGCTACGCTTGTGAGTATGGTTCGGCTCATTACTGCTGCGGCGCGTCACGCATACTTTTCCGAAACGCCAGGGTGACGGCGGGCTTCAAATTAAGTCTTAAAGAATATACTACTGATGCTTGTTCTGAGCGTGCCAAGGCTGTTCTGTGACGTGAGTAATCGCTGGCAGACGATAATAACAAATTTTATATATATATATATATATATATATATATATATATATATATATATATATATATATGTATATATATATATAAAGCCCAGATATCACGCTATCACGAGACCATATTTTATATATATATATATATATATATATATATATATATATATAGCAGGTATATACAAAGTAGTAAGTATACGTAAGTAGGCATATACTAGGTGTACCAGAAATCCCATGACCCCTAAAATATGAGACAAAGTCTCATAATAGATGTTTCTGATCTTAGAAGGTCGAAGAAAAATATTTTGGCATTGCTTGAAACCACGTGAAGCATTGTTTCGGGCTGGCGCCAATTGTTTGTTAGGAACCTTGTGTTGCTCGCTGTAATTGTGGAAAGAAAAGCTGAACCATGCCGAGCGAGTTGCACATTTTATGAACAGAACGAAGAAGTAGGGAGTACTCTGAATGTATGACACTGTCCTGCAAGGCCTCTCTAAACAATGTATATAAATGCAAAAAATAGAAAATGGGGTGCAATGAAGCGGACGTAAGCACACAAGGTTCCACTTCAAGTATCATGCATAATAACAATCAAACATATTTTGGTCAAGTATGAAGGCATTTTGTCTCTTTCATGGCAATGATAGTCTCCCAAGCTTTATCACAAATTTTAGGGGACGTGCGTTAGGTTCGGACAGGTTGATATTGATCGCTGGCACCATAAATGCTTCCCTGTGTGAAATCAATGTATCTCAATCGACGAGTTCCGTCCACTCTCAGTCCACAACTCGCATTTATGGAGTGAGTAGGTCTCACTCGACAGCCCACCGTGAGGGACACTCATCTGTTGCGACAGTCCCGTTCTACGCACAGCCGGTTCCGCTCGCCAAACGGCGGCGGCGCGTCACGAGCCGTGACGGCAGGACGGCGCGCGCCGTGACCGGCGGCCTTGGCCCGGCGGTCATGCCCGGTGGGCGACCTCGCTAACGTGGCGGCCGCGCCCCGCAGACTGCTCGCTGCGCGTGCGAGACAACACGCTGCTGAACGTGAACGCGGTACGGCGAGACATCACGGCGCGCAGTCTGGCCGAGTGTGAGCAGGCCTGCCGCGACGAGCGCAACTTCCGCTGCGAGACCTTCTCATTCGGGTCAGTGCCGGGTCATCGGGTCAGTGCCGGGTGCCGAGCCGGCGCGCTCCGAAACGCTGCGCCACACATACTCATGCAGCGCATTGGCCTTAGCATGACCTATGGCACCGTGATTGTGTGTGGGAGTATCACTTTGTGTCCTTTAACTGTATGTACACTAGGTACCTGATCGCATCACTATCAATTTGATCATCAATATCGCCATCACATTGGCTTCAAATGGACGTTCCTTATTCCAGTTCATTCCTTAACATAAAATTATTTTGGAACAGGCTAAACATTTTTATGTTGCTATCAGGTGCGCGTATCAAGGTGGCCAAAACCAGGAAATAAATCAGGATCGGGGGTAGGTTAGCCAGCTATATTTGCTCAGCCTCCCCCGACTGATTTTAGAAAGTGACACCCCTGCTTGTGTCGCACAAGCAGAGCGCCCTTCGCGCCATGAATGAAGGACCTCGAGCAACTGACGGATATTGTATCCAGACATATGTTCCTGGAGGCCAAGGACGCATAAATGATCCCATAGCGTCCCACGTTTATGGGATTCTGGGATAGGACTTTGAGATTGTATCCCGAGACCAGATCCTGAGATCAAATCCTGAGATCTTTCGGGGTAGGGTGTGGGGGGTCTCGCGGCACATGTCTGCTTTGTAACATAGTGATAGAACTACCCGCCTGTCACCCCTCTAGCTCTGCTTCTAACTCGTAGTCCCCCACACGACGTAACGGAGCTTTTATGGTAACGCCCCCAAAGCGCGCCCGTCAGGGTATGGACCGTTGCCTTGTCGAAGGACAGGCTCCGCTTGCCGCAACGCTTTACGACCCGTCAGTTCTAGGCCGCGCACAGGCTGTTTGCTAATTACGGCGGTCCTGCTGAACGCTGTAGCTCCAAAAACCCACATGGGCTCCCTCGTTCGGGCAGGAGTGTGACTGATAGCAGTAATACACCATCTCCTAAAGACAATATGCGGAACGGATCACAGGAATGGTAAGAGCGCCCGTCCCATCGCAACGCGTCGGGGCGGGCCCACACACGAAACCCACCCTCCAAACACGCTGACAACGCCCTCTAGCTCCCGTAATCTCGCCACTGCCCACGGCGGCGCCGCGCGCGCCCGGTGACGCCGACCCGACGCGTCGCCAGGGTGCTACCGGGCGGGCGCGCCTTCTCCTGTCACCTGACGGACCTGCGCATCGGCGAGCTCTCGCCGCGCGACATGGAGCCACGCGCCAGCTTCGAGATCTACGACTTCCACGGCAACGGACGCGAGTGCGACCGGCCCAACGACCAGTTCGACTACAGGTCAGTACGACCGGCACGACTACAGGTCAACACGATCAGCACGGCTACAGATCAGTACCACCAGCACGACTGCGGGTCATTATGACCAGCACGACTACAGATCAGTACGACCAGCAAGGTTGCAAATCAGTACGACCAGCACGACTGCAGGTGAGTAAGACCAGCACGACTAAAGGCCAGTACGACCAGCACGACTGCAGGTCAGTACAACCAGCACGACTACAGATCAGTACGACCACCACGACTACAGATCAGTGCGACCAGCACGACTACAGGTCAGCACGACCAGAAGGACTGCGGATTAGTCCATTGGCGTGTCAGCCCCGCCGGCAGCACGTCCAACCATCTGAGCTCTGTCCCAGTGTGACCGTTCGCCGACACGCGGTGCTGTTTGTGACGCCCCCGAGGCTGGCCGCCCCGCCGGGAGCAGACGAGCCGTGCCGTGTGTGATGACCCACGCCTGGGCCCGGTAGGCACGGCCACCTGGAGACGTGTTCGGGCCGGGCGTGTGCGCGCGGTCCGTGCCGGATTGACCGCTCCGGCGGCTACTGGTACTGCTTCACCGACAACAACGAGGCCGTCTGGGACTACTGCTGCGACCCGGACAGTCCCTGCCAGGTCGATCCCCACATGGCCATGGAGACGTACGTACAACGGCACCCATTGGGAGCAGAGCACGCGGTTCCTTATCCGCATGTGAGGGCGGATAGAGAACGCGCATGAGCGCTCGCCTATCAGGGGAAGTTGTCCTAGGCATGTCGTCTCATCGCGCCCAAATCGCGCAAGGGATGCAGTAGCTTACGACAAAGTTGTGAATCTTTCACGGCGAGTTCCTACCATTCAGTCACACTTGCTCATGGTTTTTCGGTCATCTGGGAATCGCTGGGGCCGCCTAGCTGACCTCTGTGCTTGTTTTAACGCGTCGATCGCCCTGCGCAGAAGCTGAGTCAATGTCGATCACCTGGCTAGCCGGTGCGTTGTACCCTACAGGTGCCACGTGACCCAGCGGCGCGGGCTGTACCGCAATGCCGGCCTGGACACAGCCTGGCGGCCTTGCACTTACCGACAGAGGTACGCCTACCTCACGCGCAACTCCACCGATCACATTGTGGACGACGTCAACACGACCGCCACCGACGTCGGCTCGGTAGCCGGCACCGCTGCAATCAACAACCAGCTGCTGGAGACCATTGACCTGGAGCGCGAGCAGAGCAAGGACAAACACTAACCGAGCCCGCGACGGCCGGCCCGACGGTAGCGGCATTATATGTATAGTACACAGACTGAGGACGGCGCAGACCTCGGTCGGCTACGGCAGAACCCGTGCTGCCATCTAGCGAAAGCCGCGGGAAGCTGTGGTGGCTAGCCCGTCCCCTGCGTGGATTGTTACGGTTACCGCGAGTCTGCGAAACGCCAAAGAGACGCGCGTCATAGCCATGTGTATGCTTCTTCTGGTGGCGGCGATCAGCACCCATTCTTGCGTATTGGTGTCTATCTCACTGAAGGTTTTGCACTCAGAGATTTGTCCGCGCGAGGTGTCTGTCGTGACGGCCACGCATGCGACGCAAGCTGGGAGGCAACGGCGTGCCGTGGCTTGGACGGCGCGCCCCTCCCGTGTATCCCGTCGCAAGGCCCGAGGCCACGCGCCAGCCTCCACGCTGGCGTGTGAATGCCTAATGGTCGCGACACAGAGTAGCGTTGACGTGGTGAGATGTACGCGAACTGCTTCACAGCAGGGATCGACAGTCGGCAGAAATACAGCTCATCAATCATTCGCCGTCGACACTTCTGAGACTTGATCCATCGCTCGTTACCGGCCGGCGCTCGGTGGGGCGGCACACAACCAGGCATGAGGCGGGACGCCATCTGAGTCACCAGATCTGATATGCTGTGAACAACTTAAGACGTGTTGAAGATAAGAGCTTCAAACATGTTCGGCGTTCTATCTAGCAATACTTTTGCAGTATCGTTCTTTTCACGCTCCATTAAGCGGTACGCACAGTTGTCTAGTACGGTGCGTTCGAAGCCCAACGGATCTGCAGGTGGCTGTCATGGGTCTGCCGCAGTCAAAGAGAATAACTGTACCTCTCGACATAAAATACTTTGGAACAGTAGTCCGCCTCGCAAGCGTACGGGAAAGAAAAAAATAAACAGGTAACAACACTATCTGGAGGGTCGGGAGCATGCAAAGCATGCAATGCGCTGAGATGTCTTCGGCATTACAAAAAGGAGCCGAGCCCATGTTTCTAACCCCGGCTGCGAACTCGAACGACGTGTGTCCGATTCCTTCGTTTATCTCGCCTTGCTCTTTGTCTTTTTGGAGCGGGTTGAGAGGGTTGGCCTGAGAACTAAGAAGCACTTGGTCACAAAACGCTGAGTATCACGTACACTTTAGTGATTCAGTTTCCTGTCAGCATGATATCATGTGGTCCCGCCTTTCATATCTTATTCATCATTCATGTGACAACCTGGTCACAAGCACTTTTCCCAGCTGTACGAATACTGCGCACTATCCAACTGACCATGATGCATTCAAGTGCGCTTGCTTGGAATTAACGTCCCCAGAACGAGCTAAGACTCTAAGGCTGAAGGCCCATGAGAAGACGACCGCTAAGGCAGCGCTGCGACGGACCGCCTACTCGGCTCGGCACTGCTCCCAGTCGGGCCAGTACTTGTCCTTCATACGCTCGTGGTACTGAATGAGAGCGCCGTGGCTGCTACGCACGTAGCGCTCGACCTCCGGCGCACAGGCGTAGATGACTTGGGTCAGCTGGGCGAACACAGCCGCGGTCGTACGTGGTCGGCGTGCTGTCCAGCAGGAACGGCTTGTCGCCCAGCACATCTTCCAGCGCCGCAGCTCGCGACGCAGGAAAAAACATTGTCTCCTCCTCGCTGAAGCGGCCCATGCCCACAGTATAAAAAAATTTCTTCATCGCCGAAAAGAAGAAGAGGGTTAAGATAACAAGCAGAGCTCGATACTTCTTGGGGACGCATTTTACCATGTAACAGCCACGGTCGAGGACGTAGCGCTTGTAGAATACAGCCAAGGCAGTGTGCTCGTCGAGCATCACCTGAACGGCACGCCCCACGGCATGCTCTGCTGGCGTGAGCTTCTCCTTCAAACGGCTTCCCGAAGTGTTGCGTCAAAACATCGATGATAGCTCCGAGTCGGACAGCTCCTGTCCGTTGAAGGTGATCCAAGGACACTTATTACGTGACCCCTGTGGCTCTTCCGTGTCCACCACGTACTTGATGCCCGCCATGCGCAGGAACGTCTCCAGCTTGAGCGCGAACGGCGATAGGTTGGGACAGTTGGTGCCACGTTCAAACTGGTGCAGCACCACCACGTCCTTCCCGGCCTGGTTCCAGCGCTGCCGGCGCTGGTAGCGCCTGTAGCGGCCGTACACTTTGAGGCCGATGCCGAGCA
>NW_023597034.1:13800145-13814417 GCF_011947565.3 Pollicipes pollicipes | reverse complement strand
ACGGCGCAACACAAATCTCCGGTGACAATAGAGAAATGTGTCAGTAGTTGCCCTGTTGGTTTCTTCAGTTGACACCCCGAACTCCCGTGCAGCGTGGCGCAAACGTTATCACCTGCACCTCAGGACTCTCGCTGCCAACGGCCAGCACCGCTGCGGTGGTTGTACTGATCCAGCGTGAAACATCGGCGCCGGCATCAAGATGATGCCGGCCTGGACTGACAGACAGGAAAACGCGTCCAAAGAGGGACGTATCACGAAGAACAAGACACACTGTGTTGCCAGGTTGCTTAAGATATATTTCAACGCCATGGCTGGGGCCAGCTATATCATTTTATAGCAGCAGCAATGTGCATAGTTATGATTGACAATATGATGAGCCACCAAACAATAGCTACGTTAGCCGTCGTTTATTTGTAGACAAAACACTCATCCTACTGCCAAACATAAAAAACAATGAACTAACCTCTCGAGACACTCACGGTTCTCACCAGACACATAATACCTCACACACTACCACGCTCGTTAGCGTCACCTATCGGCGACTGCACTCGTTTGGGTGTTGACCTCGCATCGCTACAACATAACTTTTTAATACAAAATCAAGCAAATGAATTGAACAACAAAACCAACAAAAAATTCAGGAAGCACAAAGCATTCAAACAAAAAGTATTGGCTCATAAACGCATCAAATGAAACACATCAGGCATACCTCTGGCTTCTGTTGAGATGATGTCAGGAAATAAAAAGATTACGTCACTGTTTCTTGCAAAATACCAATGCTTATTTGCACCAAAGTAACCTAACTAAGCATCACCCTAAAGAAGCTTTGCCTCATGTCGTCCTGTCTCAACCTACCTGTGTTACAGCAACATTCGTGAATCACTAGTTCTTGCAAATTCCTCCTGCCACTTGCCTTGCAATTAACCTACTTAACGTAATTTAGAGTAGCCTATTTGTTGAACATCATCTCAACTCACCTCATCTTCCCGACAACAACAGTTGTGACAAAGCATGATAAGCTTATTTTTGGCTGGTTTGCAACCCGTGTTTTGGTAATTAAATACCATTTGTGGCAGCTTGTTGACACCAAACAAAGTTGAAAACACACAAATCAAGGCCCATCAAATCAATTTGAACAACTATTCTGTTTGTCATGGCTACCCTCCCTCAAGGGCAGTAGTGGGTATGCTTCACAAAACAATCTCTCTTCTCCAAATGTAACATAGCTTATAGATGGCCACCAAACCAGTTTTGCTGCTTGCCTTTTCAGCTGCAGCAAAGACACTCATTTATATTTTGTCATTCACATTTCATGACTTCAGGTTTGGGATGTTTACTTTACATTGTAAATAGGATGGTCTATTTGCTGAAAACTGACATCCACCTCATGATGTAACTGGTATGCAGGTTAGGGTTTTCCTGTGTTAAAAATATAGCGCATATCTGCAGTAGCCACTTGCCAGTCAGCAAACCATGACAACTATGGACAAAATCTGGTAAAGCCAACAGTGAGGGGCCATTTCAACAAATTTGAGGCAAATAATCAAGAGCATGGATCAAAATAGTTCAATCACATGTCTCGTGGCATCATAATTTGCCTTATGAAGACAACTTGATGTATTAAAAAAATGACTAAATCTGGTTACAAATCATGTGCTGAAAGCAGGCAAGGTTAGCAATTAGTTGCTCCACAGGAGAAACTTGCGGACTTTTTAAGGGCATGCTTCTTTCCGCTATCGCACACAAAAGTCAGCATCTTTTGCATGGTTTGCTGATAGACAGGGCCATCCAACCCAACCCCAACCCATAAATATCAATCATGCCGACCAACCTACAGGATTAAAATGCAAAAAAGTAAGAAGAGGCATGCATGATAAAACATAATTTCACTACCAAACGCTTCTGTATAAGCTCCGCCAGGTCTGTCCCGAAGTCACTACCTCGTCAGGGTACGCTAGGATAGCGCACTCTGACGAGGTAGTGAACCTAGGATTGCTTACATTTATGACTTTTAGGCACCGCCATGAACAAAAGAAGCTCACTGAGGGTTTAACTGCGCAAAAATGACGTTAACAATAAGCCCCGTGCTTCAGATTGTCTCCTTCCCTTCCTATGAATTGTTCACTCTTCGGGGAGTATCAAACATGTTTTGGGGCTGGCAAAGGAATCCAATTTATGTATGAAATATGTGCAAGTTTGCAGTTGGAACATTTTGCAGAGAAATTGATCAACATTTTAAGCCATAGATGGTATCTTTAAAGGCAATCAGAAAGGAAAAAAAGAAATTGTAACCCACGCGCGTGATTACAAGAAAAACGAAAGTAATTAAGTTGACACACAAACTGGTGACCTTTTGATTAAATTTTGTTATCAGCTCAACTGACTATATATCTGGAAAAAGGAGTGCTCAAACGGCGATATTAAGCTCTTAAATTTCATTCCGAAGACATTTCTTGAATTTGTCACGCCTGCATTTCGTCAGTGGTGCAACTTAGTGGTTATTTTATCGGGTAAAAGAAAAACGTGAAGTAAAAGTCTCTACCAGTCCGTACTGGTGTTTGTACCAAGCTTTGTGTTGGCGGTGCGGTGCTCTCGTGGTGCGACCAAAAAAATCGGGGTTACGTGAAAGCTTAGTATTTGGCACACGGCTATAAATTCATCAGGTCAGGTTATCAAAGGTCAAATAAAAAAGGACATCAGGTCATGAAATCAGGTAGAGTGAAAAATTGACATAAATTTTGGGGAAAATGCGTGACAAATTCCCCCTCATAGCATGTTGCTTTATCCCGTAGGTCGGTAATTCCAGGACGCCGCAGGCACGTGAGGTCCATTAACACACTCGTCATTCAGACATCGCTGCGGAGTTCCGGAAGAACGTCAAAGTGACTTGTTTACAAAGTGGCAAATTGTGGAACTAAAACAAATGGGCCGACTGTATCCTTTCGGTGCCCATTTTATCCCTGCCATGTACCAGCTTTATCCTCGATTTTATAAGTCACGCTAAGTCTCTTCTGGCTTACCTAGGGTCATGCAATGTCTCCATTTACGAGTTCCAACGATTCTGAATACAATGGTGAAAACCATTTTCTCCTATCACAAATGCGTTTGGAATGCGATCTTTTGAAACGCCATTTTGATAATTTTTGGCGTTTTAAGAATTTTTCTCGATAGGTCAGGCCAATTAAATTTTGGCCTGTTCAATAACTTTCTAGGTTAATGCCCCAGGCAACCGCAAGTCTTCGCTAAATCCCCCCAAAGTTTTCGCAGAAGCTGAAATCGGTGGGTGCATATGCGGTGCTGTTATATTCCCGTTCATGCGCATGCAAGCTATTGTTTGAACGCTTTTCGGGGCCGTAAGTAAGTTAATACGGCAAGAAAACTACTTGACGGATCTTTCTGCAATAAAAAAAATATAACGTGGGATGCCAAGACGAGTCTTGTTCTGAAGTTCTGAAATCGGTCGATTTTCAACCAAGTTATAGCCATTAATCTGAATTTTGCATGACGTTTTGGCAAAACGTTTTTTCCGTGATTAAGGCATCATACCAAACAATTTTGAAGACTTCTCAGCGGAGCAAACCCTCATCAAAAAGGATGGAACTCGTCAAACGTGTTACGCTGAAAACAGAAAATCGAAAATCCATCGATAGCTTTTAACTTGGCTCGCAACAGGGAGAGTTCTTTGCAGGGTCAAGTAGCAAATATTTTGTTCACAAATGATTGTATGCATGTCAAAGTGGCATGTTTCATCGCTGACATTTAAAGGAGTGTGTATTGTCAATTGAGATATTTGACTGTGCACGTGGAATGGTAGGGAGTTTCGAGTGAGAATTTGTTGTGTCATTGGTTTCTAGCAATTCGCCTCCACTGACGAGATATTGCACAGCCCCCAAATTTTCTTGGGTGCGCATGGAAGAACGAAGTTATGGGATAGACCCCAAGCAATATTCACCACCAAACACACCGACATCATCGAGAAGGTATCGTTAGCTCTAGACGGTGGCTGTTAGAGGAAGTCGCTTGTCAGCGCTGACAGCAGCTTGCAAACGCGTCGATAGCGGCGGCCACTGTTGATCTCCCTTTCTGTTTACATTCAGCTGGGGGGCTACGGTTGTATGGGGTTGAATGTATGGTAAGGCTGGTCAGTTGATACGTGCCGCGATTTATTCGTGTTGGCCTTCAAACTGAGATGTCGCGCAACCACTGTGTCGTGTCAGCCGGCTGCGCTAGGCTCTAGGAAAATGTTATCGTTCTTCATTGTTCTGGCAGTGGCTACCAGCGGCTAAAATTCCAACACCCTGAAATTAATGACCCAATTCCGAATGCACGTGCACCGGATTCATCGTTCGAAATAACAGGGCACGTGCGCTGGAATTATTGCTGCGATGTCAGTGATACACCAGGTACCTTCAGACTATCATACTTTTCCGCCTCGAACTACGCTAGGGATCTTAAAGTGCGTACCACTCGACCGCCAGCGCAATCCCTATACGCACGAGGTCGTACCAACCAAGATAATGGACATGCACTAGCGCGCAGCTCCTCGCCACATGAAAGCCAGCGCATCCGTCCTTTTCCACCCATCGATCGGTTCATTTTTTAGCATTGTATTTGTTCACCCACAGCCATCGATGCGATCGATAATAATAAATAAAAACTGTCGCAAGACCCAAGCGCAAATTTGAGGGCCAAAATTCACCATAGATAGTTGCGGAACTCCCCACAGGCGTGTATTTGGAAAATAGAAAACACTAGAAACACCTGCAGTTAATCAACCTATACTAAATGCAGCCACAGTTGGACGAGTTTCAGGTGAGAGCGCAGATAAAGTAGTCAAGCACTTTACAATCCACTTGTTAAAACGCGGCACATTTTTCTTTCACTTGGGTTTTCACGTGCTTCAACAGGTTTTTACGACCAGCGGTCTACATCAGCTGGATGTATCCAGATAAAACCGGCTGGCACGAACTACTAAAACACATCGCCTGCAGGCCCTGCTACTTACGTGATGACCGCTGGCAAGTCTCACATATGTTATCGGCTGGCTGATTTCGTAGCGCCCAATGTGCGTTAGAGGTTATATTTAATGCATGGGCATGACCCCTCCAGTCTTTCATACCGTATCACGACTACGTCGCCCCAATTTCTCTCGCATGGGTGAAGAATGAAAACACATTCCTTGGGCCTACTACCTTTCTTCTTCCATCTGTTCCAGTGGTTCTCGTCCTGCCGTCATCCCGTTTTAATCAATGAATGCCTTTGCATTTGCAACGTGAAATAGTTGACGCCTCGCACGCTACGTCTGCTTGCCATTTTTCTGGCGCCACCGAATAAAAGTTGACTTCTTACACGTATCCCGGAGAGCTACATATAGTGCGGAGAAGACCGCGGGGGTCCTGGTTCTAGTGGCCCAACATCTTGAAGCCGATGCCGAACAGCGCATTGCCAGGCAGCAACATGCCCATGCGAGAGTGAGAGCAACAACAACAGTAACAGCGAAAGTAAGAGCAAGAGCAAGAGCAAGAGCAAGAGCAAGAGCAAGAGCAAGAGAAAGAGCAAGAGCAAGAGCAGAGCAGAGCAAGAGCAAGAGAAAGAGCAAGAGCAAGAGCAAGAGAAAGAGCAAGAGCAAGAGAAAGGGCAAGAGAAAGAGCAAGAGCAGGAGCAAGAGCGAGAGCGAAAGCGTGTATAATATATATATATATATATATATATATATATATATATATATATATATATATATGGAAGAAATGATGTGTATATATGTATACGAATATATATATATATATATATATATATATATATATATATATATATATATATATATACATACACATTAAGATGACATCGCAGAGATGGTCAGAGACGTGACAGAAAGACATCACGCACTACTCAGTGTACTATTCAGTGTTCACAAGATCCACTGCGAACAGCATTTCGGCGGACCGCCTACTCGGCTCGGCACTGTTCCCAGTCGGGCCAGTACTTGTCCTTCATACGCTCGTGGTATTGCACCAAAGCGTCGTAGTTAGCGCGAACGTAGCGCTCCACCTCCGGTGCGCAACCGTATATGACTTGGGTCAGCTCGGCGAACGCAGCCGCGTCGTACGTGGTCGGCGTACTGTCCAGCAGGAACGGCTTGTCGCCGAGTACATCTTCCAGCGCCCGCAGCTCACGACGCAGGAAAAAACATTGTCTCCTCCTCGCTGAAGCGGCCTATGCCAACAGTGTAGAACAAATGTTTTATCTTCGGGAAGTTTATTGGCATCATGAGCCTGAGCATGAGCCGATACTTCTTGGGGAAGCGCCCCATGATGTAGGACCACCCGTCGAGAACGTAGCGTTTGTACGCCACGGCCATAATGGTGTGCTCGTCGAGCATCACCTGAACGGCTCGCCCCACGGCATGCTCTGCTGGCGTGAGCTTTTCCTTCAGCGGCTTCCCGAAGTGTTGCGTCAGAAAGTCGATGATAAGCTCCGAGTCGGACAGCTCCTGCCCGTTGAAGGTGATCCAAGGGCACTTGTTGCGTGACCCCTGTGGCTCTTCCGTGTCCACCACGTACTTGATGCCGGCCATGCGCAGGAACGTCTCCAGCTTCAGTGCGAACGGCGACAGATTGGGGAAGTTGGTGGCGCGTTCAAACTGGTGCAGCACCACCACGTCCTTCCCGGCCTGGTTCCCAGCGCTGCCGGCGCTGGTAGCGCCTGTAGCGGCCGTACACTTTGAGGCCGATGCCGAGCAGGGCGGCGCCCAGCAACACCTTGCCCACGCGACGGCCGCTCTCGCCGCGTGCGCACTCGGACACACCGCTCCACACGGCACCAGGGCGGAACGCCGACATTGCTGACCGGTGCACCATCGTGCGTCAACTGCCAAGGAATCGGTCAGGTCCGCAGGCGACCACCACACACCACCCGTCCCCGGCGCACGAGCGGCAACTGCGGTAACTGCGCAGTCATGCCAAATCAGCAGGGTCACCGATGGCGGGCTGCCAGCGTCGGGTGGCGCATGCGCCGTCGGGCCGCTCGCCTCTCCATCTCAGCCAGTCTGACCTTGAACGCGATGGTTGGCGGTCGCGGCGCAGGCCTTTCTTAGGGGAGGAGGAACGCGCGAGGCCCGACGGCATGGGTGTAGGAAGGGGGGCAGAGGGCCATGGCCCAACCACTTTTCAAGGTTGGGGCCAGCAGTGTTAACTGTCCCCCCCCACTCTTTAGGTTCAGGGTGTGTTTAGCTCACTTCTGCACTACATTAGACCTACATCCCGATTTACCTAGTTTACCAGCCATCTTCCTCAGAATGCGTCATCTTTTCGCTTGCTCATTGGCCCATCGCTAGATGCCAGCCGCAGGCCGACGCCACGCAGCCTACAGAGACTGCAATGCCGGGCGTCGAGGCTGTTGTTGTTATGACTGACCCGTGTATGTTAAAAACCACATTACATGGTTTTTATCAGTAATCAATTCTGACCGACCAATTTTGACCAATACTGACCGATCTAATCAATTTTGGCCGAATCTTGAACATTTTAAGACGAACATGGATTAACCTTATTATTGCAAATTTGGGACCCATTTCGTTAGCGATATACATTCAGTGAGCCCTCAATATCTCTGAAGAACACAAAAACACGAAACTGTACTCCCCGTGACAACCATTGGATCACCCGCGGCGATCAGGGACGTTGTTGCGTCAATGAGGGTTCCTGTCCTGACCCAGAACCAACTCTGCGGATCAGAAGGTCTCCTGTGTCAGAGAGGGGAACAATGTGGCACGATATATCTTTCTAATGGCCTCTGGATCGACCAGGAGACCCGCCGCCTGTCACCAGAATGACAGCCAAAAGGCACTTCGCGATGAGACGGAATGGTCCTTCAGCACTTGACCGGGAACGGCAATGTGCCCTGGTGTTCTACTCAAGGGGCCCCTTGCTCAGAAGGGAATAAGAGGCCCCATTATCGTTGAATAGAGTGGAGGTCTCATCATTTTTGAATAGGGTGGGTAAAATGGGTGAAAAATGTGAACATTGGCAGCCCATGCTTGCCTGAGAGCTTTAATTCGTAAGAATGGATTATTAAACAAATAACTTAAAAATGTTTGAATATGCCTGCTCGCAACCTCAAGGGCAAGGACAGCAATGACCTGGGCTGCAGCTTCTGTAAACCGAACGGCGTCGGCTACCGCAAACGCCAACAGACGGCGGGCACCGTGTTTATCTGTCTTCTGGACGGATTCTTAGCTACAGAAACACGAAAAATAGAGATTCTATCTTTACTCTTCCAGTTCCACCACCAGATCGCAGTGCTTTAAGGGTTAATCCGTTCTTATCAGCAGTCTAAAAATCGCCCACGTGAAATATGCGCTCAGATCGTCTTCTAAATGTAACATGTGCTGCCCTGAAGCGTTCGACGGTACTTCTTTCAGAAGCGTCACCATTTTCTTCCACTCATTTGTCACAGCTCAGTATTAGCCGCTGAACCAACGCTACTCTCCCTACGGAGACTGCAACGCCTGTTGTCGAAGTGCATGTTTCTGAGATTTGCGAGTGTTACTTGCTTGCTCAAAATTGCGTCCCATTACTTGCATCACTGATTTGTTTAAGTGTTTAAAGCTTATTGTTTCAGAAGCATCGTCATTTTTGTCCACCGGTAGGCCACGGCTCAAAGTTAAACATTGGGCTAACGCTCCGCGGTCTGTGGAGACTGCAACGTCTGATGTCAAGGTTTGTATTGCTAGGATTTACGAGCGTGTATTTAACAAATCACGCTACATAAAATGTACCGCTAATCGATTCTGATTGAATATTAAACATCTCCAGACAAACATGGCTTGGCCATGTTAATACACATTGTTGACCACTCCATCTACAATCAAATTTTGATATTCAAATTTCGATCAAGCATACCGATCCACAATTTACCTTCGCGATGTCCTTAATGTCTATAGAACCCAGATAAAAAAATCTGACAAAGGTTCTGAATTCTTAGAAAGAGTTCACTAAACCAATGCAAACGAAGGGCGCCGGTGATTTAATCTATGCGGTCGTTGAACGCATCATTTTTGCAGATTATTGACTTCAAAATAAAAGCAGAATTGACCTCAAGGTAACTTCTGGTTTCTGTTCCGGTGACAAGGTAAGAAAAGCAATAAAACGAAAAAATCGTGTCCCTTGTTAACAAGTAAGTTGGTTTTAAGCTGGTTAAGTTGGTTTATTCGGATTTTTTTTTTTGGGGGGGGGCGGTCACCATAAAACGGGCTTTTGTCAACCCCGTGTTCCCCCTTGGCAAGGCTCTTGCCATGCACCTGCCTGCACACAAAAGCAAATCAAGTCGCATTCGTTTAATGATGGGTTCTGGTGACAAATGTCCGTTGGGCCAATCATACCTAAGCCAGGCAGCTTCCCGGGGTTTTTCTGCAGTGGTGTGATTAAAGGGAACATAACTCGGAAAAATGTTATTGCATGTGTCCGACATATGTATTACTGTGGCTTGATTTTTAAAGGAGACGCTCCAGTTTTGATGCTTTTTTCACACTGTTTTTGGCATTTTCAAGCTTCCAAATTTGTTTCCGAGTAAAATGCTGCAACAAGTCTCATCTCTTGAAAGCAGCCAGCGAAATGAAGGCGCATGAAAAATCTGTCGCACTGTGAGCCATCGATTCACAGTTAAAATCCTCACCAGCCTATATCCAGGCCGTATTCTGGCGTCTACCCTGTAAAGGCTGATGCCTCCTCACTGACCAAAAATGCCCACCCGGTCGTGGAATTTCGCCTCCCCAGGAAAGACTGTTGAAATGGACGAATAATCTTGGAAGCTGGATGACCTTATTTGTCGAACGACATAGATGAGTGGACTAGGCAAGATTGCACACCAGTATAGAAAGCTCTAGATACATATCTAGCATAGCAGCCATAGCGATGACATTTGAACAAATAGCGATAACAATCTCCACTTTTACCCTCCCCTCCCCCGGTCATCTGGCTGGCTTTCCAGAAAAGATTCCCTGAAGTACGCCCTGAGCTTAGCCCTCACTTTTTGAAACGTTCCCACGCCTGTGCCCGACGGTGTGGCATGCGTCCAACAAGGTGCAGAATTACTTGTCTTGGCCATAAACTCACTTTTTTATTTGCAAACTTTCGGCACACCGCACAACTCACAAACAAAGACGAAAAGCATTCGTTACCCGACAACTAGGATCAGACACAATATATATTCTTTTGCTTAGGTGTGGACCAAATGACAAATTTTCTAGAAAATACCCTGAACTTGGAGGACATTTGAAACGCCTAGTGTCTAGTGTAAGCTTCTGCTCATGGGGGAGGCATTGCCCCTGCCCATTGGCTATGTCTCTGATCAAGGCATTGCGATGCAGGCATTTGGGGCAATGAGCCATCAATCTTCTAGGAAATGCGAATTGAATCCTAATCATTGTTTGGTCCTGATAATCAGTGACCTACGTAAAGCTGATTGCAGTAGGCAGACAGTCACAGTCCACGTGGTGTGGTTACAGACGAAGGGACGTCTCAGGGGTGAGGGTGGCAACATTTAATGCTAAAGACGATTGTTCATGCACCATCAAAAAAGAGTCATCAAAGGGTTTTTCGGCGGACTCGGACAGTGCGACTGGCGTGCCACTTTACTCCCTCCCCCCCCCCAAGCTTTCTCACGCCTATGCATGGTATCCACAAAACTAGTTGCGTACCGAAATCTGTCTGGAAGGATCCTGTCGCCTGGGTGCCGGTAGCGCAGTAGTTAAGCTACGCGTGTGGAGAACCAAGGGTACGGGGCTCGATCACCCACGCTGTCCGCCCTTCCCGCTAGGGTGAGAGCCATAGCAGCTTTACCCTCATCAACTGGATTGTCACTGAGTTCCATGGCCACACACACACACACACACACACACGCGCGCGCGCGCGCGCGCGCACGCAAGCACAAATCTTTGAACTCGATTCCGGCGAAAATACAAAGGTTGAGCTCAAGCTGGCGTTCCAGGCGTGACATTGTTCGCAATGACGACAAACATAGACAAGTTAGCGTTAGCATTTAACACTGAAAACAGTGGCCAGTTTCTTGAATCGGTTCGAGAGGGATCAGCCAAAAAGATTGGCTAACCTTTCCCCAAAGCTTGACTTCTTCCGGATTTTGGCCAACTCGTTTTACATCGATTTATTTTATGTTGATTTATTTTAAACACTAAGAAAAAAATGCATCTCGCAGATCCAAAATCGTTTTTCTGCGGAAGAATGACCCCATTTCAAGCTCATGTGGGCTGCCTTTTTGTGAGAAGCTTAGAATTCGGTGTAGTCGACAGAAAAAACATCTTAGTCTTACCTTGGGATTCCTCATGACTACTGCTGTCGGTGATCGTATTGCATAAGAACCACAACCGTGATTATGCTTCGGTTGGGGGAAAACATATGTCATTTTTTATCTGGGCCACCATGTACTTCTCAAAGTTACCGTATGTTGCCGTGAATTGTTCTTTATCACAATCCAGACGTTACCTTTTGGAAAACTAGTCAAATACTTGCAAACTGCCTTCACATATGAACGAGCCAGTATGGCAAGTACATGAGTTGGCAACATAATATCATTTGGCAAACAATATCACGATACTAGTAAATTGTTGTGGTACCTATTACCTAGTATACTAATAATTAAGACAATCGTTCTGTATTGATTTGGCGCAGTATCACATCTTTGCTCATATGGGTTACATTGAGGGGATTCAGGGGAGTGATGGGAGCGGGGGCTCTCATCAGCATTGAGACGGGCGGGGAGGGGGCTCAGTGTTTTTCAGTGTCCCGAAAGTGTTTTAAGTGACGTCCTTGATTGAAAGGTCATTATTCGCAGACGATTCTGCTGTCTGGTTAAGTGTGTGGACTACACTACGTCGGGCCGCGCAACCACGTCTGCGTCGCCCCAGAGCCCCTCCCCCTTTCTTGAACGGACCTCCTCACAGAGTTTACGAGAGCACGCAACCATATAAACGAGGTTCAGACCCCCTCCACCGGCATTTGGGCCCACACCTCTGGCTCCCATCCTTACGTCCACCGTGCTGCACGGTGCAGGACGGTGACGCCGCGGCTGACGTTGCGCGCCGGTGTTACGTCACCGTGTCGCGCTAGGGCCGCCACAGGCGCTGCATCAGGTCGCGGGTTTTCATCAGTCCCCACGGGGGGGGGGGGGGGCGGGGGACGGGGGCGTGTCGAGGTGAACCGAGGCGTGAGTGTCAGTGATGGGCGAGACCACCTGGACAAAATGTTGCCACTTATCAGCCGCAATTACAGATATTGGCGCCATATTCAAAAAAGCTCTAATGAGATCGAGGTGATCAGACGGTGTGCCAATATCGTGCAATGTCGTACAGAGCACGGGCTCCACCGGCAACAGGCGGTGGGCGAAATCTGGTGGACATAGAAATCAAAGCAGGCACAAACCGGTGCGGACTGAAAGTACAGGGCCGGTTGCCACTGCGCTTGAGTACATTGTAATAATTAACGATGGAAAATGTCTGTAATGGATCCTAATGGATATATTCTGGGGATGAAAAGGAAAATGCAATGCAATGAAAATCAGATTGCAAATGAATTCTTATTATCTAGGTTAACTATTCACGTCTTACCACTATCACAGTCAGACTTCGTAAGGTCACGGGCACATCGGCACAATTGTCAACCTTAGAAGGAGGTTGATCAATCAACAAAACGCTGGTACTGCTTCTCCGAACCAGCCAAGTTCCGCCCTCAGGTCAACCACACAGCGCGCCTTTCGAGGCCGATAAACTGAGCCGCGCATGACCTGCCGCCTTACCACAGTGTCTAACAAAGTGTCCAGGGCGGTTTGTAGCTGCCTCTTCTTCTTCTGTCGCCCGGCAAACCCGGCGGCCGATCATCGCCCCCCCCCCCCCCCGCTGCAGGAGGCCACCCCTGCGCGGGGAAAGCGAACCACGTCGTCTGGCTGGTTCCTACATCACCACCAGCGATGTAGCGTGGACAGGCCACGCTGCTTGGCAGTGCTGACAGTCCAGGTCCGGCGTTCTGCGTCATCCAGGAATCCACACTCCAAGGTTCAGGCCGTAATTATGGGCCTGTTCCACCGAGGCAGGGTAGCAGGTGTTGGCTGGTGGGGCTGATCCAGCATCACTTGCTCGTGTCAGGACCAGTCATCCTCATACTGCAAGCTGGGGCACCCGGTCACTCCTGTGGGCATGCTCGGGCGCGCGCGGTCGTGTGGCAGGTATACGACCATCTCTTCAGGCACACACTTCGTGGAACCGCTTTAGCCGAGGAGGGGTCGCCGCCTTTACGTTGTGGGCCAGGCTGACGACCTCCCTCCCCCGCCCCCAATTGAGCGCTTTGTCCGCCTTCTCGTTGCCCTCGATTTCTGCACGACCTGAAACCCAGACGACTCGGATGTTCTTCTTACGGCGGCTCAGGCTGGCCCGGGGAGATCATGTCTCCGAGATGATGATTGATGATTGATGATGATTTCCAACTCGCTTTTCTTCGCTTCTGTTGGGGTGGGCAATGAGGGAGAGGGAATCCGAGCACAATCTGAGGGTTCCCTGTCCTTTTGGGGTCGTTAGTTCTGAGCGCCGCCAGGAGTGCCACCAAACGTAGTGGTGGTGTAGTCTGTCCGCCGGCCAACAGGTCGCTCCGAGCGGCGTATGATGCTCCATGTCGTTTCTTCTGATGGCACCATTGCCGCCCACCCAAACTCCTCTTCAGAGAAGCCGTCGGTAAAAGTTTTCCGTCTCACTTCGTCTTCTACTGCCTCCCTGTTGCGTGCCACCGCCATCCTTCGTGCCGCATGCTGGTGGTCGACCTTCGAGGGCGGAGACGGCGGAGTGGCCGACTGTTCGTCTGTCTAATATTGAAGAGCCCTCCATAGAGGTGCACGCCCCGCCCGAGCGTCGCGTCTTCACGTGGCGGAGGTGCTCGGGTCACATGAGCACCCTGGTTTCATCATGCAAGTTGCAATCTACCGTCCACGATAGCCTTATCGCCCAACAGCCTTCCGTTACTGCACGGTATGGGGTGGTCCACTGTACGGCTTGCCTGGGTGTCCACTGTACGGCTTGCTGTGGTGTCCACTGTACGGCTTGCTGTGGTGTCCACTGTACGGCTTGCCGTGGTGTCCACTGTACGGCTTGCCGGGGTGTCCACTGTACGGCTTGCCTGGGTGTCCACTGTACGGCTTGCTGTGGTGTCCACTGTACGGCTTGCTGTGGTGTCCACTGTACGGCTTGCCGTGGTGTCCACTGTACGGCTTGCCG
>NW_023597034.1:13796152-13799196 GCF_011947565.3 Pollicipes pollicipes | reverse complement strand
AGTAAGCGCTACCTCATACCGGAGGGCCCCTTCTGCGTCACCAGAAATTATGGGGAGGGGTAAAACGATACTCTTACCCCGCCTCAAAAGATGGGGGGGGGGGGGAGGTGGCAGTTCACTAACGCCTGTCCCCACACCCCCCCCCCCCCTCCCACGCCGGACACGCCGCTTCTGTGCTGAGGGGACTTTAGCAGCCATGCAAAAGAACCAATACTGTATATAAATATAGAATGAAGCCCTTGGCACTAAAGGAACCTCGGGTTTGCCTCTAGATACATCCGTTCACCGTACATGATAGGATAACATGCTGCCATGTACCACATGACATAATTGTGCTCAGTGCGGTTTGAGGAAGATGGGTAGTGGACTCAGTAAAACAGCACGTGTGTTCAAGATAGTACAAAAGTAAGCTTAACGCGAACTAGATTTGAAATTTGCGGAGGTAGTCGACATTGCTGACCATCCCATCCGAAAAAGGGACGGCCATGGTCCCCTACTGCTCCTACAGCCGTGACTTCTAAACGCAAGCAGAATTGAAACTCTGGTTGGCTCTGGTTTTCGTTGCCAGGAACAAGTGAAAAAATAAGAATCGAAGTAAATTCGCGCTCCTCAAAAAGGGTGGGGCTGCTGCCGAGTGCCTTTCTGAGCGGTCTTCCAGCAGGCCCTCAAGGAGTACGAGGAGAGGCCCTCAAAGGCCTCCTCAAAGGCTGGCTGCGCCTCGTTGAAGCGCTCCAGTCCCTGCGACTGGTTACGCTGTATGCAAGAGCTGCACGGAACAAAGTACAGCGATTGCGGGCTTGGCGAATCCTGACTTTTGGTTTATACTATTATTTACTTTTTTGGAAAGTTGGCTACGCGTCACTTATCGTCCGCGGCCATCCCGTGATTGGTTCCGGCCACTCAAGCCGGCACGATGCAGCACGGCGCCCAAGGTCGGGTATGAGCGCGGGCAGCACAGGGGGATCACGCGCGAACGTGTTGCGAATGCATGTGTGGGCCGGCTGTACGTCATCGGATTTTGCCAGCACCGGATGCAGGTGACATGCAGGGGCCGGCGAACGCGCAGAGCGCACATGGAGCGGAAGACCTCATCAAAAACAATTGCCGCCCGGTCCAACAGCAGAATGGCGGCCATCTTGGAAAGTAAAGCCGTTTCACAAGGCCAGAAGGTTCACATGTCATCAATTCGACAAGCCAGTGGCACGAAAGCAGGCTGATTATTACACAGTGACAAGTCTATCATATTATCCTGTGCTGGCAAGGGGCGTGCGAAATGCCTGTGCCAAATTCGCGCGAGGTGTCTGCGCAAGCTGTGGGGTGCGCATGCGCGCGTTATATAGACCGGCTACGCGGTCTCACTTGCTCTTAAAAGGAAGGTAGACGTAATGCTAGGGAGGCCAGGATAGAGCAACAAGCAGCATGCCGGGTAACACGAAAACGTTACGATCGCAGCCGGTACACCAGCTTCATCCACTGAGTTGTGCTTAGGGATAGTAGAGAACTGCGTATTTGTACGTTTGCATGACAGCACAAATCATCACTAGCTTACGGTCACCACCAACTGGAATATATAACTGCGACTGAATATGACATGACAATGAAATTCCAGGCGAAACTCAAAATAGGTGGGCACTTATTTCAGATATACGCGTCTCGAATGCCTTTCCCGCTGCTTGACTAGGTTCGAGTGGCCGTCGTGCGAGTGGTATACTCGAGAGCCCCGCCGGTAACCCTCCTCTATCGTAAGCCGCATCCTGAAGATCTCCGCGCAGCCACGACCCCGCGGACGCCCGGTGGCCGGCTGGCTATCTGGCCGTTGGGGACCGCCGCCGGGATACCCCGCCGCCGGGTAATACTTCCCACCAGGTAAGGTTACGTGATCTCAAATCAAATTACCGGGCAAAGCCCTCTTTCCACTGCAGTGGCGGATCCATAAAGGATCACAGGATTATCCGGCAATATATTGCTCTTACAAGCCAACAGACCTGAACAAGCTCATAACCGACCTAACAAATCGGTACATAATAGCGACTCACAAGTTGGGCTTGTAGGCCCGCAGGCGACCAGAAAGGGTCCGGGACGGAGGAGGGCACATGAGGACACAACAAGATCCTTTGGTTGATGGGGTGGCGTTCGAAAAGAGTGATTGGGTCACGGCCTTCCGTTTGGACGGCGAGGGGTTGCTGGTAGTGTAACGGTTAACACGTCCGCCTTAACCACTACGCGTCTGGGAAACCAGAGGAACGGGGTTCGATTCCCCGTGGTACCCGCCCTTCCCGCTCGGGGTGAGAAACAGGCGACGCCAAATAGCCCCAGCAGCTGAGTGCGTCGTACAGCTCCAATGACGCACGACGTTTGGACGGCGAACGGGCTGCTCCTGTTAGGGGCGACGACAGCTCTTTTGAACTCTAATGCATTACATCGCATCGTTTTGTATTATGATGCATGGGCTCTATAACGTATCCACACGGCATGGTTCTCAAGAGTAGCGGATGCTGTCATCGGATGCTGTCAAAGCTGTCATCAGATTTATCGAGAAAACATTGTAAAAGGTCATCAACACTGAACCCACTGTAATATTTTGACAACATATTTAGAAAGGTATACATGTATATGTATGTGCAAATACATATACATATATGTATATGCATATACACATGCATATATATATATATATATTATAAAGGTATCTATAATCTCTCTGTATCTTTCTGTCTCACTCTCTCTCTCTGCCTTCCTCTCTGTCTCTCTCTGTCTCTTTTTCTGCCTCTCTCTGCCTCTCTGTCTCTCTCTCTCTGTCTCTCTGTCTCTCTGTCTCTGTCTTCTCTGTCTCTCTCCTCTCTCTCTCTCTCTCCTCTCCTCTCTCTCTCTCTCTCTCTCTCTCTCTCTCTCTCTCTCCTCTCCTCTCTCTCTCCTCTCTCTCTCTCCTCCTCCTCTCCTCTCACTCTCTCTCTCTCTCTCTTCCTCTCTCTCTCTCTCCCTCTCCCTCTTCTCGATCTCTCTCCTTCTCTCTCTCCCTCTCTCTCCTCTTCTCTCTCTCTCTC
>NW_023597034.1:13777834-13795152 GCF_011947565.3 Pollicipes pollicipes | reverse complement strand
CACAACACACCACACACCACACACACACACACACACACACACACACACACACACACACACACACACACACCCACACACACACACACACACACACACACACACACACACACACACACACAACACACACACACACACACACACCCACACACACACACACACACACACACACACACACACACACACACACACACACACACACACACACACACACACACACACACACACACGCACGCACGAACACACACACACACACACACTGTGCGAGGACACTAAGCAAACAGAAGGGAGGGGGCCGAGAACACAACAATACATTTTCCAGCTTGAATCTAGAGTTATGCGACATGATAACCCGTCTGAAGCAACCCAAACGTTTATCCACGAAGGAATCGTCCATGCCTCCGACAGATACAAGTATACAAGACAAAAAAGGCACAACGATGCTGACTTAAGCTCACTGACCTATGCTCACATAAGCACAATGATGTTCACTCCGCGCTGTCTACCTGCTGTCGCACCTGTTTGGCTGCGCGCCTGGCAGCAGCCCGCTCAGCCCTAGCCTGATTAAGCCATCTGTGGCGCAGATTGATGTGCGTAGTTACCAGCCTCCGAGTGATCCGCTTGTCCAGCACAGAGCTTCCTCAGCAGGAGCTTTATGAAGAGGTCGACGATACCAAAGTCTCTGTTCATGCCTCGGCCCATAACTAGCTGGAACACGACCTCGAAAGCCTCGACAGCGCTCATCCAGGCCGGCGACGGTGTCATCAGACTACCCCGACCAATCGTGTATAACCGGCTGTTTGGCACACAGCTGGGGTGGAAAGTATCATGCTTGGATCAAGGTGTTTGCACTTGGCCGCCACGCAGCCGGCAACGAAGGCCGGCGTCTCGTCCTCGATGTTGACCTCGTCCACCTCGTCGCTGCAACGGGGGGCGATTCTCGTTTCTTTCCCGTCTCCGCCGTGGAGCTTGTCTTCGCCCGACTCGTTGACCCCGCCGTCCTCGTCGGCCTCCTTCATGACGGGTACTGGAGGCATCGCGGCTGCTTGCTGGCAGACGGCCTGCATGTCGTCACATGCGCTGTCGCCTCCACCACAGCTGGATCTTGGATCTGCGACACAACGAAACACAGTGATTTCCACGCACCTAACAGGCGCATCAATCAGACCCCATTACAAGTCAGCAGTTTTGTTTCTCATTGCGACAGCAAAACGTCTTGGACCCGGACATGCCCATTCTTTCATTATCGCATCCTTGTTTTATACACAGCCACATCTATTGTGGTACAGCATGACATAATCCGAACGGGTAAGAGGGACGGTCAACGGTCGACGAGCGCTGTACTGAGTGTATCACACTGATATCTACCGCTCTTGGCCACAACCATGGATCTGTCTGGATGGCTCCGTTTCGTGGTCCCATTTCATTGCATCGGGGCGCTGATTATGATTTTCCGCTGTCCAGGGGTTTTGGACGGTTTCTGGATGTCGTAAACGCTGGATCTGCGATTCTGGACTTTTTGACCACTGGACTTCATGAACACCAGACGTTTCAATACGCATCCGCTTGTTAACGTTAGGCGATGACGTCGCAAAGTCGCACAGACTTGCACGGCGGCGTTGCATGGCAACGGTGAGTGCGTCGCTTGGAAAGCAGTAGTCAGGCAGAAATACTGTCGTCGGTGTTGTCTGTTATCGTGCAGTGTGGCATCAATTTTGCATTGCTATGTGGTCCCGGTGCGTGCTTTTATGTCGCGGATGGGAGAAATTCGAAGTGGTGTTTGAGCGTTGGGCAAGAGTGAACATCAAAGGCAGTTTTTTTGGCAGCAAGATGCCATCCTGTGCAGTGATCTCTTGCAAGAATGTGAAACGGCACAATAAAGGCATTTTTTCGTTTCCAAAAAAAACGATCCAACTGTCCTGATATGAGTGCACCGTTGCTCTTGGACTAACACTATAAATACAGAGAATGCGGCAGTCTGATCTGATCATCTTCGAGATCATGAATGTGATCCTGGCCATCTGGTTAAGGCCGAACCCACACCCAATGTTAAACCAAAGTCCCCGCATTACTGCATTCCGCGTAGCGATGCTGTGACGTCATCATGGGACGGAGCCATATGGCACCAACGCTATGGCGGCGTAAAACACTGTTCTTTGCGAGCTGATTTAAACGTAAATATGTCCGAAAACCGAGTGGTTTTCGCCCTAGAGTATTCAATGAAACATTTGCAGCTGGTGAATGGTGTTGGTTTGCAACAGAGCCACAAAATTATTGCTGAAATGCGCTTCCAGCCTGCCCCCAACAGACAGATGGGGTTACCCATTCACCAGTGATTTATCCCGAAGAACTCTAGCCGGAAGTGCTTAGAAACAGTCTGTGCAAAAGAGAACAACATGTAACAACAACAACATATGTTGGAAATGAGATACGGCGAGCCAGACGGGCTCGCAGCACCCCGGGACGCGTATTGATAAGTTGGAATGCATATCCTGTCGGCCTAGTGGAAGCGTTGTCAGGGTGAATGCAGGGTTGGCTTGCCCTTATGGGGTTAGTGAGTGGTGAACCCCGGGGCTTAAATACAGCACATGCCATTTTAGTTCAAGATGCCGCAAAATCATTTTCCTGCAAAATAGGCCGATTTCTGGCAAGTTTCGCAATTTCTGCCACTCATGTGCACCATTTTTATCTAACCCATCCAACATTATAGATCTGCAAGTTAACCAACACCTAGGAAGATCAGAGCACAGCGACAACGAAATTCTTGGCACCTGCCTTCCTCCATTACCTTATTTTCACATTTTACTCCATATAAGCACTGCAGTGTAACAGTATATGCGTAATCATTGCTCATTCATTAATTTAATGTAAATGCCACGTACGTTATCTATTAATTTATCCTTGAATTTTCCTTTTTCAAACGCGCTTTAAATATAGATATTCACGAGCGTTGTATTCGACGCATATGGCGCGGGTTCTGCGACTACAAAACATGGTTTAATAGGATTTATTTTTCCAGTGAGATCCTGGCATTGAGTTGTGTTTAGAAGGGTTGGAATGCCAAATTATTATATTTATTTACATAACATTAAAATCAAGATGTGGAACTGGGTTGTCATCCAGTTCGATGGCGAAGTTACCGTTTTAAATCGGGTGACTAGTATCTACCAAACTTTTCGTAGTATCGACCAAAAACCACACTGCGGGCTACCAAATTTTAGTCTCCTGGTGACGTCAGGTCTGCGTAACCTTCCCTAGCAGCCTTGGTTAAACCATGCCTTCTACCAAGTGCATCTCCGTCTATGACTCTGGAAATCGCCGGCTCACCGAAGTGAGCATGCGTGTGCGTAAAAGGAGAATTCGCAAATGTTTTATGCGGAAATTTGTAAATCCCATTGACAGTCAGTCATAGCACGCATGCAGAATCTATGCCACTCTGTGCGGTTTGTCGACTACAATACAAGATCCAAAAGAGATTTTTCAACCGTAATCTTGTTTACAAAGTGTGGCCTGACTACCAGGGGCAGTCATCCATGATACACGGGCAAAGGGGGTGAGGAACAGGGACGCAGCCAAGGTTTGCGACGGGGGAGGACAAGTTTGCACCAGCGAGTCCTAGCCCCACTGGCAATACGTCTACGCATCATGAACTGACTAACAGACCCCACAACTGCTGATAGTTACAGTACCTAGCTCATTAATGAGCTACCGATATTGGTTTGCCCCGGTGCTTTCAGTTCTTTCAGCTGCGTACCGCACATGTTCGCTCGGCTATATGCGAGCCTTGTTACTAATTAACCGCCTTGGGGCTCTCCGTGTTACTATCCATAGTGGTGTATAAGATTTCAACAAAAGCTATTTGCCTGGTCACCACATTGCGGGATTACATACAGTAATGTCACGGTAAAAAAAAAAACAACTGTTGCTGTGCCTAAACCTAGGCCTTGAACCTCACGGGCACAGACTAAGGGAGGGGAGAGAGGGGGGATGGAGCCTCGGAGGGCCGTGCTGTTCTCGTGCATTTTTGCGTCAGAAAACAGTAATGGCAGCGCCAGCGCCCTTGGGCGCAGGCGGAGCCAATTTCGCCCCCCTCGGCCGACGAGTGACGTCATGCGGTAGAGTACTGCCCAGTTGGACCACTGTGCATGGATATAGACAACGTTTTGTTTGAGCACACAACGCGGCACCGCGTCAGCACGCCCTTGGCAGCAGGCACATTAAATAATTCAAAACTTTGATCCTGGCTCGTGGGATCGGAAATAGCTGGTTACTCAGCAGTAACTGCACGGTAATCGTGGAAAGCACTTGTCGGGGTGCCTGCTGTTTGGTATTGCGGGTTATGGATAGAATTATCTGCGGTATTTGGTTCCGTTATGTACTGTATGTGTTGGTGATGTTTCGCAACTCATTTTTTGAAGAAATTCAATTGTGAGATTCAAAAGAAATTGTGCCCTCCTTCTGGACGAAGGAGGGCACATGAGGACACAACAAGATCCTTTGGTTGATGGGGTGGCGTTCGAAAAGAGTGATTGGGTCACGGCCTTCCGTTTGGACGGCGAGAGGTTGCTGGTAGTGTAACGGTTAACACGTCTGCCTTAACCACTACGCGTCTGGGAAACCAGAGGAACGGGGTTCGATTCCCCGTGGTACCCGCCCTTCCCGCTCGGGGTGAGAAACAGGCGACGCCAAATAGCCTCAGCAGCTGAGTGCGTCGTACAGCTCCAATGACGCACGACGTTTGGACGGCGAAAGGGCTGCTCCTGTTAGGGGCGACGACAGCTCTTTTAAACTTTCATGCATTGCATCGCATCGTTTTGTATTATGATGCATGGGCTCTATAACGCATCCACACGGTATGGTTCTCAAGAGTAGCGGATGCTGTCATCGGATGCTGTCAAAGCTGTCATCAGCTTTATCGAGAAAGCATTGTAAAAGGTCATCAACACTGAGCCCACTATAATATTTTGACAAAATATTTAGAAAGGTATGCATGTAGATGTATGTACAAATACATATACATATATGTATATGCATATATACCTGCATATATATATATATATATATATATATATATATATATATATATTATAAAGGTACCTACAATCTCTCTGTATCTCTCTGTCTCACCCTCTCTCTCTGCCTTTCTCTCTGTCTCTCTCTGTCTCTTTTTCTGCCTCTCTCTGCCTCTCTGTCTCTCTCTTTGTCTCTCTCTCTGTCTCTCTGTCTCTGTCTCTCTGTCTCTCTGTCTCTCTCTGTCTCTCTGTCTCTGTCTCTGTCTCTCTCTCTCTCTCTCTCTCTCTCTCTCTCTCCTCTCTCTCTCTCTCTCTCTCTCTCTCTCTCTCTCTCTCTCCTCTCTCTCTCCCTCTCTCTCTCTCTCTCTCTCTCTCTCTCTCTCTCTCCCTCTCTCCCATTTTGCTAGTCAATGAGCGTGCGGCTTATTCATGCATCAGATTTCGCGCCAAGCAGTTGTACAGAATTAACCTAAGACAAATGGCCATTGTGACTTAAGTCGATCGAAGTTACTAGAGACAACAGTCTTAGCCATCGCCCTGATTCGCTGTTTTGCATGACTCAGACTGATGAGGGGAGAGGGGGTTAATGCGATTTAACCCCGGCGTTTCCAAGCTTATAACGATAGAGCTTGCCGAGGACACCAGCACGTTGTTCTGAACACAATCTCACGATTGGTACTAGTTTTTATGTTGTTGACTGGTCAGAGGTCGAATTTTCCAGGAAGCCGAACTTTGTAGCTTTACATTATGTTTACGAGACCATGCCTTGTGGCGACACTAAGTTCAAACTCGCGTGTGTCTTGTTAATTCTGAGTCTATTCTGTGGTACAATGATGTTGCCGCCCGCCGCCTGAGCCAGGCGTGGATCGCCAGGGGGCGTTCATAACAAACTGCCGCTACTCCGAAACCAGGAAATCTAGGAACACGTTTTCATATCAAAACATGTGCCATAATCGCCGCCCGTCATGGCCAGGGTTGGATGTCATGTTATTGTTACGCCGGGTAGCGGCAACGACTTTTTTCGTGAAACGATTATCTTCATTTTGTTTATAATTGAAGCCATGGCAGGCAATGCAGGCAAACAATGCTTGCTTCGTTCCATATTTGCGTGCTTCTGGCTTGGCCTCACGCTGAGCCCGTCCTGAAAGACAAACTCCTTCGCAACAAGTTGTGATCTGTCCGTGGGCTAGTGCCGAGAGGCTCCGACGCTTGAGAAACTTCTCCCGTTCCAGCAACTAGAACATCTTCATTGACTGTGAGACTTCGTAGGCGCCTGGCGACAAGCAGGTCGGTGCGAATGAAAATGGCTTGAACAATGAAGTGATCGACCAGGGCCACCGATCGCTATTACCGCGTAAGACGGACTGTAGTGAAAGCATAAAACCGAGAGAAATATGACAAATATACGGATATGTAATGTGGATGTGATCATGATAGCTTGAAATATGCTCAGTTCCTTAAATCGTTTCGCTGAGTGTTCGGTAATGGATGTTGGAGCACACATTGCGCTTACGGCAAGGCGAGTCTGTGGGGCATGCTACAAATGCCCTTGAAACGGGAGACGCAATAGTGTAGGCATTAGGCGATAAGCAGCGGATCGGACATAGCAGCACCGCGTCAAACGCCACAGTATCATGATATCGTCGGTATTTAGGGGATACGCGGCTGGTAGGCAACAGAGTGGCGGCAGCTTCCGCCATTTAATGTAATTTTTTCGCCATTTCAAGCGGCGGTGAGTTTTCTATAATGCATGTCTCGGTTGAGGTAAAAGCGTACCTGTGCATTTGTGTTTCCACTCGCGTTTTTTAGCCTCATTAATATCTTGCCGAGTTGTGAATCAAGTTATATAACGGGAAATGTGTGTAACCCAGGATAAGAGTGCGAATGTGTGAATTCATATGACGTAATGCTCAGGCACATGTGGTTGATAATGATATTTATTTTGCACGTGTTTGTCGCACGTATATGGAAGTGTCTACTCTCGCTGTGTCTTACGTATTATGTTATTGCTGCATCGAATATCGGAAATGATGTTTCGCGGGCAGATAATCTTTATTTTGTCGATAATTGCAACCATGTGAGGCAGGAGTATTTGCTTCCTTCCATATGTACTTGCTCCTCGTTTGATCTCACACTGAGCCCGTCTCCGAAAACCAACTTCTATGCGGCAAGTCATGATCTGTTTGTGGTCCGGTGGTGGACGACTACGGTACTTTGAAACTGAAAGCGAGAAACGTCCCCGCTCGGCCAATTTGAATGTCATCAGAACATTTTCATCCACGCGCCAGACTTCACGCACGCGAAGACAGACAGGTTGGCGGGAATGATATGGCGCCAACAGTCAGCTGGTGGCCACGGCAACCGATGGCCGTAACCGCGTAAGCCAAGCTGCAGTGAACCCAACTTCACATGAGACCGAGGCAAATCGAAACACGATACAGGTATATTCAATATGGGAGTGATAAGAAAAGTTTTATATGCACAGTTCATTTCATTATTTTGCTTAGTCTTTGGTAATGGAGGTAGGTAAACAGTGTGCTCAGGGCAAGGGCAGCAGAGACCACTTTGAGCCGTGCTTATTGCAAATGTTGTTGAAACGGGAGGCGCGATAGAGTAGGCGTCTAGCAGCGGGCCGTATGTAGCAACACAGCGTGCGTACCTGAGCCACTGGTGGGTACCTGTTGACTGGAAGAAAACTTGCGCTTAGAGCCTGGGTGGGAAGAGTTCAGAGGCAGCATTGCCCAGTGCATACGTATCGTGTGACAGAGGCGCCAGCTTCATAGCACGTACAGATAACACTTTGCGGAGCGCAGAATGGGGCTTTGTAGTCATAAACACGGCTCGGTATAAACTCATGCCAAATTGACATAAATGGGGCTTACGCACTGGAGCCGAATGACAATTTGGGAAACACATAACGAGTTACGCATTGAAGCGAGGAGGCATGCCATGGCAACCGACCTTGACCAATGGCGGATCCAGAGTGGTGTGGGAAGGGGTAGGGGAATGGGGCTATGCCCCTGTCCCTTGGGGCGAGGGGACAGGAAAGTGTGGTGGCAAAGGGGCACCGAAATCCACATGTCGGATCCACCATAACCTTTATTTTCAGGAGGCTCAAAATTTCAGGGGCACCACAAATGACCACTAATATTTGTTTTCGATATGCAGCGAAATCCGGGGCCACCATAGCCGGCCCCAAGCCCTCATTTCCCAAGGGCACTTTATTTCAGGGGTACAGCAATGTTGTGCCTCCCACCCCGACGAAATCCTGGATTGGCCCCTTGAGCTATGGGGTACCAAAACCGTGAATTTGGGGCACCGTAACTTTCATTTCGGTCCACCATAACCTTTATTTCAAAGAGGCCTTTAAGTGGGCCACTCAAATTCCACAAAACGTTGGTTTTAAATAGGGATTAAAATCCATGGAAACCACAATATCTATGCCTTCCACATTGACAAATTTTTGGACTGACCTGTTCCACGAGGGAGTACCAAAGAACTTTATTACCGGGTATCGTAGCTATTATTTTCCAGAGGTACACATTTCCTGAGGCACCGCAAAGCAGGGGCGGGTCCATAGGGGAAAGACCATGGGATCATGCTTCTTCCCCTTGGGTTCCATAAGGATTTTGATCCCCCGAGGAGGCGCCAAATTGCATCGCGAAGGGGCAGCAATATGTTTATTTCGGAACCACATAACCCGTATTTTTATGAAACACTAAGTTGCAGGGCACCGCAACGTTCCTGTCACTCCCCTTGATGAAATCCTGCCTCGGCCCATTCGGCGAGGGAGCACTAAACTCTTCATTTCGGGGCACCATGACCTTTATTTTCAAGAAGCACCCAATTCCAGAGAGAGCCAGAAAGAGCCCCGATCCACTATTCTGAGAGCCATGAATTCCAGGCATATAACTATGTTGCCGCCCTGCTAAAATCCTGGATCGGACCCTTGGACAAGGAGGCACAAAATCCTTCCTTCCGGGGCAGCATCATCTACATTCAAGAGGTACAACATCAAAGCGAGCCATATACAAAGCCCAAACCATAATTTCAAAAGGGCACCAAAATCCAAGGGCATCACGATCAGTGTGCCTTTTACTCTGGAAAAATTATGAATCGGATCGCTCAGGGAAGGGGCACTCCGTTCAGGGAAACAGGCACCAATAGCTTCGTTATCATTTGGGCTTAGCGACGCACATAGCTGCTGAGGCTATATGACATCGCCTGCCTCTCACCCTGGCAGGAAGTGCGGGCACTATGGGGAATCGAACCCCGCATCTCTGGTTTCCCAGGTGCACAGTAGTTAACGCAAGCGCGCTAACCACTACACTATTGTCGCCCTAAGCCTCTTACCAGCAGCATTCTTTTCGGGGCATTATGACATTCATATTCCAGGGGAACATAACTGCAGGAGTCATCACAATTCCCGTGCCTCTCAATTTTCTAAATCCTCATCGGCCCATTCGGCCAATGGACACGTTTCTTTCGGACCACCACAGTATTTATTTCCTTGAGACAACAAATGCAAGTGGGCGATTGAAGGAACAGTGGTCAAAAGCTTCCCTATCAATGGGCACCGGAATACAGGGGCATCACATTTCCTCTGCCGTACACTCTGACGAAACCCTGGTTCGGCACCTTCGGTGGAAAGGCATCAAGAACCTAGATTCCAGCGCATCATAACATTTATTGTTTTGAGCACCTAGTTTTAACTGGAACACCACAATCAGCCCAAACATTCATCTTAAAGCGATGCAGAATTCCAGGGGCACTTAAAATGGCCCATAAAGCTATATTTTCCCGAGGAACCAATTTCAGCACGACATCCGCCCACTCCACCTCTTAGGCTCTGAGAGTCCCATGGTTCCCGAGGGTCCTTGTTTGGTCCCTTGGGGCTGAAGATCAGGGGCCCGATTAAAGGGTCCAAAGGGCAGGTCAGAGGTCGTATGGAGGGATATAGCCCGAAGGTCGGACCCTAAAATGTCAGAGTAGCTCTAGCACTCATCGGAGTCTACGTGCCACTGTGTCTCTGATTGAGGCAGCTGACTGAGAACAGCAATATCGAACAATCCGTTCCGTAACATTCTGGGGCCTAAGGGTTATTTCCCAAGCAGGGACAAGGCCAAGATCTCTAATTGTCAATTCCGAAGGCATCCTTCATTGGTCAGGACACCTGACACAATGAAGGACACACATTGCTAGTCAGTGGGCACCTAACCAGGAGACCATGTGTCGGCAGTGAGCCCCAGGTCTGCCAGGAGCACATTTGCTGAATTGCAGGAGACCATGAGCCGTGAGCACATTTGCTGGATAGAGATGATGATGGGACCCCGTATGCGAAAGCGCCTATTGTGCTGGTCTGGCCTCTCCTGGCGATGAAAGGATTCATGGAAAATGACAAAAAAGGTCCACATGTACAATATTACAGTGGAGAGGCCTGTGCCAGTCAAGGACACCTGTGCCGGACGAGGGATCCTCCGCACCATTTCAACCAGGGACCGGTAAGGAGAATAGGTGTCTCGGTACCAATGATTGAACTTCCTGTGCCAGTGATAAAGAGTTCGTTTGCATCAGCGAGGGCCGAGGACCAGCCGCATCGAGGAGGGGACCGGTTGTGCATCATCATCATCATCATCATCATCAACATCATTATCATCATCATCATCATCAGTGGTGCGTCATCACATGCACGACTAATTAGCTGAGCAGATCATGGCGGATAACACCCAGATTGCATTTTTTCAAAGTGCTGAAGAGTTGCAACTGCATCTCGTTAGCTTCACAGAACATCTGCGGTTACACGAAACTGATTCAAACTGCCAGCTGGCAATGTAGGCACGTATAAGCCTGTCCACACGTGATTGCCCCGTCCAGATTGCCACGAAATTGTCCACTGTGGCTACACCCGAGCTTTTAAAAGAACATATAGTGGATGTAAGCTTTAATAGCTAACCAGAACACAAGAAGCCGAAATCCAAAAAGCGTTTTGTACAAGTCCTTTTTGGTAACTTCCGGGATTGCTCGGCCCCTCCCATCATTTTGGGAAACCGACGCCCATTGTGATAACAATTGCCAAGTGTGAGGTAGAATGGCTAGGCAAGCTGGCTCATGATAAACGCGTACTGAAAATGTTATTTGCGTGCCAATTCTGCACAAATCATTGCCACCACTAACGACAAAATCCTGCAGTATCAGACGCTAGTATATGTATATATTTATAATACACCGATTTGACTTTGTAGAGTGACGTTCAGGGGTCAAGAATTTTAGACGGACGCTAGTTTATGTGCCATAGAATACCCTTATGCTTAAAAATCTGAAATCCTCGGAAAACTATCGGGTGAAACGAAGCTTCCCGTTATTTGGCATTGAGCTTGACCTTGAAGGTATGCTGGTACTAAAAAATATCTGTCATATTTCGTGTTTCATAATCTAATTCTGCATCTCACGCACCTATTCAACAAAATTGAAACTCTGCTGAACGAATGCGAAAATTAAGCACTAAACGGATGTCCTTTACGAGTACATCAAATCACAATAGTAGCGTAACCCATTTGTTAGAGCTTCCAGTGACGTCATGAAAGATTTAAAACACAATACCTAACATGAACTTTCCTTCACAACCGGCGTTGTACGAGCGTGTAGTCATTGTACTTGTAGGTAAGGGGTTGCGGTATTCCGGTTTCTGGCTGTTGATGGTGTTTTCTTTTTAAAAAAAGGGCGATCAACATACTTTGAGTTGTTTTTGAGTGCTGTAAATAAGCAAACCACGGCCGTTGATTTTTGCTAAATCATGCAAGAATGTTTTTAGAAATACATGAAACATGAATGTGGTGTATGCAGTTTTTTAGCAATCTACAAAATTATAAACCTAATTTATTATTTTTTCGACTGCAATTGAAGTGTTTTACCATGAAAATTGCATGGAAGAATGGTAGCAGAGATCACAGGGATGACAAGTCTGTCATGATTGCTGCTTCCATTGATCAAATGGCTTCTGACATGACAGCTGACATAATGACAGGTGCCTCGTGTATTGACATGGCTTGATGATGATTTATTGTAGTTGTATCATTGAAATGTATATCTGTAGACTTTTAAACAATTGAAATATTATGCTGAATCAGTAATATGGAAAGGTGCCATTGCATATGGGTATCTGTACATTTTCAAACAATACAAATAAATGCTGGATCAACATCATGAAAGGTCAGAAGTGAGGATCATAAACAAAACCACAAAAAGCACCACAACAACATGTGATTGCTTCACAAAATTAATGCTAAGTGTAGATTGCAGGAAATCCCCTTTAATTGAAAATAATTTCTTAGAACCAGGCACTTGCAAGTCTGACCCTGAGATCCTTTTATGGGTCCACACGCATGTCTCCCTCTCTCTCAGTCAGAGGCCGTTACAATCTCAGCAGAACACATGCTTGGTAGCTAGGTGCATGGCTGATGTAATGGGTATGTGGTGAAAAGTGCATACTCTTAGGCTAAGCTTAAGATACTGACTGCTCTTTATTCACATTAATTTCAGGTGGGCACCTTATTTTCCATCATCATTTTCCATCATTTTTCATTTCCCATCCATTCTTATATCTGTGAGACAGTTGGAGAAGGATATATCCATGGAATTATCTGCCCACCACAGAATCATGGAAGCCTGTGTGATTGTCCATCCTTGGTAGCATCTTTTGGTCTCCAAGTACCTGCTTCCACCAGCACTAATGCTCTGATAGTGGTTGACAAGTCCATGTGCACTGTATGGACATCATGTATCATATTTTTTTTCCTATTGCAGGCCATTGAATACTGGATTGGGATGTCTGGGAGCAGCACCCATGGACCCTCAGAAGGGGACTGGCTGTGTACTTCATCCAAGTAAGCCCGCACTGGCTTATGCCACATCAGCTCATGTCTCCAATGGTTCATGTTTTTGCCTAGCACACTTTTGTTTTCATGTGATTTTTCCCTGTGCATACTCATGTTAAGTCAACCTCTTATTATTCAGATTGATTCTGACATAGTGAGCTGAACCATGATTGTGATGATTTGATCCACAGCATCCATTGTTTCAAGCAGACCAACGTTACTGATATATTTTAAAGCAAGTGATAAATGTTTGAATGTGACCCTAGTTGGCAAGATTTGAGCAATAAATTGTATCAAATAGTGCAGTGCCACAGCAGGTTATACCCAGCACCTATCTGAAGTTTTGCTGGTATCTCATCTATAATTTAATTGATAGGTTGGGTCATGGTTTGAAGGAATTTTCATTTGGTCCTCAGCTTGATCACCCAAACACAAGATAAATGAAGCATGATATTGTGGGCAGCAAGATGTGCTGGCCTAGCACCTCATTTTGATTAAATGCAGAGGCAAATGGTACGTGATGTACAGAAGTTTCATGTCTGCCTTTTGGCATAGATGTAATTCCCACCAGTGTGTGTGCTTCAAAATGAAATATTGCATTGATTGTATGTCTTCCTTTCCAGATGCGGCAACCTAAATTTTGCTCGTCGGATGTCATGCAACCGGTGTGGTGCCAACAAACCCAAGGATCTAGCCAGCAAGAGGAAGTTTGGTATTGAAATTGGAAAGGCTGCAGCAGACAAGAGCAAGGGCCTCTTCAGTGCTGATGATTGGCAGTGTAACAAGTTGGTATACTCTGTTTTCCAGGGGCAGGCAAGGCCATGAATTTTCAGTTTCCTGAAGGCATCAACAATGGTGCCTATTGGATCCAGTTATATTCAGTTATATCTGATGTTGCAAAGCATGACACCACATGCTTTCTTTACAACATGAGGATGTACTCAGACGTCTGTTGAAATAGTGTCATTGACTTGTTCACACACATCTCGTCCCATGTCACATGTAAAGCCCACAGGAGTCAACTGCGGGTATGATAGCGTCGCCGCCTTCCGATCATGGCAGGCCCTTCGGAGCACGTGTGCGATCGCTGACAGGTGTGGCAACGTCAACTGGGCGCGCCGGTCCACCTGCAACGTGTGCAACGCGCCGAAGGTGGGCGACGTGGAGGAGCGAACCGGCTTCGGTGGCGGCTACAATGAGCGTGACGGCGTCGAGTACAAGGAGCGCGTCGAGTCCGACGATGAGTACGACGAGGTGCGTGGCCGCCGGCTTCCGGGCGCGTCCATCGTGTGTGGTCGTCCGTGCGTCACCCTGCCGCGTTTGCCCCTCCGGTGACCTCCGCTGATGGGTGGCGCCCCCTCCCAAGTGACCCTCGCGTGTTAGAGTCCCATCCTTCTAGGTCCACGCTGCTGGACACACTCCTGGTCGGGCCGCCTGTCGTCGCATTTTCGCTGGACCTTCGGCGAACCTTTGTGACCTGTTCTGTGTGAACCTGTGTGAACCTTCGGCGGACTGGTGTAAACCTTCGGTGGACCGATATGAACCTTCATTGAACCTGTATAAACCTTCGGTGAACCGGTGTGAACCTTCGGCGAGCCAGTGTGAATTTTTGGTTAGCTGGTGTGAACCTTCTGGTGAAGCTTCGTTGGAACGTGAACCGACGTGAACCTGTGTGAATTGTTCTCAAATCCGTCGTGTCGGCTCTCATTGACTTAGTGCATCCCATCATCTGGGACAGGGCAGATTGTACGGCATAAAGATCCATCGCGGTGCCCTGATGCGCGTCACTGGACTGGTTGAAAAGTTAGAAATGTTCAAAAGCAAAATGTGCTCGTGAACAGCTTTTCTTTCTTGGTCGAATATCACCCGGGAGAATGGTCGAACCCCTGAAAACACTAACAGACTCGTCGGCACCGTGTGTCTTGCAGTGACTGGCGCACCCCTAGCCGCGCTGGATGCTCCACCCTTGATATGTTTTCTTTGCCTACTGCAGTTTGGTCGGAAAAAGAAGAAGTTTCGGACAGGCATACCGCCGGCGCCCCGGACAGCGGAGTCGGTAAGTCAGACCCGCCCGCTTGGGATCTTGAAAAGTACGCTTCAGTGGCGAACGGCGATATTGCGGACCCGCCCGCACTCCCGTCACTCACGCGAACCATGCAGTTCTCTCAGGGCAGAGGATTTAGTATCCAATATTTGGTGTAAGTCACATTTTTAGTTTCCAGCCCAAGGCAGATGAGAACAGAACATTGATTTTAGCCAACTAAACAACAACCATGTGCAAACAACTATACCTGCACCTACAAATGTGTCTATAGGCAAGGGCAGTGAAGTTTCAGTTATAACACGGCATGCAGTATTGAGACCAGATCAAAATCGCTAACATGTATCACCTTGATAACAAACAATATGTAACACCAACATACATGTTGCCTAAGCCTCCAAATCATGACGCCATTTGACTCCATTCAACCCAATGTGATGGGATCAAACCCATAGTCTGGGATATTCTGGCTAGTTGCAGCCCACTTGTCAGACAAAATTGATTCCTCATGGTATTTGTGAGTGTAAAATGCTATGTGTACTCGTTATTGCATTTTTTAATTGAGAAAAAATGGATGAATCTTTGTTACTGGTCTCAGACACAAAAATAGCATATCATGAATTGCAATTATTAGTGTGATGTAGGATGTGGTGAGCATAATGGTTTAATTGATTTAGGAACCGAAAATCAATGCCATCCAGACCAACTGGCTGAAAACAAATGTTCCCAATCTCCTTGACTTTGTACTTACCGAAAATTTTTGTCTTGCAGCAATATAGGGCTGTGTAATCTCTCCCAACTTGCTCTGGTGCGCTCAGATACCAGACCATGCCATTGCAGATGTACACCAAAGGTGCGGCAAACGAGCAAGATGAAGAAGAGAATGACGACGACGAAGATGACGATGATGAGGGGGACGATGACCTGTCTAAATACGATCTAAGCGCCTGGGGCGCCGAGGATGTCGACGCCAAGGAGACCAAGAAAGAGGATGGAGGCAGCAGCGATAAACGATCGCCGTCTTCCTCTTCCTCGTCGTCGTCTACGTCGTCCTCATCGCGGTCGAGGTCACGCTCTGGCTCCCGTTCCCGTTCCCGTTCCCGTGTTCGCTCCCGTTCCCGCTCACGCTCTCATTCGAAGACACGGAACAACAGGTTGGTGACATGGGCAGTTGCATGCTTGGAGTTGCGCGCTTGGTATGCTTGATGTGCTGGTAGGATTGTCTTTTTGGAAAATTCGCATGTAAACTGCCAAGCAACTGGCGAGACTTGACTGGTTCCAACCATGTGAGCTGTATAACTGGTACTTCTTTTTGCGCATTCATTGTAAGATGCCATGTACCTCCTGGATAATATAGGTAGGCTTCAAGCAGAAGGCATTGCCTCTGGCGGATCCAGTAGGGCGGGGGGGGGGGGGAGGGGCAAGACGGTCACGGTCCTATCGCTCAAAAAGCCTTTAGGGGGCCATCACATATGTGTCCCCTTCCCCAAAAGAACCTGTGAATCATAGCAGAATCACTACCTATAAATTTTCCTTAGGTGTTGGGAATTATTACAAATGGCTGGGCAACGGAAACTAAAACAGATGAAAGGAATGGAGGAGCTCGACATTGTGAGTAAATACTTTCCTATACGAGCCAGGTGGGCTCCTGCTATTTGTGACGTGCATCGCAAATACCAAGAATTTAAGTTTTCAACAGTTTTTATTTTTATTTTTGTCTATTGTTCACCAGATTGTTGATTCAGCTTTGGTTGGGAGAGCTCAGTGCCGACACGGTGACACGCGGTGTTTGTTTTGGGCCGTTCGTGTGTTTAAAGTGTCGGTCCGGTCGGTCCGTGTTCCGGTCCGTGTTTCGTGTTTTTAAGTTAAATGCTGTAAGCGATAGGTCCAAAAGCACGGGGCTCTGGGCTATTTTTTCATCACATGTTTCAAGATAGGAACGTAGCCGAGCGCGGGTCCATGCCCCTTCCTCTCCCTCCCCACCCTTCTTTTCCTTCCCCCACCCTGAGACAAGGTTTCACTAGATACTGGTCAATTTTGCCTAAGCTTAGGTTTAAATTTGCAGGATTCCAGAGGAAATTTGACATTCCCCTCCCCTCTGAGGATAATGTTGGGATCGAAAGGATAAGGAACGCAGTGTTGCTAAATAGGCTGGGTATGCTGAATACGAAAAAATGGCTAATCCAGCGCTCAACTTGCACAAAAGTATGGGCTTTCCACCAGCGTTGGAACTTTGTAAAAGTGTTGGTGGGTGCCAGGCACGTAACGAAAATGTTTCTGGTAGGCGGGGATGTCAGTTTTCTCAAAATTCCTCAAAATTTGACCAAACTCCCGTGAAGTAACCCAGTATTCAGCGCAACAATTTTCCCTCAGGGTGAGCCACGGGCTCACTGC
>NW_023597034.1:13685334-13772834 GCF_011947565.3 Pollicipes pollicipes | reverse complement strand
CCGTCCTCTGGATTGAGCAATAAAACAAAGCAAAATGTGTCGTGCCTTCCACAGAGTGCCCGTGAGATACTCATAACGTTACGTTTACGTTGCATTACGACGTTTCTTCACTTCCGTTTGAAGAACACATTACATATGTGCAATAGGCCAGTGGGTATGTGCGAGAAGTCACGAACGTAAAGACGATGTGTGTAAAATTGTATTAGCTTGAACAAGATTAGGAAATAGGGTAGTTATTCTTGACTGTTGTGAGGAATATACACAAAATTGCTTAACTCGCGCAACCTAATTAACTGGTGTGACTTGTCGGCCATGGGTGTTCTGTCCCGAGCTACCATGCCGGAAAAAATTAAAGCGAAATTTGTTTGCAGTTGTTTTGTGTGCGGAACTGCACTTTACATTTTGAAGGATCTCTAACTGGCAAACTAGCAGGAAATGCATCATTGTCATTCTTCAAACTCTTACCCGAAAAGCCATCCAAGACTGCGCCAGAGTCCGGCTAAAAGCCCATGGGTACTTGCCAGGCCAGATGTGGCTTAAAGTTGTGTGTCCTGAAAGACATGTCGTGTTCTTCATCTGGTCGATGTAGCCGCATTTAGGTTTTGTTTTAATTCATAGGGCAGTTGCAATGGTGCCGAATATACGACATTCTACTTCCATTTGAGTTTGTACCTCGTCTGCCAGTTTTTACCACCAGTAGTCTGCCAGCTGGCCGTATCCAGATAAAACCGGCTGGCACGAACCGTTACAAGCATCTGCCGGCCATGTTGACTACGCAATGATGGCTGACGGTTCTCACAGCACACGTTGTTATCGGCTGGCCCATTCTACACCATTCAACGTGCTTGAATGTTCTCTTTTAAAGCGGCAGATAAGGGTGGGCTAGGACGTCACAAACCTATTTTTCATCCTGCTCTAGCAAACACAGTTTGCGGAGCAAAATGTTTAGGAAGTGCACACCGGATAGCCTAACATATTTTTGTTCTAAAAAAGCATGGGTCGATGTAACGTCCAAGGTTTACTATGTACATGAAGGGACCCAGTTTGACCCTTGTCCTTTTCTGAGAACAAGGTTCCTTCGATTATTAGACTAATATACAACGGAAGACCATTTTTGTTGCTGTTTAGGCCTTGAAGAGATCGATAGATCTGTTCTAGGTTCGTCGCAGATGGGATTTGAACAATGGCAGACTACGCACGGCGGCCCGCCATGAGCAGACCGGCCGGTATTGTTCGTCCGGGCGCGATCAGCTCACTGCCCCGGGAACTGTGACCCGGATTTTGAAACCATCCGGGCTCTGGAATAATGTAAAAATAAAGCATGCATTTGATCGGCCTCATGTACTTGTCATCCATCCCGGGATGCGTAGAGCCAAATTATATTTCTGCCCAGCGTGCAGTCCTATACCAACAGTTCAAAAGTCGTCAAGGCACGTCATGTCACTGAGCGTATGTTCATGTTAATATCTGGGTAAAGAACTGACAATAGGAATGTTTCACATTTGAAGATGTTGAAACGATCATCAGATATGATGAAACAAGCTAGCTTTCTAACTAGTGGTATACTTTTGCGTTGAAAAGGCTGTTCTAGAAAACACAATTTCTCTGTTCAGTAAATACGCTGCTCGATGCGTCATTGTTTGATCACGTCGTACCTTGAACAGCATTGATTAAGAGCCATTTGACAGCCGTTGTATCCGGAAGTCATGCTCACAAACGCCGGATATGACCGTCTTGACCATTGTATTTGTCGTAGCCTTGATGGCCGCATGGCTTATGGAACGACAGGATTTGAATAAAGTCATTATGACGCCATAAATGCCAAAGCGATCTTGAATAAGTCTCCCCGAAATGCTAACCACATTTTTTTTGGGTGGGCGTGTAGTTCAGAAACTGAAGGGGCTTAGGCCTTAAGGCACCGAACAAGCTTCAAGATGGCTATTTCAGTTTAAAACCCTCAAAAAAATGTGGAACACTCTCCTTAAAGCAAGCAAGTTCAAATCCATAGTTTTTTGCCCTGCACCGCAGGTTTTGTGCAATTAAGTCGTTGCAATCCATGTTTCACGCTGTGTTCATCCCTCGCGGGATTAATTTGGATATTCGAAAAGTTATACTCATCGATGCAATTGCAACTGAGATGTGTTCCCTTAAGGCTGATGACTATCTTTGCGTTCCGTTCAGCGTTCGTCCGTTTTTTAAATTTATGTCTTGAACACTGCCCCGTTTTGCAAACTTCGTCCACTGTCACATAGACGAGGAGTCAATGAAAATGAAACGGTAAGATATGTGAACAAAACGTAATTATGTTGTCTAGGTGTATTACAGCACAAATTACGGGTTTATTCGTAGAAAGATGGTGTGTGCGCACGTGCATGGCAGATGAGCCATGATTGAAACGCACGGATTTGTACCTCTGCGTTTTGTGCTCCGTAGAGCATAACAAACTGCGTCCATAATTGATATGTACACTAACCAGCCATGTGGTCCGTGCAGCCGCGAAACATGTTGTGTGACGCCAGGATTTAATCCAGTTCTGGACATTACAGATTTGCACATCCTGTTAGGCGTTTAACGGTGCTCCACTTCGATGCATGGGCTTTTCCCATGGAAGGTAGCAAGAAAATGCAGTACATTTAGCCCCCAAATCCCAAATGGTGACATGTTGAAAAAGCTGCATTTGTTTCTTAACGGGTCAGGCAATATAATAATTGCAAAATAATAAGTGCACAAAACCTACGGTGCAGAGCAAAAAACCAAGGATTTGAACCTGCATGCTTTAAAAAGGGAGTGTTCCACATTTATTTGGGGTTTTAAAGTGAAAAAGCCATCTTGAAGATCATTTGGTGTCTTAAGGCCTAAGCCCCTTTAGTTTCTGAGCTACACGCCCACCAAAAAAAATGTGGTTAGTATTTTGGGGAGACTAATTCAATATCACTTAAGCATTTATGGCGTCATAATGAGCATGTATACATAATGAGTATGTAATACAATAGAGCTATGAACTTGCTTTGTGCTTGGGGAAAACTTTTCAGCAGAGGTAGAACCGTGTCCTAGCGAAATTATACTGCGGCTGTTGGATGGGTTAACGATAATTGATGACACATGATTCGCTGGTGAGGTCAGTATACGTTTTGAAACATGGCACGAATGGATGTGTATTGTTAAGTCGCTACTGGCTCAGGAGGTTTCCAAATGGCTTGCCACGGACTGCGTGTTGTGCGATGAAATTGGCACTTTTGGACAAATTCAGGAGCCAATGAATCAGCGGTATCTGACGACTTTCGTGACAGCACTCCCCTCCCTCCATCCCTTTCCGAGCCGATGCGTTTTGAGCCATGCAACGACGATCAATTCATTCATGGCCGCGGTGCGGTTGGCAGCCTGGCAGATGTAGTAAACGCATGTTAAGGAGTGGCGCTGAATTCCTCTGTGGAAAGTACTGCACACAAATGCCACCATTATCATCATTGTGCTTGGTTAACACACGGCATGTAGCGGGGACGCAAGAAACACGCTCATGTCTGTTAAGCATTTGCATGGACCAAAGAAACAGCTGTTTGACATAAACGGACAGAAATGTATTCAGCTGTAGACATTGGTGTGTGTAATTGTTCCAAGGTGCATCCTGGAATCACGATTGCGTGAATGCTAAATCATGAATCACTCGTGAATCGCGAGATCATGATCTCGCGATCCGGGCTCGCACTTCCCTGGCACAGCTCAATCCTACCGTTGATCCGGAGCTGGCGTCCACAGATCCTGTGCCTCCGACACACCCACTCGTTGGCGGGATTGCACCACTGTTTGCAACGGCAGATGAATCACGGTTACTGGATCTTCTGATTATGATGACTATGCTTTTTTCGAGCAAGCCAGCCGCGGTTTATCCCCGCGTTCTTTCCACACTTTACAGAGGAGTTATTCTCTAGAAAAGTGTCGGTAATTTTGTGCAAGCTCTGGCTTGTTTCTCTGTGCCACAGATCAAGCATCTACGGATGTTTTCAGTTTGACAGGGAATTCTTGCCTATTTTAGACAAATTATCAAGCTAACAACTCTTGTTCGTGATGATGACAACTGTTTTGCACCGCACTCGCCGTAGTATCGCTACGCCATGCGAACAATTTGTTCCGTTCTTGTTCCTCTCATTTCAACTGATCCTTTGTATTGAGCATTCCCCTTCGGCACTTGCGGAAAGCAGGAAAAGTGCACGTCTTCATTTCCCCGACCTCCTGGCAATGAGGGTCGTCTCTCACCGACTCTATCTTGGGCCCCGGCCTGGTTTACCCTGAGTAAGCGCCGAGTTAGAGGCGTGCTGTATCGAATGCCATGTGTGCGGTTCCAGGCGTTCTGGGCCAGCACGTAAATCGAAGTTGCTCGAGCTCTAGGGTAGATAAGAAAAGTAGACCTTGCAACTACAGACCCGTTATCTGTTTCTCCTCATACTGAGCCCCAGCTCAACCGAATATAATGGTTAGCGATGTGCTGTGAGGACTCGGAGTGCGCGGCGTTGCCATCTACGGAACTTGTGGGGGACGACAGGTACGCAGTGAGTTAGAATCGCCTTCGAACTGGGGTGTGAGTGAAACATTTCATCGCTAAACAGACTGTGCAGGAGTAAAAAAATTAATTCACAAAAGTTTGAACTTGTGAGTCAGTAAGATACGATCCACCAAAGACATACGTTTCAAGTTGGCATGGACGTAACATCAAAAGCATGACAAAACCGGTTCTGTTTTTTAGCGCCGTATACCATTTCAATGGAACATAATACATTAAACAATAGTTATTTCATAGCAGTGTGACGAGCATTAGCAACTATGTAACACCAATGTTTCGATGATGCACTTTGCAATTTCCTTCCACAAAAACCCTAGTTACTTAGGGGATTGGAAATGTTGCCAGATTGGCATTAAAGATGACCAGCTGAAGGGTTTTTCTTTTTCGTGCATCCGCGGTGCTGGTAATGTGGCGCTCTTAAGTCGATCTGTGCAGAGTTTTGTTATCGCAGTGAAGGACATATAATAAACAATCTTAGCTGCTTTCTGGGAAATCCATGTCGATTTTATGTTCTCAGCTACTACAACTTAAACAGTCTACGGCGCAACACAAATCTCCGGTGACAATAGAGAAATGTGTCAGTAGTTGCCCTGTTGGTTTCTTCAGTTGACACCCCGAACTCCCGTGCAGCGTGGCGCAAACGTTATCACCTGCACCTCAGGACTCTCGCTGCCAACCGGCCAGCACCGCTGCGGTGGTTGTACTGATCCAGCGTGAAACATCGGCGCCGGCATCAAGATGATGCCGGCCTGGACTGACAGACAGGAAAACGCGTCCAAAGAGGGACGTATCACGAAGAACAAGACACACTGTGTTGCCAGGTTGCTTAAGATATATTTCAACGCCATGGCTGGGGCCAGCTATATCATTTTATAGCAGCAGCAATGTGCAGAGTTATGATTGACAATATGATGAGCCACCAAACAATAGCTACGTTAGCCGTCGTTTATTTGTAGACAAAACACTCATCTTACTGCCAAACATAAAAAAACAATGAACTAACCTCTCGAGACACTCACGGTTCTCACCAGACACATAATACCTCACACACTACCACGCTCGTTAGCGTCACCTATCGGCGACTGCACTCGTTTGGGTGTTGACCTCGCATCGCTACAACATAACTTTTTAATACAAAATCAAGCAAATGAATTGAACAACAAAACCAACAAAAAATTCAGGAAGCACAAAGCATTCAAACAAAAAAGTATTGGCTCATAAACGCATCAAATGAAACACATCAGGCATACCTCTGGCTTCTGTTGAGATGATGTCAGGAAATAAAAAGATTACGTCACTGTTTCTTGCAAAATACCAATGCTTATTTGCACCAAAGTAACCTAACTAAGCATCACCTAAAGAAGCTTTGCCTCATGTCGTCCTGTCTAACCTACCTGTGTTACAGCAACATTCGTGAATCACTAGTTCTTGCAAAATTCCTCCTGCCACTTGCCTTGCAATTAACCTACTTAACGTAATTTAGAGTAGCCTATTTGTTGAACATCATCTCAACTCACCTCATCTTCCCGACAACAACAGTTGTGACAAAGCATGATAAAGCTTATTTTTGGCTGGTTGCAACCCGTGTTTTGGTTAAATCCATTTGTGGCAGCTTGTTGACACCAAACAAAGTTGAAAACACACAAATCAAGGCCCATCAAATCAATTTGAACAACTTATTCTGTTTGTCATGGCTACCCTCCCTCAAGGGCAGTAGTGGGTATGCTTCACAAAACAATCTCTCTTCTCCAAATGTAACATAGCTTATAGATGGCCACCAAACCAGTTTTGCTGCTTGCCTTTTCAGCTGCAGCAAAGACACTCATTTATATTTTGTCATTCACATTTCATGACTTCAGGTTTGGGATGTTTACTTTACATTGTAAATAGGATGGTCTATTTGCTGAAAACTGACATCCACCTCATGATGTAACTGGTATGCAGGTTAGGGTTTTCCTGTGTTAAAAATATAGCGCATATCTGCAGTAGCCACTTGCCAGTCAGCAAACCATGACAACTATGGACAAAATCTGGTTAAAGCCAACATGAGGGGCCATTTCAACAAATTTGAGGCAAATAATCAAGAGCATGGATCAAAATAGTTCAATCACATGTCTCGTGGCATCATAATTTGCCTTATGAAGACAACTTGATGTATTAAAAAAATGACTAAATCTGGTTACAAATCATGTGCTGAAAGCAGGCAAGGTTAGCAATTAGTTACTCCACAGGAGAAACTTACGGACTTTTTAAGGGCATGCTTCTTTCCGCTATCCCACACAAAAGTCAGCATCTTTTGCATGGTTTGCTGATAGACAGGGCCATCCAACCCGACCCCAAACCATAAATATCAATCATGCCGACCAACCTACAGCATTAAAATGCAAAAAAAGTAAGAAGAGGCATGCCTGATAAAACATAATTTCACTACCAACCACTTCTGTATAAGCTCCGCCAGGTCTGTCCCGAAGTCACTACCTCGTCAGGGTACGCTAGGATAGCGTACCCTGACGAGGTAGTGAACCTAGGATTGCTTACATTTATGACTTTTAGGCACCGCCATGAACAAAAAAAAAGAAGCTAACTGAGGGTTTAACTGCGCAAAAATGACGTTAACAATAAGCCCCGTGCTTCAGATTGTCTCCTTCCCTCCCTATGAATTGTTCACTCTTCGGGGAGTATCAAACATGTTTTGGGGCTGGCAAAGGAATCCAATTTATGTATGAAATATGTGCAAGTTTGCAGTTGGAACATTTTGCAGAGAAATTGATCAACATTTTAAGCCATAGATGGTATCTTTAAAGGCAATCAGAAAGGAAAAAAAGAAGTTGTAACCCACGCGTGTGATTACAAGAAAAACGAAAGTAATTATGTTGACACACAAACTGATGGCCTTTTGATTAAATTTTGTTATCAGCTCAACTGACTATATATCTGGAAAAAGGAGTGCTCAAACGGCGATATTCAGCTCCTAAATTTCATTCCGAAGACATTTCTTGAATTTGTCACGCCTGCATTTCGTCAGTGGTGCAACTTAGTGGTTACTTTATCGGGTAAAAGAAAAACGTGAAGTAAAAGTCTCTACCAGTCCGTACTAGTGTTTGTACCAAGCTTTGTGTTGGCGGTGCGGTGCTCTCGTGGTGCGACCAAAAAAATCGGGGTTACGTGAAAGCTTAGTATTTGGCACACGGCTATAAATATATCAGGTCAGGTTATCAAAGGTCAAATAAAAAAGGACATCAGGTCATCAAATCAGGTAGAGTGAAAAATTGACATAAATTTTGGGGAAAATGCGTGACAAATTCCCCCTCATAGCATGTTGCTTTATCCCTTAGGTCGGTAATTCCAGGACGCCGCAGGCACGTAAGGTCCATTAACACACTCGTCATTCAGACATCGCTGCGGAGTTCCGGAAGAACGTCAAAGTGACTTGTTTACAAAGTGGCAAATTGTGGAACTGAAACAAATGGGCCGACTGTATCCTTTCGGTGCCCATTTTATCCCTGCCATGTACCAGCTTTATCCTCGATTTTATAAGTCACGCTAAGTCTCTTCTGGCTTACCTAGGGTCATGCAATGTCTCTATTTACGAGTTCCAACGATTCTGAATACAATGGTGAAAACCATTTTCTCCTATCACAAACGCGTTTGGAATGCGATCTTTTAAAACGCCATTTTGATAATTTTTGGCGTTTTAATAATTTTTCTCGATAGGTCAGGCCAATTCAATTTTGGCCTGTTCAATAACTCTCTAGGTTAATGCCCCAGGCAACCGCAAGTCTTCGCTAAATCCCCCCAAAGTTTTCGCAGAAGCTGAAATCGGTGGGTGCATATGCGGTGCTGTTATATTCCCGTTCATGCGCATGCAAGTTATTGTTTGAACGCTTTTCGGGGCCTTAAGTAAGTTAATACGGCAAGAAAACTACTTGACGGATCTTTCTGCAATAAACAAAATATAACGTGGGATGCCAAGACGAGTCTTGTTCTGAAGTTCTGAAATCGGTCGATTTTGAACCAAGTTATAGCCATTAATCTGAATTTTGCATGACGTTTTGGCAAAACGTTTTTTCCGTGATTAAGGCATCATGCCAAACAATTTTGAAGACTTCTCAGCGGAGCAAACCCTCATCAAAAAGGATGGAACTCGTCAAACGTGTTACGCTGAAAACAGAAAATCGAAAATCCATCGATAGCTTTTAACTTGGCTCGCAACAGGGAGAGTTCTTTGCAGGGTCAAGTAGCAAATATTTTGTTCACAAATGACTGTATGCATGTCAAAGTGGCATGTTTCATCGCTGACATTTAAAGGAGTGTGTATTGTCAATTGAGATATTTGACTGTGCACGTGGAATGGTAGGGAGTTTCGAGTGAGAATTTGTTGTGTCATTGGTTTCTAGCAATTCGCCTCCACTGACGAGATATTGCACAGCCCCCAAATTTTCTTGGGTGCGCATGGAAGAACGAAGTTATGGGATAGACCCCAAGCAATATTCACCACCAAACACACCGACATCATCGAGAAGGTATCGTTAGCTCTAGACGGTGGCTGTTAGAGGAAGTCGCTTGTCAGCGCTGACAGCAGCTTGCAAACGCGTCGATAGCGGCGGCCACTGTTGATCTCCCTTTCTGTTTACATTCAGCTGGGGGCTACGGTTGTATGGGGTTGAATGTATGGTAAGGCTGGTCAGTTGATACGTGCCGCGATTTATTCGTGTTGGCCTTCAAACTGAGATGTCGCGCAACCACTGTGTCGTGTCAGCCGGCTGCGCTAGGCTCTAGGAAAATGTTATCGTTCTTCATTGTTCTGGCAGTGGCTACCAGCGGCTAAAATTCCAACACCCTGAAATTAATGACCCAATTCCGAATGCACGTGCACCGGATTCATCGTTCGAAATAACAGGGCACGTGCGCTGGAATTATTGCTGCGATGTCAGTGATACACCAGGTACGTTCAGACTATCATACTTTTCCGCCTCGAACTACGCTAGGGATCTTAAAGTGCGTACCACTCTACCGCCAGCGCAATCCCTATACGCACGAGGTCGTACCAACCAAGATAATGGACATGCACTAGCGCGCAGCTCCTCGCCACATGAAAGCCAGCGCATCCGTCCTTTTCCACCCATCGATCGGTTCATTTTTTAGCATTGTATTTGTTCACCCACAGCCATCGATGCGATCGATAATAATAAATAAAAACTGTCGCAAGACCCAAGCGCAAATTTGAGGGCCAAAATTCACCATAGATAGTTGCGGAACTCCCCACAGGCGTGTATTTGGAAAATAGAAAACACTAGAAACACTGCAGTTAATCAACCTATACTAAATGCAGCCACAGTTGGACGAGTTTCAGGTGAGAGCGCAGATAAAGTAGTCAAGCACTTTACAATCCACTTGTTAAAACGCGGCACATTTTTCTTTCACTTGGGTTTTCACGTGCTTCAACAGGTTTTTACGACCAGCGGTCTACATCAGCTGGATGTATCCAGATAAAACCGGCTGGCACGAACTACTAAAACACATCGCCTGCAGGCCCTGCTACTTACGTGATGACCGCTGGCAAGTCTCACATATGTTATCGGCTGGCTGATTTCGTAGCGCCCAATGTGCGTTAGAGGTTATATTTAATGCATGGGCATGACCCCTCCAGTCTTTCATACCGTATCACGACTACGTCGCCCCAATTTCTCTCGCATGGGTGAAGAATGAAAACACATTCCTTGGGCCTACTACCTTTCTTCTTCCATCTGTTCCAGTGGTTCTCGTCCTGCCGTCATCCCGTTTTAATCAATGAATGCCTTTGCATTTGCAACGTGAAATAGTTGACGCCTCGCACGCTACGTCTGCTTGCCATTTTTCTGGCGCCACCGAATAAAAGTTGACTTTCTTACACGTATCCCGGAGAGCTACATATAGTGCGGAGAAGACCGCGGGGTCCTGGTTCTAGTGGCCCAACATCTTGAAGCCGATGCCGAACAGCGCATTGCCAGGCAGCAACATGCCCATGCGAGAGTGAGAGCAACAACAACAGTAACAGCGAAAGTAAGAGCAAGAGCAAGAGCAAGAGCAAGAGCAAGAGCAAGAGCAAGAGCAAGAGAAAGAGCAAGAGCAAGAGCAAGAGCAAGAGCAAGAGAAAGAGCAAGAGCAAGAGCAAGAGCAAGAGAAAGAGCAAGAGCAAGAGAAAGGGCAAGAGAAAGAGCAAGAGCAGGAGCAAGAGCGAGAGCGAAAGCGTGTATAATATATATATATATATATATATATATATATATATATATATATATGGAAGAAATGATGTGTATATATGTATACGCATGTATATATATATATATATATATATATATATATATATATATATATATATATATACATACACATTAAGATGACATCGCAGAGATGGTCAGAGACGTGACAGAAAGACATCACGCACTACTCAGTGTACTATTCAGTGTTCACAAGATCCACTGCGAACAGCATTTCGGCGGACCGCCTACTCGGCTCGGCACTGTTCCCAGTCGGGCCAGTACTTGTCCTTCATACGCTCGTGGTATTGCACCAAAGCGTCGTAGTTAGCGCGAACGTAGCGCTCCACCTCCGGTGCGCAACCGTATATGACTTGGGTCAGCTCGGCGAACGCAGCCGCGTCGTACGTGGTCGGCGTACTGTCCAGCAGGAACGGCTTGTCGCCGAGTACATCTTCCAGCGCCCGCAGCTCACGACGCAGGAAAAACATTGTCTCCTCCTCGCTGAAGCGGCCTATGCCAACAGTGTAGAACAAATGTTTTATCTTCGGGAAGTTTATTGGCATCATGAGCCTGAGCATGAGCCGATACTTCTTGGGGAAGCGCCCCATGATGTAGGACCACCCGTCGAGAACGTAGCGTTTGTACGCCACGGCCATAATGGTGTGCTCGTCGAGCATCACCTGAACGGCTCGCCCCACGGCATGCTCTGCTGGCGTGAGCTTTTCCTTCAGCGGCTTCCCGAAGTGTTGCGTCAGAAAGTCGATGATAAGCTCCGAGTCGGACAGCTCCTGCCCGTTGAAGGTGATCCAAGGGCACTTGTTGCGTGACCCCTGTGGCTCTTCCGTGTCCACCACGTACTTGATGCCGGCCATGCGCAGGAACGTCTCCAGCTTCAGTGCGAACGGCGACAGATTGGGGAAGTTGGTGGCGCGTTCAAACTGGTGCAGCACCACCACGTCCTTCCCGGCCTGGTTCCAGCGCTGCCGGCGCTGGTAGCGCCTGTAGCGGCCGTACACTTTGAGGCCGATGCCGAGCAGGGCGGCGCCCAGCAACACCTTGCCCACGCGACGGCCGCTCTCGCCGCGTGCGCACTCGGACACACCGCTCCACACGGCACCAGGGCGGAACGCCGACATTGCTGACCGGTGCACCATCGTGCGTCAACTGCCAAGGAATCGGTCAGGTCCGCAGGCGACCACCACACACCACCCGTCCCCGGCGCACGAGCGGCAACTGCGGTAACTGCGCAGTCATGCCAAATCAGCAGGGTCACCGATGGCGGGCTGCCAGCGTCGGGTGGCGCATGCGCCGTCGGGCCGCTCGCTCTCCATCTCAGCCAGTCTGACCTTGAACGCGATGGTTGGCGGTCGCGGCGCAGGCCTTTCTTAGGGGAGGAGGAACGCGCGAGGCCCGACGGCATGGGTGTAGGAAGGGGGGCAGAGGGCCATGGCCCAACCACTTTTCAAGGTTGGGGCCAGCAGTGTTAACTGTCCCCCCCCCCACTCTTTAGGTTCAGGGTGTGTTTAGCTCACTTCTGCACTACATTAGACCTACATCCCGATTTACCTAGTTTACCAGCCATCTTCCTCAGAATGCGTCATCTTTTCGCTTGCTCATTGGCCATCGCTAGATGCCAGCCGCAGGCCGACGCCACGCAGCCTACAGAGACTGCAATGCCGGGCGTCGAGGCTGTTGTTGTTATGACTGACCCGTGTATGTTAAAAACCACATTACATGGTTTTTATCAGTAATCAATTCTGACCGACCAATTTTGACCAATACTGACCGATCTAATCAATTTTGGCCGAATCTTGAACATTTTAAGACGAACATGGATTAACCTTATTATTGCAAATTTGGGACCCATTTCGTTAGCGATATACATTCAGTGAGCCCTCAATATCTCTGAAGAACACAAAAACACGGAACTGTACTCCACGTGGCAACCATTGGATCACCCGCGGCGATCAGGGACGTTGTTGCGTCAATGAGGGCTCCTGTCCTGACCCAGAACCAACTCTGCGGATCAGAAGGTCTCCTGTGTCAGAGGGGGGAACAATGTGGCACGATATATCTTTCTAATGGCCTCCGGATCGACCAGGAGACCCGCCGCCTGTCACCAGAATGACAGCCAAAAGGCACTTCGCGATGAGACGGAATGGTCCTTCAGCACTTGACCGGGAACGGCAATGTGCCCTGGTGTTCTACTCAAGGGGCCCCTTGCTCAGAAGGGAATAAGAGGCCCCATTATCGTTGAATAGAGTGGAGGTTTCATCATTTTTGAATAGGGTGGGTAAAATGGGTGAAAAATGTGAACATTGGCAGCCCGTGCTTGCCTGAGAGCTTCAATTCGTAAGAATGGATTATTAAACAAATAACTTAGAAATGTTTGAATATGCCTGCTCGCAACCTCAAGGGCAAGGACAGCAATGACCTGGGCTGCAGCTTCTGTAAACCGAACGGCGTCGGCTACCGCAAACGCCAACAGACGGCGGGCACCGTGTTTATCTGTCTTCTGGACGGATTCTTAGCTACAGAAACACGAAAAATAGAGATCCTATCTTTACTCTTCCAGTTCCACCACCAGATCGCAGTGCTTTAAGGGTTAATCCGTTCTTATCATCAGTCTAAAAATCGCGCACGTGAAATATGCGCTCAGATCGTCTTCTAAATGTAACATGCGCTGTCCTGAAGCGTTCAACGGTACTTCTTTCAGAAGCGTCACCATTTTCTTCCACTCATTGGTCACAGCTCAGTATTAGCCGCTGAACCGACGCTGCGCTCCCTATGGAGACTGCAACGCCTGTTGTCGAAGTGCATGTTTCTGAGATTTGCGAGTGCGCTTGCTCAAAGTTACGTCCCATAACTTGCATCACTGATTTGTTTGAGTGTTTAAAGCTTATTGTTTCAGAAGCATCGTCATTTTTGTCCACCGGTAGGCCACGGCTCAAAGTTAAACATTGGTCTAACGCTCCGCGGTCTGTGGAGACTGCAACGTCTGATGTCAAGGTTTGTATTGCTAGGATTTACGAGCGTGTATTTAAAAAATCACGTTACATAAAATGTACCGCTAATCGATTCTGACTGAATATTAAACATCTCCAGACAAACATGGCTTGGCCATGTTAATACACATTGTTGACCACTCCATCTACAATCAAATTTTCATTTTCAAATTTCGATCAAATATACCGATCCACAATTTACCTTCGCGATGTCCTTAATGTCTATAGAACCCAGATAAAAAAATCTGACAAAGCTTCTGAATTCTATCGGCTTAGAAAGAGTTCACTAAACCAATGCAAACGAAGGGCGCCGGTGATTTAATCTATGCGGTCGTTGAACGCATCATTTTTGCAGATTATTGACTTCAAAATAAAAACAGAATTAACCTCATGGTAGCTTCTGGTTTCTGTTCCGGTGACAAGGTAAGAAAAGCAATAAAACGAAAAAATCGTGTCTCTTGTTAACAAGTAAGTTGGTTTTAAGTTGGATAAGTTGGTTTATTCGGATTTTTTTTTGGGGGGGGGCGGCCACCATAAGACGGGTTTTTGTCAACCCCGTGTTCCCCCTTGGCAAGGCTCTTGCCATGCACCTGCCTGCACACAAAAGCAAATCAAGTCGCATTCGTTTAATGATGGGTTCTGGTGACAAATGTCCGTTGGACCAATCATACCTAAGCCAGGCAGCTTCCCGGAGTTTTTCTGCAGTGGTGTGATTAAAGGGAACATAACTCGGAAAAATATTATTGCATGTGTCCGACATATGTATTACTGTGGCTTGATTTTTAAAGGAGACGGTCCAGTTGTAATGCTTTTTTCACACTGTTTTTGGCATTTTCAAGCTTCCAAATTTGTTTCCGAGTAAAATGCTGCAACAAGTCTCATCTCTTGAAAGCAGCCAGCGAAATGAAGGCGCATGAAAAACCTGTTGCACTGTGAGCCATCGATTCACAGTTAAAATCCTCACCAGCCTATATCCAGGCCGTATTCTGGCGTCTACCCTGTAAAGGCTGATGCCTCCTCAATGACCAAAAATGCCCACCCGGTCGTGGAATTTCGCCTCCCCAGGAAAGACTGTTGAAATGGACGAATAATCTTGGAAGCTGGATGACCTTATTTGTCGAACGACATAGATGAGTGGACTAGGCAAGATTGCACACCAGTATAAAAAGCTCTAGATACATATCTAGCATAGCAGCCATAGCGATGACATTTGAACAAATAGCGATAACAATCTCCACTTTTAACCTCCCCTCCCCCGGTCATCTGGCTGGCTTTCCAGAAAAGATTCCCTGAAGTACGCCCTGAGCTTAGCCCTCACTTTTTGAAACGTTCCCACGCCTGTGCCCGACGGTGTGGCATGCGTCCAACAAGGTGCAGAATTACTTGTCTTGGCCATAAACTCACTTTTTTATTTGCAAACTTTCGGCGCACCGCACAACTCACAAACAAAGACGAAAAGCATTCGTTACCCGACAACTAGGATCAGACACAATATATATTCTTTTGCTTAGGTGTGGACCAAATAACAAATTTTCTGGAAAATACCCTGAACTTGGAGGACATTTGAAATGCCTAGTGTCTAGTGTAAACTTCTGCTCTTGGAGGAGGCATTGCCCCTGCCCATTGGCTATGTCTCTGATCAAGGCATTGCGATGCAGGCATTTGGGGCAATGAGCCATCAATCTTCTGGGAAATGCGAATTGAATCCTAATCATTGTTTGGTCCTGATAATCAGTGACCTACGTAAAGCTGATTGCAGTAGGCAGACAGTCACAGTCACGTGGTATTATGGACGAAGGGACGTCTCAGGGGTGAGGGTGGCAACATTTAATGCTAAAGACGATTGTTAATGCACCATCAAAAAAGAGTCATCAAAGGGTTTTTCGGCGGACTCGGACAGTGCGGCTGGCGTGCCACTTACGCCCCCCCCCCCCAAGCTTTCTCACGCCTATGCATGGTATCCACAAAACTAGTTGCGTACCGAAATCTGTCTGGAAGGATCCTGTCGCCTGGGTGCCGGTAGCGCAGTGGTTAAGCTACGCGTGTGGAGAACCAAGGGTACGGGGCTCGATCACCCACGCTGTCCGCCCTTCCCGCTAGGGTGAGAGCCATAGCAGCTTTACCCTCATCAACTGGATTGTCATTGAGTTCCATGGTCACACACACACACACACGCGCGCACGCAAGCACAAATCTTTGAACTCGATTCCGGCGAAAATACGAAGGTTGGGCTCAAGCTGGCGTTCCAGGCATGACATTGTTCGCAATGACGACAAACATAGATAAGTTAGCGTTAGCATTTAACACTGAAAACAGTGGTGCCAGTTTCTTGAATCGGTTCGGGAGGGATCAGCCAAAAAGATTGACTAACCTTTCCCCAAAGCTTGACTTCTTCCGGATTTTGGGCAACTCATTTTACATCGATTTATTTTACGTTGATTTATTTTAAACACTAAGGAAAATGCATCTCGTAGATCCAAAATTGTTTTTCTGCGGAAGAATGACCCCATTTCAAGCTCATGTTGGCTGCCTTTTTGTGAGAAGCTTAGAATTCGGTGTAGTCCACAGAAAAACATCTTAGTCTGACCTTGGGATTCCTCATGACTACTGCTGTCGGTGATCGTATTGCATAAGAACCACAACCGTGATTATGCTTCGGTTGGAGGAAAACATATGCTATTTTTTATCTGGGCGACCATGTACTTCTCAAAGTTACCGTATGTTGCCGTGAATTGTTCTTTATCACAATCCAGGCGTTACCTTTTGGAAAACTAGTCAAATACTTGCAAACTGGCTTCACATATGAACGAGCCAGTATGGCAAGTACATGAGGTGGCAACATAATATCATTTGGCAAACAATATCACGATACTAGTAAATTGTTGTGGTACCTATTACCTAGTATACTAATAGTTAAGACAATTGTTCTGTATTGATTCGGCGCAGTATCACATCTTTGCTCATATGGGTTACATTGAGGGGATTCAGAGGAGTGATGGGAGCAGGGGGCTCTCATCAGCATTGAGACGGGCGAGGAGGGGGCTCAGTGTTTTTCAGTGTCCCGAAAGTGTTTTAAGTGACGTCCTTGATTGATAGGTCATTATTCGTAGACGATTCTGCTGTCTGGTTAAGTGTGTGGACTACACTACCTCGGCCGCGCACCACGTCTGCGTCGCCCCTATGGCCCCTCCCCTTTTCTTGACAGACCTCCTCACAGAGTTTGCGAGAGCACTGTAACCATAAACGAGGTTCAGACCCCCTCCACCGGCATTTGGGCCCACACCTCTGGCTCCCATCCTTACGTCACCGTGCTGCACGGTGCAGGACGGTGACGCGCGGTGACGTGGCGCGCCGTGTTACGTCACCGTGTCGCGCTAGGGCCGCCACAGGCGCTGCATCAGGTCGCGGGTTTCATCAGTCCCCACGGGGGGGGGGGGGGGGGGGGGGGGGGGGGGGCGTGTCGAGTGAACCGAGGCGTGAGTGTCAGTGATGGGAGAGACCACCTGGACAAAATGTTGCCACTTATCGGCCGCAATTACAGATATTGGCGCCATATTCAAAAAAGCTCTAATGAGATCGAGGTGATCAGAAGGTGTGCCAATATCGTGCAATGTCGTACAGAGCACGGGCTCCACCGGCAACAGGCGGTGGGCGAAATCTGGTGGACATAGAAATCAAAGCAGGCACAAACCGGTGCGGACTGAAAGTACAGGGCCGGTTGCCACTGCGCTTGAGTACATTGTAATAATTAACAATGGAAAATGTCTATAATGGATCCTAATGGATATATTCTGGAGATGAAAAGGAAAATGCAATGCAAATTAATTCTTACTATCTAGGTTAACTATTCACGTCTTCCCACTATCACAGTCAGACTTCGTAAGGTCACGGGCACATCGGCACATTTTTCAACCTTAGAAAGGAGGTTGACCAATCAACAAACGCTGGTACCGCTTCTCCGAACCAGCCAAGTCCGCCCTCAGGTCAACCACAGCGCGCCTTCGAGGCCGATAAACTGAGCCGCGCATGACCTGCCGCTTACCACATTGTCTAACAAGTGTCCAGGGCGATTGTAGCTTGCCTCTTCTTCTTCTGTCGTCCGGCAAACCCGGCGGCCGATCATCGCCCCCCCCCCCCCGCCGCAGGAGGCCACTCCGGCGCGGGAAAGCGAACCACGTCGTCTGGGTGGTTCTGCATCACCACCAGCGATGTAGCGTGGACAAGGCCACGCTGCTTGGCAGTGCTGACAGTCACAGGTTCGGCGTTCTGTGTCATCCAGCAATCCACACTCCACGGTTCAGGCCGTAATTACGGGCCTGTTCCACCGAGGCAGGGTAGCAGGTGTTGGCTGGTGGGGCTGATCCAGCATCACTTGCTCGTGTCAGGACCAGTCATCCTCATACTGCAAGCTGGGGCACCCGGTCACTCCCCTGTGGGCATGCTCGGGCGGCGCGGTCGTGTGGCAGGTATACGACCACTCTCTTCAGGCACACACTTCGTGGAACCGCTTTAGCCGAGGAGGGGTCGCCGCCTTTACGTTGTGGGCCAGGCTGACGACCTCCCTCCCCCGCCCCCAATTGAGCGCTTTGGTCCGTCCTTCTCGTTGCCCTCGATTCTGCCGACCTGAAACCCAGACGACTCGGACGTTCTTCTTATGGCGGCTCAGGCTGGCCCGGGGAGATCATATCTCCGAGATGATTTCCAACTCGCTTTTCTTCGCTTCTGTTGGGGTAGGCAATGAGGGAGAGGGAATCCGAGCACAATCTGAGGGTTCCCTGTCCTTTTGGGCGTTAGTCACGTTCTGAGCCGCCGCCAGGAGTGCCACCAAACGTAGTGGTGTGAGTCTGTCCGCCGGCCAACAGGTACGCTCCGAGCGGCGTATGCTCCATGTCGTTTCTTCTGATGGCACCATTGCCGCCCACCCAAACTCCTCTTCAGAGAAGCCGTCGGTAAAAGTTTTCCGTCTCACTTCGTCTTCTACTGCCTCCCTGCTGCGTGCCACCTCCATCCTTCGTGCCGCATGCTGGTGGTCGACCTTCGAGGGCGGAGACGGCGGAGTGGCCGACTGTTCGTCTGTCTAATATTGAAGAGCCATCCATAGAGGTGCATGCCCCGCCCGAGCGTCGCGTCTTCGCGTGGCGGAGGTGCTTGGGTCACATGAGCACCCTGGTTTCATCATGCAAGTTGCAATCTACCGTCCACGATAGTCTTATCGCCCAACAGCCTTCCGATACTGCACGGTATGGGGTGGTCCACTGTACGGCTTGCCTGGGTGTCCACTGTACGGCTTGCCGTGACTCGGGCCGCATCATTCTCTAAAACGAAGCATCTTGTCAGTGGCTTGCGGCCATGGTTTTTTATCGTGCCCATGGTCCCTGGAAAAAGCCATATTATGTGCCAATTGTTCTCGACCAAGTGAATGGTGTCGACCAGTTTGAGTTGCAGCCTATCACTCTGCTACTCCCTTCGTTCTCAGGCACGCGAGACAACCGGAGTCTCAAATGGTCCCTGGAGCCTGTGAGCTAGCGTGCGAAATGAACTAGGCTCAACATCCAGCGCCTCATTCTGAGCTTTTTCTTAATACGCACTGTACCTTGTAAGGATCGCAGGACCTATGGCTGGTCAAAATCAGGCCATGGCTTCAGCGAAGGCAATTTCTAGGGAATCATTCAATCTGATCCAACAGTGGAGTGTTAGACGAAGCCATACATCTCTGACACACTTTCTTAAGCGACACAATAATCTAATGAGCAAATTACATTGATCCTAGAGTCAGGTATGAAGGTCGGACCAAGGTCAAAACCAACCTGTTTTATTACTCTCGGGCTTGCCGTATGGGGTAGTCTCTGGCGTCCATTTCCATTTTATTTACAACAAGAACTACATTATACACCATCAGTGGACTTCTTTAAGGTCAGAACAGGTCAATGACCTAAAATGATTCAGGTCAACATTTTGTTTTTAGTGATATGCTGCCTAGCGTAATCTTTGTCGCCTATTCAAATGCAAAACTGAAAGCGGTCTTGTATTACTTTGGTCACCACTGTCCTTCGAAAATAAAAAAGATCACTTTTCTTGAATGAACGTATGACATTTTGCTTAGAACAGGCATTTAGGTTCTGAGCACAATTTGAAGACCAACTTAGAGTTTGACTTTGTTTGACCTTATTTGACCCGAAAATCTTGACCTAGGATGATCGCACTTTGACCTAAGTGAGTACACGCATAGGTCAACACATTCTGTGAATTTTGTGTTTCTATCTCTCTTGGATCCTCAGATCTCAGTGGGGTCAAAGTGACACCCACCCGAGCGAACGGTATCCAACTGGCCACCCGGACGCGCGTTAATTTGATTGAACTATCATCACATGACGCTGGAGTGCTTTTCGCATGGTGGATATGACTCCCATCCGAAGTGAAGCACATCCAGTCAGCTCGGACGTGCTTCAACTACCTTCAAACGCCCCTCAGCCGCTTAATATGGAGATAGCTTATCTCTGGAGAGCCTAAAATGAGTGATTCTCCTCTCAAAGCAATGCCTGTTCAGGTTTCAGGAAATCTACCATTCAAAGCCATCTCAATATCATGGCTCGCAGCTCAGCACATTTGCAGTCTAATGTTTGTATCGATAGCGCTTCAATGTGAACAATGAACTATCTTATATCGATAGCAGACACTCCATAAGACCGTTCATTTCTATCAATATTATACCGTACACTCTTGATTGTAGTCTCAAACTGACGTAAGTTGTTCAGCGCATTAGCGAGAAACATCATTCACATTGATAAGCCAGTAGTAATAGCATTATTCCTCGGAGAAAAACCAGGAGAATGGAGATATAGTTGGGTTGATATTTCGGCAACATGCCTTTAACGAAACAATAGGAGTGCTACGTTCAAACTGGTGCAGCACCACCACGCCCTTGCCGGCCTGGTTGCCTTGCCTTCTGCCCTTGTTTCGGTAAGGACATATTGCCGAAATATCAACCCAACTATATCTCCTTTCTCCAGGTTTTTCTGCGAGGAAAAAGGCTGTTACCGCTGACTTGGTCTCAAACTGCAAGAATTACAAAAAGAGCCGCAAATTCCACTTTATTTCGGCAGGCATGCCCTCTTCAGATTAAGACATGACCTCTTTGGGTGATAATATCATTCATTGCTGAAGAGAGCATGTCCGCCGAAATATAGTGACCTTTGTGGCATAATTATAGTATTTCTTTTAGGTTGACTGTCGTCATGACTACACGGTAGAATTATGAAATACGTGAAAACAAACCGACGGTACACGGAATCGACCGCTATCAGAAATGCATTTTCAGCCTCCCCAAGATCATTTGCTGGCGGCGCCTCTGTGCGCCGCGGCTCAGTCGGGAGAGACCGGAGCCTCTGCCGGGCGGTGCGGCTATCTGGCGGAGCGGCGGCCGATACGGCGCCCTCTGTCCTCCTGTCTGGGAATGACTGAGCAGTTACCACGCGCCGTCCGCCAGTGCCCGCCGCGCGGTGGCCGCCTGTGGACACGAGTTATTCCGCGGTAGTTGACGCACGATGATGCACCGGTCAGCAATGCCGGCGTTCCGCCCTGGTGCCGTGTGGAGCAGTGTGTCCGAGTGTGCACGCGGCGAGAGCGGCCGTCGCGTGGGCAAGGTGTTGCTGGGCGCCGCCCTGCTCGGCATCGGCCTCAAAGTGTACGGCCGCTACAGGCGCTACCAGCGCCGGCAGCGCTGGAACCAGGCCGGGAAGGACGTGGTGGTGCTGCACCAGTTCGAACGTGGCACCAACTGTCCCAACCTATCACCGTTCGCGCTCAAGCTGGAGACGTTCCTGCGCATGGCGGGCATCAAGTACGTGGTGGACACGGAAGAGCCACAGGGGTCACGTAATAAGTGTCCTTGGATCACCTTCAACGGACAGGAGCTGTCCGACTCGGAGCTTATCATCGATGTTTTGACGCAACACTTCGGGAAGCCGTTGAAGGAGAAGCTCACGCCAGCAGAGCATGCCGTGGGGCGTGCCGTTCAGGTGATGCTCGACGAGCACACTGCCTTGGCTGTGTTCTACAAGCGCTACGTCCTCGACCGTGGCTGTTACATGGTAAAATGCGTCCCCAAGAAGTATCGAGCTCTGCTTGTTATCTTAACCCTCTTCTTCTTCTCGGCGATGAAGAAATTTTTTTATACTGTGGGCATGGGCCGCTTCAGCGAGGAGGAGACAATGTTTTTCCTGCGTCGCGAGCTGCGGGCGCTGGAAGATGTGCTGGGCGATAAGCCGTTCCTGCTGGACAGCACGCCGACCACGTACGACGCGGCTGTGTTCGCCCAGCTGACCCAAGTCATCTACGCCTGTGCGCCGGAGGTCGAGCGCTACGTGCGTAGCAGCCACGGCGCTCTCATTCAGTACCACGAGCGTATGAAGGACAAGTACTGGCCCGACTGGGAGCAGTGCCGAGCCGAGTAGGCGGTCCGTCGCAGCACTGCCTTAGCGGTCGTCTTCTCATGGGCCTTAAGCCTTAGAGTCTTAGCTCGTTCTGGGGACGTTAATTCCAAGCAAGCGCACTTGAATGCATCATGGTCAGTTGGATAGTGCGCAGTATTCGTACAGCTGGGAAAAGTGCTTGTGACCAGGTTGTTACATGAATGATGAATAAGATATGAAAGGCGGGACCACATGATATCATGCTGACAGGAAACTGAATCACTATAGTGTACGTGATACTCAGCGTTTTGTGACCAAGTGTTTCTTAGTTCTCAGGCCAACCCTCTCAACCCACTGCAAAAAGACAAAGAGCAAGACGAGATAAACGAAGGAATCGGACACACGTCGTTCGAGTTCGCAGCCGGGGTTAGAAACATGGGCTCGGCTCCTTTTTGTAATGCCGAAGACATCTCAGCGCATTGCATGCTTTGCATGCTCCCGACCCTCCAGATAGTGTTGTTACCTGTTTATTTTTTTCTTTCCCGTACGCTTGCGAGGCGGACTACTGTTCCAAAGTATTTTATGTCGAGAGGTACAGTTATTCTCTTTGACTGCGGCAGACCCATGACAGCCACCTGCAGATCCGTTGGGCTTCGAACGCACCGTACTAGACAACTGTCCGTACCGCTTAACGGAGCGTGAAAAGAACGATGCTGCAAAAGTATTGCTAGATAGAACGCCCAACATGTTTGAAGCTCTTATCTTCAACACGTCTTAAGTTGTTCACAGCATATCAGATCTGGTGACTCAGATGGCGTCCCGCCTCATGCCTGGTTGTGTGCCGCCCCACCGAGCGCCGGCCGGTAACGAGCGATGGATCAAGTCTCAGAAGTGTCGACGGCGAATGATTGATGAGCTGTATTTCTGCCGACTGTCGATCCCTGCTGTGAAGCAGTTCGCGTACATCTCACCACGTCAACGCTACTCTGTGTCGCAACCATTAGGCATTCACACGCCAGCGTGGAGGCTGGCGCGCGGCCTCGGGCCTTGCGACGGGATACACGGGAGGGGCGCGCCGTCCAAGCCACGGCACGCCGTTGCCTCCCAGCTTGCGTCGCATGCGTGGCCGTCACGACAGACACCTCGCGCCGACAAATCTCTGAGTGCAAAACCTTCAGTGAGATAGACACCAATACGCAAGAATGGGTGCTGATCGCCGCCACCAGAAGAAGCATACACATGGCTATGACGCGCGTCTCTTTGGCGTTTCGCAGACTCGCGGTAACCGTAACAATCCACGCAGGGGACGGGCTAGCCACCACAGCTTCCCGCGGCGTTCGCTAGATGGCAGCACGGGTTCTGCCGTAGCCGACCGAGGTCTGCGCCGTCCTCAGTCTGTGTACTATACATATAATGCCGCTACCGTCGGGCCGGCCGTCGCGGGCTCGGTTAGTGTTTGTCCTTGCTCTGCTCGCGCTCCAGGTCAATGGTCTCCAGCAGCTGGTTGTTGATTGCAGCGGTGCCGGCTACCGAGCCGACGTCGGTGGCGGTCGTGTTGACGTCATCCACAATGTGATCGGTGGAGTTGCGCGTGAGGTAGGCGTACCTCTGTCGGTAAGTGCAAGGCCGCCAGGCTGTGTCCAGGCCGGCATTGCGGTACAGCCCGCGCCGCTGGGTCACGTGGCACCTGTAGGGTACAACGCACCGGCTAGCCAGGTGATCGACATTGACTCAGCTTCTGCGCAGGGCGATCGACGTGTTAAAACAAGCACAGAGGTCAGCTAGGCGGCCCCAGCGATTCCCAGATGACCGAAAAACCATGAGCAAGTGTGAATGAATGGTAGGAACTCGCCGTGAAAGATTCACAACTTTGTCGTAAGCTACTGCATCCCTTGCGCGATATGGGGGCGCGATGAGACGACATGCCTAGGACAACTTACCCTGATAGGCGAGCGCTCATGTGCGTTCTCTATCCGCCCTCACATGCGGATAAGGAACCGCGTGCTCTGCTCCCAATGGGTGCCGTTGTACGTACGTCTCCATGGCCATGTGGGGATCGACCTGGCAGGGACTGTCCGGGTCGCAGCAGTAGTCCCAGACGGCCTCGTTGTTGTCGGTGAAGCAGTACCAGTAGCCGCCGGAGCGGTCAATCCGGCACGGACCGCGCGCACACGCCCGGCCCGAACACGTCTCCAGGTGGCCGTGCCTACCGGGCCCAGGCGTGGGTCATCACACACGGCACGGCTCGTCTGCTCCCGGCGGGGCGGCCAGCCTCGGGGCGTCACAAACAGCACCGCGTGTCGGCGAACGGTCACACTGGGACAGAGCTCAGATGGTTGGACGTGCTGCCGGCGGGGCTGACACGCCAATGGACTAATCCGCAGTCCTTCTGGTCGTGCTGACCCGTAGTCGTGCTGGTCGCACTGATCTGTAGTCGTGGTGGTCGTACTGATCTGTAGTCGTGCTGGTTGTACTGACCTGCAGTCGTGCTGGTCGTACTGGCCTTTAGTCGTGCTGGTCTTACTCACCTGCAGTCGTGCTGGTCGTACTGATTTGTAACCGTGCTGGTCGTACTGATCTGTAGTCGTGCTGGTCATAAGGACCCGCAGTCGTGCTGGTGGCACTGATCTGTAGCCGTGCTGATCGTGTTGACCTGTAGTCGTGCTGGTGGTACTGACCTGTAGTCGAACTGGTCGTTGGGCCGGTCGCACTCGCGTCCGTTGCCGTGGAAGTCGTAGATCTCGAAGCTGGCGCGTGGCTCCATGTCGCGCGGCGAGAGCTCGCCGATGCGCAGGTCCGTCAGGTGACAGGAGAAGGCGCGCCCGCCCGGTAGCACCCTGGCGACGCGTCGGGTCGGCGTCACCGGGCGCGCGCGGCGCCGCCGTGGGGAGTGGCGAGATTACGGGAGCTAGAGGGCGTTGTCAGCGTGTTTGGAGGGTGGGTTTCGTGTGTGGGCCCGCCCCGACGCGTTGCGATGGGACGGGCGCTCTTACCATTCCTGTGATCCGTTCCGCATATTGTCTTTAGGAGATGGTGTATTACTGCTATCAGTCACACTCCTGCCCGAACGAGGGAGCCCATGTGGGTTTTTGGAGCTACAGCGTTCAGCAGGACCGCCGTAATTATCAAACAGCCTGTGCGCGGCCTAGAACTGACGGGTCGTAAAGCGTTGCGGCAAGCGGAGCCTGTCCTTCGACAAGGCAACGGTCCATACCCTGACGGGCGCGCTTTGGGGGCGTTACCATAAAAGCTCCGTTACGTCGTGTGGGGGACTACGAGTTAGAAGCAGAGCTAGAGGGGTGACAGGCGGGTAGTTCTATCACTATGTTACAAAGCAGACATGTGCCGCGAGACCCCCCACACCCTACCCCGAAAGATCTCAGGATTTGATCTCAGGATCTGGTCTCGGGATACAATCTCAAAGTCCTATCCCAGAATCCCATAAACGTGGGACGCTATGGGATCATTTATGCGTCCTTGGCCTCCAGGAACATATGTCTGGATACAATATCCGTCAGTTGCTCGAGGTCTTTCATTCATGGCGCGAAGGGCGCTCTGCTTGTGCGACACAAGCAGGGGTGTCACTTTCTAAAATCAGTCGGGGGAGGCTGAGCAAATATAGCTGGCTAACCTACCCCCGATCCCGATTTATTTCCTGGTTTTGGCCATCTTGATACGCGCACCTGATAGCAACATAAAAATGTTTAGCCTGTTCCAAAATAATTTTATGTTAAGGAATGAACTGGAATGAGAAACGTCCATTTGAAGCCAATGTGATGGCGATATTGATGATCAAATTGATAGTGATGCGATCAGGTACCTAGTGTACATACAGTTAAAGGACACAAAGTGATACTCCCACACACAATCACGGTGCCATAGGTCATGCTAAGGCCAATGCGCTGCATGAGTATGTGTGGCGCAGCGTTTCGGAGCGCGCCGGCTCGGCACCCGGCACTGACCCGATGACCCGGCACTGACCCGAATGAGAAGGTCTCGCAGCGGAAGTTGCGCTCGTCGCGGCAGGCCTGCTCACACTCGGCCAGACTGCGCGCAGTGATGTCACGCCGCACCGCGTTCACGTTCAGCAGCGTGTTGTCTCGCACGCGCAGCGAGCAGTCTGCGGGGCGCGGCCGCCACGTTAGCGAGGTCGCCCACCGGGCATGACCGCCGGGCCAAGGCCGCCGGTCACGGCGCGCGCCGTCCTGCCGTCACGGCTCGTGACGCGCCGCCGCCGTTTGGCGAGCGCAACCGGCTGTGCGTAGAACGGGACTGTCGCAACAGATGAGTGTCCCTCACGGTGGGCTGTCGAGTGAAACCTACTCACTCTATAAATGCGAGTTGTGGACTGAGAGTGGACGGAACTCGTCGATTGAGATACATTGATTTCACACAGGGAAGCATTTATGGATCCAGCGATCAATATCAACCTGTCCGAACCTAACGCACGTCCCCTAAAATTTGTGATAAAGCTTGGGAGACTATCATTGCCATGAAAGAGACAAAATGCCTTCATACTTGACCAAAATATGTTTGATTGTTATTATGCACGATACTTGAAGTGGAACCTTGTGTGCTTACGTCCGCTTCATTTCACCCCATTTTCTATATTTTGCATTTATATACATTGTTTAGAGAGGCCTTGCAGGACAGTGTCATACATTCAGAGTATTCCCTACTTCTTCGTTCTGTTCATAAAATGTGCAACTCGCTCGGCATGGTTCAGCTTTTCTTTCCACAATTACAGCGAGCAACAGAAGGTTCCTAACAAACAATTGGCGCCAGCCCGAAACAATGCTTCACGTGGTTTCAAGCAATGCCAAAATATTTTTCTTCGACCTTCTGAGATCAGAAACATCTATTATGAGACTTTGTCTCATATTTTAGGGGTCATGGGATTTCTGGTACACCTAGTATATGCCTACTTACGTATACTTACTACTTTGTATATACCTGCTATATATATATATATATATATATATATATATATATATATATATATATATATTTGTTATTATCGTCTGCCAGCGATTACTCACGTCACAGAACAGCCTTGGCACGCTCAGAACAAGCACCAGTAGTATATTCTTTAAGACTTAATTTGCAGCCCGCCGTCAGCCTGGCGTTTCGGAAAAGTATGCGTGACGCGCCGCAGCAGTAATGAGCCGAACCATACTCACAAGCGTAGCCAAAGTTCTGGGAGTCGTAGAAGCCGTTGTCCCAGCCAGAGCAGTACGACGAGGCGTCCTTCTCGTAGAAGTCCCAGCCGGCGATCGGCCGGAATTGGGCGTAGTTGGCGTAGCTGTCCATGTCAGTCAGCTCGCACACCGTCTCCACGGGGTCGCTCCTGGCGGCGCACGGGTCGATGACGTCACCACGGAGCCAGGTCGGAGCTCCCGACACTCTCGCGGTCGAGGCAGAGCGTGATATCTGGGCTTCCACGCCAGCGTGGAATCATATGTATCAGTGGGGATCAGTTTTGCTCGTTCACAATGCATGGGGTACCTATTTCCGCACATTGGTTTCAATCCTCGCCAGATTTAGGTACGTTGAAGTGAAAAAGGATACTACATTTGAAAGAAGAGGAGCTAAGGCAATGTCTGGTCTTTTATACTATGCTTAATTATGACTGGATGGATTCAGATGCACGCATATCAGATAGAATACAAGATAGCTCGCAAGTCGCGTCAGGTTCCCAGATTGAGACGGATATGCGCATATCGTATAGGGCAACACGTGCCGGTTCTTTACAACTTGGGCGCTTTAAAAAACGCGCGCAAGTTCTTGCGCCACCTGACGTAGATGCATTTGGAGCCCCAGCCTTTTCTTCACACCGTTTTGCAAGTCTTTCTCAGTGCGCTGAATGAGGGTGCCGAGCTCGGCTCACCTGAAGTTGAAGGAGACGCATCTGCGGTCGCGGTTGCAGGATTCCTCGCAGTCGCGAAGCTCGCGGGACCGGATCACCTGCAGGATGTGGTTCTCCAGCCGCTGGTCCCTGCGCTGCAGGCGGTAACACCCTGCCGAAGGCACGCCCGTCACTGCTGCGGCTGGCAGAGGAGTCGTGAACTTGATGCCACGGGTTCTAGCGACGTATCTGAATGGCACGTGTCATTGTACATTGGAAGTTTAGGGAGCTGACAACGGTGAGTATTTCTTTAGATTAAATATAATATACAATAAAGAGTACTACTTTGGATTGGCGGTGCGTTTTCAAAAAGATTATGGCTGAACGCCATACTGGTGAACGCCAAAGTACGCAGTTTTTATTTGTTTAATTTTCAGGACAAGAATAAATCTGGGACGCCTGAACATTTCTACAATTTTGTGCTGAGACGTACTCGTAGTGCTAAAGTGGAAGAAGAGAGCTGCCAAGATGGCGGACAAGCTTTTAACAACGTTGGGCGGTACGCCATGACGTTTCATGTTGCGAAAGTGGGAGGGCGCATCACAATGATCTAGGTGACAGAGATGAAGGATATAGTCATTCGGTGGCCACTGCCATGCGCTTTGGACAGCTAAGGTGCACGTTCACGCGAGCCTTGTGACGATCCATTGTTGGGCCGCGCGCCAGCAGCACAACGCACCGAGCCGGCACCAACACCCGATAAGTACATCGATGATACTGAGGGTATAAACAGGGCGTGTTTGAGAGAAGGTTATATGGGAAAAAACTGGATGCAGTCATGCGCAGTGGACGGGCTGGAAACAAAGGGGACTCGATTGTGATTATTTGGGCTGTAAGAATCTGCGGCTTCTCGGTGGGTTGGCGTCTGGAAAAATAGAACTGCATACTACGACGCTATCATAAAACATGGCGGATATCCACGACCTGCAAGTACGGAAGCCTATTACCACGCCAGGTATACCGATTAACACGTCATGACTCGTATCGATTGCCTTCAGCATTCTGTCTTCGGGCGGAAGGAAACGTCATTTAACGACATCCACGTCCACGTCCACCGTGCCAAAGGACACGACATTTAAGCATTGCTGCCTGCTAAAACCTCAGCCTTCGTGACTGCGTGAAAAAGACGCCAACTCAGGTTGCCGGTGACCTTGCGTGCGTCAGGCGTCGCTGGCTGGCACCGGTGCTGATTGCGTCGGGCACCTAACCGGAACAAACGACTGCACCGTATTTTGGACTCGCGAGTCTTGGGAGCAGTAGACCATAAGCTATACCATTGCCCGTGCCTCTTATTAAAATGGCGCAGTAGACTGCACACTCTCCAGGAACAAACCGTGCGACCACGGGCAATCAAAACCAATTTGCTGACAGGGAAGTAAGAATGGCTGGCACATTTGTCATCCTGTGCAGTGCTCAGGATTGTTCAGGTGTACAGCAGGCGCGGGCAAACACCGAGTCACCGTGATCGGCAGGCTATGACCCCGTCCTTACGTCTAGCTGAAGCCGAAGGTTCCGCCCCAGGCGAACGCCAAGCCTGCGGCCGTGAATGCCATCGCCGTCAGGTTGCTTTACCGTCAGTGGAGCTCGTTGCCTAAGCAATGCATTAAGACAGAACACCCCATCCTTGCGCAAGCCGTCGCCACAAAACATCATCCCACCCCTGGTGACCTCTCCCTCCGTTTTACCCCAGTGCGCGGTCCGTTTTTGTGTTCGCCCCGCGTCCTGCCGTGTTTGTCCCGAGTGGCTAGCTCAGCGGCGGGCCGACCGGACAATCGACCCGGAGCCTCACACCGTGACCGCGTGGTGGCACGGCTCTCAGCGGTCCTCCCCTCCTCGGGCAAGATGCCGCCGGCCGTGCGGGGCGCTTTCACTTTTTCCTGGTCTATCAGCGGAGCGGCTGACAACGTTCGGCGTTTGTTTTCGTTGCACGTGCGACAAACGTGGTCAGCGCGTCCGGTTCGCTTGCGATTTGTGGCCCTTCGTCAAAAGCATGCGGATGCGTAACTAACATTGCAGGTTTTGCTCCACTTAAGTGCCTGCATTCGCTGGTGCCGTAAAATGGGCTGTTGATTCACCAAGAGGCATGCTTAATTTCGCCAGGACTAACATCACCGTCACGAAATCGTCAAAAAAGATGCAAGTGAACCAAATTGTTTGCAGCAGGAATCATGCCGACGAGCTTCATGGAGTGGGCCGTTTAGGTGTCTGCTCTGGCCGCAACCCTGGCTGCTGTCAATGCTTGCCGGTCAGCGGCCGTGGGACGGGCGCCGTGTCAGTGGACGGCCGGCCGGCGCGGCGGGGGCGCAGACGCGCCGCGGTCGGACCGGCGAGCACCGCCGCGGCCCGGCTCTGCGCCGGCGCGCTGCACACACCAACCTTCGGCTTCACATCCCGCAGTCCAAGACCCGACAATGGTGACACGACTGGCCACACTGGCACAAATGCCGCTCTTTCACTGAATTGAAACGTAGGTGCAGGACGTGTTAGTCATACGGATATGACTGCTCCGGCACAAGTGGCTCAATCAGATGCCATGCGCACATGGCGGCTGGTCTGTGGACATTTTAGTCTGCGTCTAAAGCTTCCGCCGGAGATCAGACGCCAATGTCGCGTGGAAGTTTGAGTAATTAAATAAAAAAAAGAGAGAGGGAAATTTGAGACCATCCCAACTAAGTAATAGGTCTCCAGCTTGTGTAACGAAGAATGTATGGTTGGTTTGCGGACACAATGGTCGTTTGAGTCCCCATTGTAGCCTGCACTGCTCAAAAAGGAAGGGTGCCGGTAGAGAGGCAGTCAAGCTGCGGACCTGGGAAACCACAGATTCAGGGCTTGATTCCCCGCAGCACCCGTCCTTGTCGCCAGGGCGAGAGGCACGCGACATCATATAGTCTCAGCATTCGTAGATCTCCAATGAAGACTCAAAAATAGCCCCATCGGATTGTGATGTTACTTAGCTGCTCACGAGCAGATTGGATGGCGGCGGCTCTTCTCGCCCTTCGGCATTTCATTATCCCAATAACTCAGCCAAAAGACGTCATCAGAATACACAGACACCAACATGCATAGGGTGCAAGGCTTCCCACGTCGGAAAGGAGCGTAAGCATCGTTCAAAACAACAGAATAACATTCATTCTTTATTCGTGTCTTAAGTTAGGCGTTATACATGCTAACGACAAGTCGCCAAGTTAGACCACACCAGTACCATGCAGGGCTGCTCTGCTGCACTTCCCAGTTGAGAGATGTATGTTAACATGCAGTCCAAGACTAGCACCCATGCACAAAACGAGGACGCTAATGTACCATGCTGCTATTTGTAAAATTTCTGCTTTCGTTTCTCGTATTCCCTTTGCAGCGCTGTGCTTGATTCTCCTTCAGTGAAATAGATCCTGACTTTAACTCGCAACGCACGCGGCTCATTGTGTCTTCGACCCTGAGGAGTGCTGTACAATTTTGAGTCCACCCCGATCCCGACCAAGGAATTAATGGCTGGAGTCTGGCATTGGCTCTGAGGGGGTCAATTTCTGCGATAACACCGATTTAAACTGTTCTGTGGGCTTTACAGAAGCCTGCATATGCTATTTATTCTGATAGCATAATAGATGCCCATGACTCCTCAGTTTGGTCTCCACATGACATTACTGGCTTTTTTGAAATTATATAGAAGCTGTAATATATAAGATGATTTCGCATGTGATATAAATATGTATATATTACTATAGAAGCTATGTATATATAATTTGCCATTATATGTCATATTATGACCATGTTATCATGACTATCAATATGTGTTCGCATATACGATTCTGCTTAAGCCGATTCACGGATGGTTGGGATGGGTGCCCGAACCCGACCCTCAAAAAAAGATTCAAAGGAGCTGATTTCACATGCTCTCAGCAAAACTTTCCTTGATTACGAGGCCTTCAATGACTCCAGCCGTGAGTCAAGCACGAGACTGACTCAGTCTGGAAGGCATCAGAATACATCAAGATACAAACATTCAGGTGCATAAAAACTTTAAACCTCGTGCTAACTGTCCACCGGTGGCTCTACAAGCCTCGGTGCCTGTGATACCCTGTCGCGATCATTTCGACACAGTCAGGTCTCGCAAGGTCGTCTCGTACCGGCTGGCCAGAGGCAAGGTCAAGCGTTCCGCCGCTGCCCGTGCAATAGTCTGTGCGCACGTGGCGTTCCGTAGCGGCACACAAACACGGCGCAGACACACAGGCTGCCAGCGTGCGCGGCGGCTGTGGCGCAAGTCCACCGGCGATGACTGGCCAAATTCCCCCACGTCCCTCACACTATGTCTGGCAGCTGACCTGCAATGACAGAGCCGGGCTGATGTCATGCACATCGTGACGACGGCGCAGAAGTGGTGAATATTCTCAAGCCTTGCGTTATAGTATTTGTGTGTGGTCTTGTAAGGCAGGTTTATGCTAAAAGCCCGTTTCGGTAGGTTGATAAGTACTTCATTGTCTGTTTAGTCGCCTTAGACAAACATTTTTTAATGCACAATGCGATGAAGATTAAAATGATGTGTGTTTTGTAACACTCTAGTAAAGGATATTTTAGACACAACCCATGATCGTGTAGCCCAAAAAGGCAAAAACACAACAAACATATGTGGAGTCAATGTCGCTATACACACGCATAAAATCGAAATTCAAACACGAGACGATGCCACGCGGTTGATATAAAAAAGATGAAAACGTTGCTTTGCTTTTGCATATCAAAGGCTTCTTACTATTTATATATATATATATATATATATATTATATATATATATATATATTATATATATATATATATATATATATATACGTTATATCCGGAATATATGACGGGAAGCTACGTCTATATTACGTTAGTCACAGGTTCAAACTTATTCATTCTTTTCTAAAATTTGAGATCGTATAAAGCATAGCCATTTTTGAACCGAGATGGTCCTTGGTCTTGTGCACAATTTTGGTTGTCACCGGAGCGTGCTGGTAAAGGACAATACCAATTGTGTGGTGGCAGCCGAAGTGATCTCCTATGGGAGTGTGTTGAGTCCAATTGTTGGCGAACGGAAGAGTTTTACTGAGGCGAGGTCTGAGGGGTCTTTTTGTTCATCCAACATATTACATTTAAATTGCATTTTCACCGAACAAATTGCACGCAAGTTGAAAAAAAATATCAGATGATACACGTTCACATTTTAAGCTTTCACAGCAAATGTTGCAACTGTTTCTGCAACATGAAAACCGTTTAAGCAACGTTGGCGGGGCTGGGTTAAAAAATGATCGCAAATCATTCAGTGCTAATTGTAAGCCTTCACTTATTCTGGGCGGTAAAATATAAACTTTTTATGAAGGTGGAGCAACTATTTCCATTGGATGGATTTCTGGGATCGATCCTGACCACACGATCCGATCGTCCATTTTCTGTTCAACGACATAATTTTGCGGCAAAAGTTCAATGTGCCACAGTGCTTGGCAAGGCCCGTCCGCCCTCTGACCTGGGCTGACCTTGAACGGCTGCTACTAGCGGCCGCAGGTCATCCCAAGCAGGGACAAATAGCGAAAGCCGAAGCGGCTAGAACACACACAGCCCGCCACGAGTAGGTTGGGAGGCAAGCACTCCCACCAATGGAGCTATGAGCCGGAAGTCTAAGCGTGTTACATTGAAAATACCAAAAATGCTGATCAGACGTCGTTTCTACGATCGTGTTCTGCTAAAAGCAGCCACAGGACGCGCTTCCCGCAGACCATTTTGTCCAACACCATTAAACATAGAACCAACGCCGGTACGCGCCAGAGGCTGGCACAAGCTAAAAAAAAAAACAACTTACGAACATCTCGTGTCAATTCGCTGAATTAGGCATACAGAGAATGGTACCAGTGATTGTAAAAAATGTAGCCTTTCGCCGCATGTCATAGGTATCTCAATCTACGGCAACCCCATCCCAGCTCCGGTGTTTTTCAATTTGAATTTTAGGGGTGGGGGGGGTGTGAGTATATGGTAGGTATGTGGGTAACAGAATTTAGGAGAGTATATGGTATGTATGATGGCAATTACTCCGCGTCGTGTATATGTTCTGTGCGCTCGGCTTCTTGAACTACGCGATCATAGGCCGTGCCCGATACAAACGACACGCGATCATAGGCTGTGCTGTGCTGTGCCCGATACAACTACGCGATCATAGGCCGTGCCCGATACAAACGTCACGAAACACGAGATATCCTAGATCAAAACGATATGACCTCGCATTAATCGTCTAGCATTAATTGAGAAGTGTAAGGAGGTAAACCTATATCAATGAAACGGCGTATTTATATGCCTTGCGTTCCCCAAGACTGGTTGAGCCTATCGAAGTCGTTGTATTCCCAGCCCCAATATCACTTTCTGCTACGTAAGTCTGATTGGAATTGGGTGGAGAAGACACTTTGGAGGGTAACAGAATATCAAATAACTTAATCCCATTGAAATACCAAATCTTGCCGAACATCCCAAAACTCCCCTTGCCAAACGCCCCAAAACTCCCCTTGCCAAACGCCCCAACTAAATCATGACAGTTCATTTTGTTTTGACGTCACACATTAGCCTCCCCCCACATGAACTTGCCTCCAAACCCCTTAAATCTGCTTCTACTTTCTTGTACAAAGACATCGCTATCGTATAGAGATCTGTAATGCCTCAGACGCCCTTAAGAATGTCATAATGTAAACTATTGGATTGGTCTGGGACGCGACATATCTAACACAGCTTTCCTTTTGAGAACGGCGTTGACAGAATGTCGCGCGCATTGTGCGCAAATGGGGCTGCACATGTGTCAATGGCGCCAGTGATCAATCAGCGCGTTTGGTGTGACATGGGGTGCGGCTGCCGTTCTTTACCCTACCCTTCCAACCGTGCCGACGGTCTACTAACACCGTTGGTGAATACATATCGTCCAGCGGCCAGGGAAGTCGAAAACACGGTCGTTAAAAGATGTGCAACAGTTCGTAAACAAGAACGGAGAAAAGACTGCAACGCGATTTGCCTGCGCCTCGATTGCCTCTTCGAATTCCTTGGGCATCCGAAACTTAAAACAAACCACGTGCTCATAACTAAAGTCATTATGGTCTTATTTGCTCGAAAATTTAACCATAGCTATGAAAGTTCAATAATCTCCTATACCCATGCTTGTTAAACTTCGGGTCCGACATGCTTGGCACGTACCGCGTGCCACCGTATGGGCTTTGAACCAAATGGCCGTGAGTGTCTGGCATCGTCGGGTTCCTAGCCTCCTGAATTTACAGGTTATGGTGTCCCGGATTTTGGGGGGACCCAGGAGCGTGGAGCAAACCCCTGCCTTGCGGAGAGCCGCGGACTTACTCTGTTTCCAGCCATCCAGCGAGTCGTCCAGGACGCCGGGCGCCCGCCATGCCGGCCGCACCCTGCCGGGCTGGCCGCGGGGCCGACCGACGGCGCGGTCGCGACCGGCCGAGACCCAGGGGTCGTAGTAGCCGCGCTTGCCGGCCTCCTCGGCCACGAACGTGACGAGAGTGGGCCGCGGCCGCGGCAGGGGGAGGGCCGGCTGACGCGGCACGGGGAGGACCGGCCGACGCGCCGGGCCAGAGATGGGCTTGAAGTGCGTGTCGTGCTGCAGGTGGTACTGCGGATGGAGCTCGCGGTAGGAGGTGAAGCTGGTGGACATGTGGCAGCTGGTGTAGAAGTACTCGGGCGGTGGGCACTGCTGCTCAGCTCCGGCGCCGTCAGCCCAGCTCCAGCGCGGCTCCACCAGCGCACTGGTTGGCAGAGCCTTCTCCTTCTTCTCTTCCTTGGCCGCCGGCTTGTCCTTGTCGGCGGCGGCGCCGGCCGCGGCCAGCGTCGTCAGCAGCGCGAGCAGACGCCAGCTTGCCAGGGCCATAGTGGGAGTGGCGTGTGAGGCCGGCCGGGACGCTGCTGCCGCCGGGGGAGTGCCGCAGGCTCTGGCCGGCCGCCGGCCGCCGGCCGCCTGTTATAGACACGCCGCCGCGCCCGCTCGCTGTAGAAGGGCTCTGGCCTTGTGATGCCGCCGCTGAGCCTCGGGACAGGCAACGCCTCCGGGTCCCATGGCTCGCTTTTCAAGTATGGCTCATGTTTTGAGTCCCTGTCATGGCTGTAAGAATATGATTTTTTTTTTGCATTCGGTCGCCGTCAGGATTGCCGCTTTGGTATTGGCTTTGTTGAATCGGAGGACTGCTCTTGCAATGTCTCACGTGAACGGCGATGTCAAGGAAGCGGGTTTCTAAAATTAAGAACATTTTGGAAAGTAATGTGACAATCAACACGACCTATAGAAATTACAGTCTTGTTAGCTCTATATTCATTATTTTACCACATTGCACGCGTATTATATCATAATACACAACATTTTTCATTCTTACTAACTGTATTATAGTTACTACAAGTGGCCAATTAATGCACCTAACGGAGCTGTATTGTTTCCATTCATCTGACACCATCACAAAATTAAGGCCGTCGCCTATCCGCTTAAATGCACCAAACCCCTTTCCCCATTGTTTGGGAGAATTTGACTAAACGGCACAGCACGATGCATGTAGCCTTCGCCCATGAAGCCTGGCACTGTGCAGGCGCTAACCTGCTGTGAACGGCCAAGCCTCTCCAAAAAAGGTCCAACATTCCAAGGTACATTCAATGGCCAACACCGCTTACCTCAGTTGGTGTTTTCTTTCAACAAATAGTAAAATAAAGGAATCCCATTTTTAGCGGGCAGACCGACGATGTTTCAGCACGTGGAGATCAGCTTCAGACGTAAAAGTCTCCAGCGCTTGGGTTGGGGCTCGAGCTTACCTTAAATGTGATGCTGATTCATATGTTAAGCTAACCATGTTGGCTGATTGTTCTCACTACGGAAAGCTAGCCTGTCTCTGCTGGTTTCAACACAATACCACCCAATGACCAGAACCGTGACAGATTGTCTGTCAACAGTATGTCGAAGGCCATGGAGGCTGACTCATTTCAGACCGACTTGTTCAATCCCGTTATTTCCTGAAATATTTCCTGATGTAGCGTAAGCAGCTTTTATGTTACCGATATCTATCCATTATTCATATATATATATATATATATATATATATATATATATATATATATACCAACCTTTTGATTGGGTGGATTTATGGGATCAGAGCTCACGCCAAGCAGTACTCTTCGTAGAAACCCTGACCACACTGTCGGATCGTGCCATTCCAGTTCAACGGCAGTTTTGTGACGAAAGTTTAACACGCAGCACTGTACAGCACGGTCCACCCGGCCTCTAACCTCATCTGACCTTTGGTGACCACTGACACTGCCTACACCCACCCATCCGCTATGTCACGGGTAGGATGGAAGTATGGCGTTCTAACCAGTTGAGTTACGGAGACGATATTGCGGACATTAACACGCGCCCTTGTGACCGGTTGGATAACCTTCTCTCGGGTGAGGAGGTCAGTTTGACCCCCCGAGATATCAGGAACAAAGAGGGTCTGGCACAAAATTCACAGGGTGTGTTGGCCTGTACGTGAACTCACTTGGGTCAACATGTGATCCTCCTAGGTCATGACCTTCGGGTCAAATAAGATGAAACAAGGCCAAACTCAAAGTTGATCTCCAGCGTCCTCAGAACCTAGATACCTGTTCTAAGCAAAAGGTCACATGCTCATTCAAGGTAAGTGATCTTGTTTGACCTTTCGAAGGTCATGGTGACCAAATCATGGAAGACTGCTTTGAGTTTTACATTTGAATGAGCGACAACGATAAAGCTGTATGTAAGTATGCTCTTTAAAACAAGATGCTGACCTCGGTCATTTTAGGTCAGTGACATATTCTGACCTCTTAAAAGTCCAAAAAGACCAAAAGTCCATTTAATGCGCTTCCTGTCATCAATAAATTTGAGATGAGCGCCAGAACCCCCCCCCCCACACACACACACAGCAAGCCCTGGAGTAACAAAACAGGTTAATCTTGGCTTTGGTCTGATCTTCACATCTGACCCTAGGTCAACGGAATTTGGTCATCCAATCATTGTGTTGCTAAAGAAAGTATCTCAGAGATGTATGGCTTCGTCTAACACTCCGTTGTTTCATCAGATTGAAAGATATCCTTGAAATTGACTTCGCTGAATCCATGGCCTGACTTTAACGTGCCGCAGGTCAGCGACCTTACGAGGTACATCCATTTTTTGGTACCACACCGTTCGCTATTCGATTTGCTACAGCCATGCAATATTTGACGCGGCTACGCCGCACATTTCAGAAATCATTCCGGGAAAACCCTCGATGGGGGGGGGGGGGCAATTTGGACCACGCGCCCGAGCGCGTGTTAAAAGATGGCAACAAACGTCTCCCACAAATTAGACCAGCTTCATGTCTATATTATCTCCGAGGGATCTGAGAGGGAAGTGATGAACGAACGTGCATAAGAGCGCCGAAAGGCTCTGTAACCCAATTATGTTCCAGAGCTCAACTTGCGTTGGACAAAATCAACTCAGTGAACGTACTTATCTATATTTGTAGGCTTTTTTACACTTGCCTGGGTGTGTTTACGACCCATACTTTGCGTATATATATATATATATATATATATATATATATATAGATAATATTATATTATAATAAATATGCATTACTCATGCTGTTAAATGAGTCAGAAAGGCACGATTTCAGAGCTAAATGGGGGAGCTTAACAGCTTCAACGATTCAAATAAAGCTCAGTAAAAAATTATAGCCTGTGTGCAGGGGTGAGGGAGTTTCTTTGAGAACTGGGGTCTCCCAGAGGCATATTGGTCGCGTCTTGCCATGTAACACCACAAACACAATGCTAATCTCAAAACTTATCCCGCCGATTCCAGGCACCCCCATGCTCCCCCCCCCTCCATTAATGTAACAATGTCGGTCCGCCACGCGCGCTCCGGTTGGACAGTCGCTGCACAGTCCTGGTGTGATAGTGACGTCAACTTGACCTGGGCCAGAACACGATCTGTTTCATCCCTGTTGTTTCCAATAATACAGAAAGCAAACGTTCACTTTAAGCCCCTAAACAACTTGTGCAATGTCGTCAATTTTCCGTCAGTTACCACGTGTGACGTTGTCTGCTATTAGCTTAACTCAGTTATAGTCAATATACATATATATATATATATATATATATATATATATATATATGATATGTATATATGTATATACATATGATATATATATACTATATATATATATATATATATATATATATATATACTCATTACTCTTCCTACTCCTGGCCTTATGGGCATGGAGTATCACGCTGGGAGAACACTCGCTTTCTGAGTTCTGAGTTCTGGATGCAATGTCAACCCACTAACCACCACACATGACTTGACCATCATGCAAACCACAAGAAAACAATCCAGGGGCCAGCCAACCGAAGAACATAGCATGAGGACGCGGACCACCGGCGTTCCCGGATGTGAGCGCAGCCTTGCGGCCCGACAAAACGGCTACCGCTAAAGCTTGTGCATTTTCTCTGGAGCGTTGCAATGTGCAAGAGGTCTGCTTGACGTGGAAGCTGTCGGGAGATATCACTTCCGCACCCGAAAATTCATTCTGCATGGTCAGCGGAGCTCAGCCCCTGACAGGGAGACACACCAAACGCTTTACTCATTCGGATTATTTAAGCACCCACGTCATTACGTCATTGGTGTCACTGTCCTGATGGAGACCACAGCCAGTGAAGGCGCCGTACTCGTTTAGGGACGAGGGAAAAATGAGCTTGACTTGACTCAGACGGCGAAAATGCCAGCGGGAAGCAAAGGCGAAGGGAGTTGAAATTTCTAGCTGAAAAAGTCGTAAAGGCGCTCAAGATGTTCCAGAAACGGCTGCAAGTTCATGGTGTCTTACGCGGGCCCCGATGACGCACTCACACAGGATGTGCACCAGAACTGAAACAATGGGGACCAGCATCGATGGCATTGAAGATAAGACTCGCACGCTGGCATTTGAAACCGGCCCAACAAAGCCTGGACACACGACACTGCGGCCTTGCCACTGCACCAGGCTTAGCTGTCAACAGATCTGTGGACAGCTCGCTTTGCCTGCAGAATGTCGCAGGCAGCAGGCAAACTATCCATGCTGCAGACGCTTGACCACCGCACTCCAGCGAGTGGGAATGGATGGGACATACAAGTTAAAGGTCGCAGGTGTCGCAAATAGTTGGACCATGCGATACGAGTGATCGTTGATCATCGCAATGGACGATTCCCTTGGATCACTTTCCCTTGTTTTGCTTTAGACCCAGGATATTCCACCATAACGTGATTTAAGCATCGTCACATGGGCGTTTCTATAGGCACCTCGCGATAAATGGTGACTCACAGATGCCCTATATTCCTGAAACTAAATATGCTGGAGCCCATCAAGAAGCATCGTCCCATAGGTCCCATAAGACTACACCTCATAGCTATCCATGCCATCCGCGCAAGTAATCTTTCACAGGTCAGACCAGGTAACTGAGTAAAATGGGCGCTTCACACTTTTTCCCACCTTCAAAATTGTACACACTGACAGTGGGTAAGTTTGTTTGCACTGCCTTGGCGTACTGAACCACATACATACAGAAGCACAGCACAATGGTGAGTCGCAGCCCGAAAAAACGGCGCTGGGCGACGCTTGGTAAGCTGTACCATCACGTGTGAAAATCAACTGTGGCACGTCACAACCCTCTAACGGAAGAGCAAAGGTTATTCCCGTGCAGACTTCTCCACTTGGCGCTGTAAGACGCTTCCCAACCGACTTCAGCTGGCGGCTAGTTTAACTAACAATTTGTCGTGCCAGATCACGGAGGGTTAAAAGTAACCATGACTACTGTCATACTTGAATAGAAAAGCCAAAAAAACATTTGACGGCGTTGTGATCGGGTATTGCATTGTGAACTACGATGTATCAAAATTCACTGTTTTCATACCATGTGAGTGTCCCAGGTGCACTTTCTAGTGTCATGCATAATGGTAACTATTCAAACACAATAGTTACCGAGTACAAAATCTTATTTCCCAAAAACATCTGTCCTGATTTTTTTTTGTTTATTTAATAATTTTTTGGCGACTGCCCTTCCAAAATCTATAAAAACACACAATCTTCAAGATTAGTTTTTCGAATCGCTTTTAAAACGAGCCGGCTACAAACTGCCGACCTGCTATAAAGCGTCTATGTGCAAACGCTTTTGTGTCTTTGTCGCATTATTTTAGTATCGCCATAGCCCTGAACTGTCAAATATCCGATCATGCATCTCATTATTCTACGTGCGCATATGCGACAAACGAAACGATGTTTTGGGAGAAATAGCCGATACAACTACCGCACTCGATGGCGGTGCCAACTCGTGCACAGAAATCGATATGAGTGCCAGTGCAACTGTATGCTTTTGATCCAGTCGGACCGCTTTCGTCCCGTTTCGCGAAAACCTCGGCTGCAAAATACCTATTGATACGCCGGAATATTCGTTAGACATATTAGGGACATACTAGGAATCATTAGTTTAAACTCGTGGCTGTATTGTCATTACGTAGTCGTTGGCATGCAGGAAAATCAGCTCGGAATTTTGCGCCGACAAAACTGGGAAAATTTGCAATGGTGGGCGTGTTGGGCGATAGCCGCCAAAGTATTGCGAAATTCGCACTGCATTTGAGTGGAATATGGTCCTGTAAACTGCGCGTTACGTCTGTGTTAACTGCATGAGCCCCGCTAACTCAGCTTAAGTGCCACCATTTCATATTACAGATTGTGTTCAAAAACCGCGACGTCGCCGCTTCTCGGACCATTGCTGCCGTGACTGCGGGTCTGATAGTGTTGGTCTGATTGCTGGCGTGACTGTGGGTCTGATGGCGATGTCACTGGTGCTTTACGACGCACTCATTTGCTGAGGCTATATACCATCGTCTGCCTCTCGCGCTGGCAGGGAGCTCGGGCACCGCGGGGAATCGAACCCCGTACCTCTGGTTTCCCAGACGCACAATAGTTTACGCGGACGTGTTAGCCACTAACTATCGGCACCCCTCGAACTGCATTTAATTCTTCTCTATCTCACGCCGGGCTTCCGAGCGATGAACCCGGTTCTGACACGCCTTTTAGCGGTTTTATGCCATTTGCGCATCTTGCATTTCCCGTTTTAAACCAATGGCGTACATTTGCGCATGCTTCTCTCGTCATCTACCCGTGCGAGACGTCACATTTTGCCAGGATGTATTATACAACCAGACCCGCGAGGCCATTGACCCTCCAAAGCTGCAAAAACATTCAACCCTTCACTTGAGTTGTTAAAAATAGTTACAGCGAGGGACAAAAAGATGTTAATAGTATACTAACGATTTGCCTAGCATTATAACAAGTCAACCTGATTATTACACGCAGGCGATGTGATATTGCACTTTAACGCGGTAATAACGAAGGCTTGCAAGCGATTTTAGATGAACATTTAAGTCAAATGTGTAGACGGTAGTAAGCTGTTGTTGTGTACCGAAGATATCAACTGTCACCCTTATGATAAAAATAAATCAGGAATGGGCTGAAAAACCGCCGTCCTGAATGACAGGAACATAACCTTTGATGAGACAGTAGTAATAGCCTTATTCTTCGGAGAAAAAACCAGCAGAATGAAATTGTAGATGCGCTGTTATTTCGGTAACATGCCTTTATCGAAACGAATAGCAGAAGAAGCCTTTACGTTTTGATCAAGGCATGTTGCTAAAACATTAACTCATCTGTATCTCCATTACCCTGGTTTTTCTCCGATGGATAAGGCTATCACTGCTGTCTTATTTATGTACATAATGTTCCTCGCAAATGCACTTAACAACTTACGAAACATGGAATTTGTTGGAAAAGTCAAGTACACAGACATGGGTATCGTTAACAAGCTTCGCGAACATTTCATATCGATATGTCCTTGACATCATAGGCCAAAGTAAACGTTTCTCTACGGGGCTTATTTTTTATCTCAAAAGGTTTTTACTTGTGCTGTATGGTGTCTTTGTGTGACTAATTAAAGTGCTGTTGCACCATGTAATGAAGTTTTCTCTCAAATAATTTTATTAAGATTTAAGCGTTACGAAAGCGTTTTTTTCCTCGAAAACTCTTCACAGAGTTTTAAACCCTAAGAATGCTATTTTTCTCAAAGGGTAAGTGCTTGTGTTGTATGATGTTCTCGTATGATTATTTTCAAGTGTTGTTACACCATATGGGGAAATATATTTAGCTCGCATGCCTGCGAAGAAGAGGCGTCAATAACGAGCTGTCCGAACATCAGTGGACGTGAAACAAGGAAGCAGAGAATTCCTGCTGCATAATATGGCCGGTAAATGTACAACGACGATGACAAGATTATGTACTCAATTCCCCCAGAGCAGTGTTGCTTGGCATTTGGAACCCTTGACAAGGTTTATGTACCGTTAGGTTCTGGACCGGGGCATAAAAAAGCCAGCACACTACAACAATGCTGCAGGGCTGTAGCAGCCCTAAACTACTTCTTGAATGAAATATGCACTTTGATTCCTATCAAAACGAGCAGATGGTCACTAGACGTGCACTGCGCCAGTGCGCAGTTAGTATAATGCAATTAAACACTAAGCGGAAGTTGCAAAACCTATGCAGCAGTAGTCATTCGTCGTCTGGGGCGCACGCAATAGGTGCCGTCGATTCATTAGGAATGTCTAATTCGTGTGAGATATACCGCGTCTGTGGTCTTTCACCGCTTCAGCAGACCGAGAGGCTGTCTGTAGCGTTTGCACTCTAGTTCATGACCCGCACTGTCTGAGCGTTTGCTAGCTACCGACATCGCCAGTCCTGTCTATTTGAGCGTTTGCTGGCTACAGACATCGTCAGGCCTGATTGTTTATGCTAACTGCCGGCATCGCCAGGCCTGTCTAGTTCAGGTGCGAAAATCTCTAAATGTAATAATAATAATATACGTTGCCCGTGCCTGCGATCAATGAATTACATAGAACGGAAATAGTCATGGTGGATGATAGTCGATGCTTGGTTGCAGTAATGTCATCAGTTGTGTGGAGCCGCCTGGGGCCTGGCGACAGGGGCTTATGCATTACCTGCGTAACACAAAAGTCTAACGGCTAAAGTGCAAAAATCCAGCCCGTTTTTTGGAGTTACGCTAGCAAGCTACAAACGCGCATTTGCCCTCAAAAGCTCATTCCTTGTTTCATCAGCCACATATGCTGTACGTTTCCAATGTGTTGCTGGTATTTCTTCCCGTGTCGCAACGGTGCTGCTTTCCACCACGCTAAATGATCTGGGCAACCAAAAACGTTTGGTGCAGTCTGGTGTGACTACCTTCTCGCGGTTAATTGCGTTTCAGACTACAAAAAAGAATTTTGTCGTGAGCATTCCTCATTCACACTATAGTCTTATGTGCACGACAGCTCACAATGTCAGGAAATCGTAGAAGTATTCACTTGTATCGTTACATATTAACGTTGCTGCTTTGCGGAACAATCTACCAAATAAAAATAAATCAAACAAGACCTTAACCTTACCCTCAAATAGTGCTTGAGTCTCATGTATGTACCACTTGGCACGTATGCATATGAATAAGTAGCATCATCTGTGCCCTATACACACGTGCGGTTTACGTTCTTCGCAAAAAGGCGTACCCAAGTTGTCCTTCCTCAAACTGTGCACAATCGAAGGCCCATACACGACTGATCAGTCTCCTGTATGGTCAAATTATCGCACTTTTTATCCCAATGTTCCTTGACTATCCGGTGATACTTGAGCCTGGATTTTTTCGTATCCCACCTGCTACAGACTCGGGCACTTCCACAGTCCCAAGGCATTACACCTTCCCAGGCGAAGCTCGTCGCTTTGGCAGGATTCTGGCCATTGCGGATTTTTTAACGTCCATGGAGGCCAACTGGTAATTGTTGAAACCTTGACTGCTTGGGCTTCATTTGGATAATCTGTGGTCTTTCCTGACCGTTTCGGGGCTCTTTGACTATCATAGGGCCTCGATCATCTGGGGCCCTCGACTTTCGGGTTTTTCAGCTTGTGGTAGGCTTTTGATCCTCTCATTGGACCTTGGTGAGATAGGAAACCCTTTTTAATGAGAGCTCATGATCGTTTCGGACCCTCCAGCGTTTGAAGTCTGCTTATTTTTTTAGCCCTGAGCAGTGCTTGGAGCCTACTTCTTATACTGAAACGTGCCCTGTCTCGAGACCCCATGACCATCCAGGGACGCTTGCCGGTCTCGGAGCCCTTGACGACCGATGAGTCTCCAGAATATTTGGAGATCTTTAATGTCTGTAGACGCTGGGCCGTTCCGCGGTTCTCAGCTTTCTGCCAAATAACCACTTGTTCAATTATTTTATTTATTTTTGCTATCTCGGAACAATGAGCTTTGTCATCGCCTTTGAGACTCGAGCCCCTTACATCGATGATGATGATGAGGATTTGGGGTTTTAGGGCGTATCGACTGCTGTAGGTCATGCAGCGCCCAATCCCCTTACACCGGAAATGAGCCTGCCCGTGTAGGTCCGCTTTGGCCATCCCGAGTCTGTAGACTCTCCCGACCGCCACTGATCACCTCCGCGTCTCAAACCGTTTAAGAAGCATTCTCCTTTTCGACTTTTTATTTTTGCTTTCTATTTGGAACCTCTTTCACGATTTTGGCTGCTTAGCCATGGCCGAACCCCTCTGCAATATCGCGAACCCTGACAGCTGGGATACAGACAACCTAACCTGACAGCCGGGATACGGGCAAACTGACCTTCTTGGACCTTTCAATCATCGCAAATCTTTTGACCAGTCTACTAGTCGAAATGTCTTTGCCTAGCTGCAAAATTTCTTGGTCCAGGGGCCTGCACCCGTGTTGGACTGTTCAGAAAGAAAAAAAAACAAACTCTTCACGGTATGAACGTGGGCACACGCACATAAAATGTCCGCGGAGAACATGCTCCTCACCTGATTCATGGCATTAAAGTGACTAAATGTTGGCAGCTACCAATTCCAAGTAGACGAGTAAAAAGGAAAACACCGAGAACATGTGATGTTGCTCTACGATACGTCAGAACCTGCGCTCGCCTTAGGCACTCTGCTTTGTTTTAGTTGATCTGTTTAGTTGTGTCACCTCCTGATCGTGAAATCCTACGTGCGCCCCTGGTTATGAATGCCGCCCGGCTTTCTCTAACTCCGTTGTTTCCGGGACCCCTACCAATCTAATGGTCTGACGTATTTTTCGAGAGCTTTTGGGAACACCTTGTCGGTGATCCCTTTTTTCTGGAGGAGGGGAAAAACACTTGAAAGCTTCTGAGGCCTCCTTCAGATAAGAGCCCAAGCACATACTTTTGTCCCCATCCAAACCCGGGGATCTGAAGCCGGGGAGCGGTGCATCCTTGCTATCATTCGGACGCGTCGTCACAGATCATTTCTTTACATTTTGGTATCATCTGCATGATAATAATTATAACCCATGTCAGCCATTACCTTAATTATCCCCTGTACGGTACGTCACACTGGCATCAAGTATGGCCACAAGTGTCACCTAGCTCAGAAGTGTTGTGATCATAATCCCCGCTGGGCGCAATCTGTCGGTGTAGAAGTCATTGGACACCGTTGTCCTATATAACGCAAAGTATGGAATGTAGTGTCGACGTTTAGCCTGCATTCGGCGGGTCAGTCGATTGCCACCCAGCACGCTTTCTTCACAGCATGCGTGGCTGACTGTGCCAGGCGTCCACATCTTCAGCCTGGTGCGGACACATCAGCCGCCCACATCTTCAGCCTGGTACGGACACATCAGCCGTCCACAGCTGCAGCCTGGTGCGACCACATCAGCCGTCCACAGCTGCAGCCTGGTGCGGCCCCATCAGCCGTCCACAAATGCAGCCTGGTGCGGACACATCAGCCGTCCACAGCTGTAGACTGGTGCGGACACATCAGCTGTCCACAGCTGCAGCCTGGTGCGATCACATCAGCCGTCCATAGCTGCAGCCCGGTGCGGCCACATCAGCTGTCCACAGATGCAGCCTGGTGCGGACACATTAGCCGTCCACAACTGCAGCCTGGTGCGTACGCATCAGCCGTCCACAGCTGTAACCTGGTACGAAGGCACGAACCCGCGTGCGGCGGCAGAGAGCGACGGATGGAATGGGGGCGGGGGGCCGTGCGGAGATGTGGAGGGCCGAGAAAGAGAGAAGAGAGAGAGAGAGAGAGAGAGAGAGAGAGAGAGAGAGAGAGAGAGAGAGAGAGAGAGAGAGAGAGAGAGAGAGAGAGAGAGAGAGAGAGAGAGAGAGAGAGAGAGAGAGAGAGAGAGAGAGAGAGAGAGAGAGAGAGAGAGAGAGAGAGAGAGAGAGAGAGAGAGAGAGAGAGAGAGAGAGATCCGCCGGACGGAACTGACCTGTGACCGCGCCGGGACGGCCGCCGCCGGGACCCCCCGTGCCGGCGGGCAGACACTGGCTAGAGCTCGGATCCAACTGGAACACGCCCCAGCCGGGTTGGCGCTGCACCATCAGCTCCAGCAGCATGGTGATCTGCTGTGCGTTGTCACGGCTCAACAGGCAGTTTTCGGTGCGGCTGTAGCCGTTCCTGTGGAGGAGGAGAAGCGGTGTCAGACGCGCTGCGCGATGCCCCGGCCGCTGCCGCGATGACAGGAGGTAGCCTGCAGATATCGCACGTGCGACTCATGTAACGGCATGCTCTTCGCTGCCGGCATGTGCAATACCGAGCAGAGCATCGATCATCTTTCCTGGACCACGACGAGTAAAAAAAAAGAGTTGTGTTCCTTTCATCTACGCACACGACAACAGGATTCCTAGCAGCTTTGCACATTAGTTGGTCACGATAATTTAGGATGGCGTGACATTTGCTAAAACATGTAATCAAGTACCCAACCCTTACAATGTCCATTATTGGAACACAGACATGGCAAACATAATCAGTCAGGAGCGAGAGAAGTTGTCCAGGGGGGGGGGGGGGGCGGGCTCAGAGGCATAGTTGTCCAGGATAAGGAGAGCGGGTGGCGGGCTCAGAGGCACAGTTGTCCAGGAGTAGGAGAGGGGAGGGGAGGGCTCAGAGGCACAGTTGTCCAGGAGTAGGAGAGGGGAGGGGAGGGCTCAGAGGCACAGCTGTGGAGGACTGGGGAGGAGGGAGGGTGGCTAAGAGGCAATTGGAGTCGTCTCTTTCAGTGCACCGCCATAAGCCTTGCGATAAATTGCCCCAGAATGTTCGGTGGGTGGGTCAAGTCCCCCAAGGCCCCCAACGATCTGATAGTTCTGCGTCTCTGGAATTAACTCACTCTAAATCAGACAAAATGCGTTAAATCCGCATCGCACAGGTCAGAAAATATGCTGAAAGAATTCTCGACGGTCTGCATTGCCGAGACGTGCCACAAAGAGCATGGCAATCTGGTGTGCTCGGTTAAGGGTAAGGTTTGCCGTTGCAGGCGTGCGTCACGTGTGTGTGTGTGTGTGTGTGTGGTGTGTGTGTGTGTGTGTGTGGTGTGTGTGTGTGTGTGTGTGTGTGTGTGTGTGTGTGTGGTGTGTGTGTGTGTGTGTGTGTGTGTGGTGTGTGTGTGTGTGTGTGTGTGTGTGTGTGTGTGTGTGTGTGTGTGTGTGTGTGTGTGTGTGTGTGTGTGTGTGTGTGTGTGTGTGTGTGTGTGTGTGTGTGTGTGTGTGTGTGTGTGTGTGTGTGTGGTGTGTGTGTGTGTGTGTGTGTGTGTGTGTGTGTGTGTGTGGTTGTGTGTGAGCGCGCGCGCGGGTGGAGCCGATGCTGAGCACCGATCCCTAGCCTCTGGACGCGCGGCCGGCCAGCCGGAGAGGCGTGGTCCCATCACGGCAGCGCCGCACCGCACCTGTGCCCTCCTCCCTGTTCCACTTACGTGCCCGCACACCCGCCATTACCGTGTTTCCGCCTGCAGACGTGAACTGGGCCATACGCGCCCGGAGCTGGGCACGGCGACCCTTCCAGCACGCCGACGTCGTGACGTCACGCCGGAGCCGGTCGGGTCGTGTGTCACATGCACAGGCTCACAGTGGCGGCGGCGTTCATGGCAGAGCGGCATTCCGGGCAAGACTATGCCGTTCTGCGCAAGAGTCCCTGATGTCGGGAATGAAACAGGCGCTGTGGATGTCCCATGGGCTTAACGGTTCCACAGCGTCACGTTTGCCAACACAAATCCAGAGCAATGCGCCCGACTGCGCGCATGCACGAATGCGTTTGTGATTGTACATGCATGCGTCCTGTTAGAATAGGGCTGATATGGCCATAAAAGGCGTGTGCTTGCCTGCCAGTTCGTTACCTGGGTGACCGTAATCACCAACAAAGTCTACAAGTCTCTCCCCAAACTCATTCATTTGGTCGCTGCATTGTTCCCTTTGGCGGTGCGTTGTTTTGTCGTGCAACAGATATGGCCGAGCTGGTGGTCGGCACATCTCTAATTACTGAGTAGGAAAATCTGCATCCTGCCACATTTTAAGCCATTTCGCAACCATATCACTTCTCACAGATCCCCACGCATTGTCCTAATGTCACGGTAACAATGGCCTAAGCTCAGGGAGAGCGCCTTTTAGAGGAAAGGAGCGGGACTTCTCGACCGTAAAATCCAGGAACTACAACACAATTGCCCCCGCACGTTGTCAGAAAGCACACTGTGCCTTCAACTCCTCCCAGCCACCGTCCACACGTCCACCTGCAGTATTCGCCAGACTATTTGCTCGGCCCTTCCCTTCACACAACAGGCGCTGTCAAGGTAGGACATTCCGTCATCTGCTTGGTGCGGTTGTAGCTGGCGCACGACAGACCATCTCCTTGGAGATCTTAACAGTGGGAGATAGCCTGCGATGGCTTACACTGCACCGTACAGAGATCTCGCGCCATCTCACCAGTCCACAGACACCCAAGCACGTGCACTGCGCCCCACTCCCCCAACCATTAGTCAAAGAGTTCGCACCCCGCGGCACCGATTCGTCGAGGGGTTTGCATCCCACGCCGCCGATTCGGTGACGAGTTTGCATCACGCGCCAGCAATTTGTCGAGGAACTCGTATCCCACGCCACCGATTTGCCGAGAAGTGCACACAACAGCTGTCGTCAATATGCACGTTTCGCCTTAGACTGGATGCCTTGACATTGAATGAATGAACTCTTCGGCGTTTACAATAAATATGTGACATAGCATCGATAGGGTATAGAGAAGCACGGCATTGCAACTATCAGAAGTCGTGCAACTTTCCTTTCCGACCAAATGGTCGGAAATCCTGCTCTGTGCCCCTCAGATGAATGGGTTAAATTCCCTGCCAACATGAGGCTGCGCTCCTTCCATCCGTGCAGTACAGCCAAGCACAAAGATGCAACCAATCACTGTCCTAGAGTATATCACCATCTAGCCTGCCGGCTCCTTCAGGCTCGACTCCACTCCACCCACGTGGCCACAGCCCGCTCGGCCGCCGTACGTCCGACGGTACCCTTCACCGGTGGTCCGGCCGGGTGCGCGGAGCTCGGGCGAGCCCCCCAGACGGCCGCCGCCCCTCCGGCGGCGACGGCGGCGCGCGAGCTGCGTGCGGCCGCGGACACGCATTGGTCTTGTTTACGGCCGCTTCATTGTGAGAGGCGCAGCGAAGCGCGGCGAACAACACACGCGGCGGATATCATTAGATATGAACAATGCGTGGACCGCTGCAGACGACGGCCAGTCTCGAGCGGGTCATGTGTGCCTCTGCGGAGGGGTGGCGGTGCCGACCGCCAGTCTCGAGCGGGTCATGTGGGCCTCTGTGGAAGGGTGGCGGTGCCGACCGCCACTCTCGAGCGGGTTATGTGTGCCTCTGCGGAAGGGTGGCGGTGCCGACCACCAGTCTCGAGCGGGTCATGTGGGCCTCTGCGGAAGGGTGGCGGTGCCGACCGCTAGTCTCCAGCGGGTCATGTGTGCCTCTGCGGAAGGGTGGCGGTGCCGACCGATTCTGAGCAGGATCGAGCTCATCTCCTCGCCAGCGGCACGCGTCCGGCGCAGCTGATGCAAGTGACGCTAATTGCAATAGGTGAAGTTTGATTCCGGTATGTGCTCGCCAGGATGGTCGCCATGCTTTCTAAATTTCCGTCTGACCCTTTCATTCTGTTTCATCCCACGCAAAGACGAGTAGTTGAGTATTCTACGGCCATTGGTGTGCCGTGTTCGGGGTGGGATGAGCGAACCTCTGCGCAGGGACGCCTCTGCAGGATGTGTGCCTGGCGCTCGGACGGACCCCACATCAGCGCTACTTCGGTCCACTCGTGGCTGGCGCATGCAGCCAGCTCCGGAGAAGCATGGAGTCGCGGAGATGCAGGATAAAGCAAGGATGAGGATAAAATGAACGAATAAACACCACGCAGTGGCATCCAAAACTTGCGACACCAAAATCCCTGCTTGTCGACCAAAGCAGCTTGATTTGGGACAGTGCACTGCTGCACGGCTGGTCTTGGACATCGGGATGACAGTAATCATGCTGATTAGCCTCACCGCCGAAATGATATATTTCTGCTGCACATGACGTCGGCTAGCGTTTTACTGCTGGCCACGCCAGTTACTGTCCTCGTACATGCTGTCGAGCAACGGTGTGTGATTGCCGACATCCGAGTACGTGACGAAAATGTACTTGCCGGCGTGGTACCAACCGATCTCAATAAATAGCTGTCATTCCAAGCGTCAGATAAGTCATTATCTCTGGACAACATGTGCTCAGTTCTGACCGCAGCGTCGAGTTGCGTGCTCACCTGTAGCTGAAGGTGGTGCAGCCACGCAGCCGCGAGCACTCGTCTTCACACTGGCGCCGGGTGGTCACCATGACGGCACCGCGCACGTGTCGGTCCCGGTGGCGCAGGTTCGGCCCCACCAGCCGGTAGCAGCCGCCTGCCGGTACCGGCGTCCTGCGTCACCGCGTCATCGGCAGCCAGGGTCACCGCGTCATCGGCAGCCAGGGTCACCGCGTCAGTGGCGCCCTGCGTCACTCCGTCACCGGGACCGGCTAGGCCGACGCCAGCTACCGCCGACCCGAGTCCGCCGAGAAACTACTGCAGGCGAGGAGGACAGGTTATGCTGCATGCTGCAGCGAGCTGGGAGGACGGGGTATGCTGCGAGCTGCATGCCTGTCCTCCCAGCGGGCTGGCAGGAAGGGATATGCTGCGAGCTACAGCAGGCTAGTAGGACGGGGATGCTGTGAGCTAAAGCGGACTGGTAGGACGGAGTATACTGCGAGCTACAGCAGGCTGGTAGGACGGAGTATACTGCGAGCTACAGCAGGGTCAGAGAAAGGGATATACCGCGAGCTACAGCAGGCTGGGAGGACGGGGTATGCTGCGAGCTACAGCAGGGTGAGAGAAAGGGATATACCGCGAGCTACAGCAGGCTGGGAGGACGGGGTATGCTGCGAGCTACAGCAAGCTGGGAGGACGGGGTATGCTGCGAGCTACAGCAGGCTGGGAGGACGGGCGTATGCTGCGAGCTACAGCAGGCTGGGGGGACGGGGCATGCTGCGAGCTACAGCAGGCTGGGGGACTGGGGTATGCTGCGAGCTACAGCAGGCTGAGAGGGCGGTGGTTTGCGGACGGAGAGGACGTGACTGGTATTGCAAATATACCTGATCAAAACTGACGAAAAGGCCCGCAGTCACTATCTGGGTTTGGAGGATGTTTTTCCTTCGAATATTCCAATTTTCGGTATTGGGATTCTGCGGCGAGAAGTAGCAGACAATATCGCTGGGGACCTCCGCAATTACAACCTTCAGTTGCAGGATGAAAAGGCTGTACAAATTAAAGTGCAAGTGCAAGTATGTGCAAGTACAAGTATGTGCAAGTGCAAGTGCAAAGTGCAAGTAACATTTGTTGTCGTTGGATTGCATAGCCCCAGTCCCACATGCAACCGAGTTCTAGCGCGAAGCGGAAATGAATGCCTTTCAACGACTTCAGGGCCAATGCTATTCTGCATTACGTGGCCTCAACGAACAAACCATGGGAGCTGGAGTAAGTGGTGCTCTCTTACCGAGGCTGCCAGGACCGCCGGGGCCCGGGCCGGGCCCAGGGCCGGGCCCAGGGCCGGGACCACCGCTGTCATCGCAGCGCGGGTTGTCCTGCCGATTATAGGTGTCATGCTCGGCGTCCGAGATGAGGTCACGTGACGTCAGCAGGTCGCGGCTCAGCCGACAGTTCATCTCGGCCGCGAATGTAGTCAGCCTGCAACCAGACAGACGAACGGGCGAAGCCCGCTCATTCCATCCATCCATTCCAACTGTCTGAGCGCGTAAACATACCCTATAAAACAGAAAAACGTCACGTATTGGGAGCTAAACAAACTGCGCTGGAGTAATCAGCAATCGGTCGAGCCCACCGGCTGTCATCACCTCCAACTTCGGCGTTCACCTCGGAACAGGACAATCGAGTTAGCGCAGAGGGCAGGCCGTGACTGCAGGTGCCAGCTGCTGGACCCACTTGTAACTGAGCGTGTTGCAGCCGGCCCGCTTGCACTCCTGCTGACAGGCGACCAGGCTGGTGGCCCGCATCGCGTTGTCAGTGCGCGTGTTGGGCACGCGCATGTCGCGCGAGATGTGCCGGAAACACTCTGCAATCGGACAGCAGCTCGGTCAGCGCGGCCTTATACCAGTTGATCCCGGTGACGTCAGCGGGTTGTGTCACTCCCGCTCGCCAAACAATCTGCTGGCGCACAATTGGACGTAGCCGCTCGATCCAGGGTCAAGTACGTTGGGGACAAGAACGGCAGACAGTTGGTATGGACTTTCGTCTTCGCATGTGACATGTAAATGGTTTTACTTCTGAGCATCGGTTGCGAGGCAGCACACATTTCGTCTCGTAAAATAGATATAACGTCTGATGCGCAGCGTTATGGACGGGAGCGGTGCCGCAGACCGCACACTAGCGTCTCTCGTGGGCAATGTTTTAAGCTCGGTTTGTGCCTTCGGTCTATAGATGGCCGTACCGTCGCCATTGTGCTCCTCGCCGGTGCCGAACTGGCAGGCGCGACTGAAGTCGCGCTGGTATGTGTCCGCCTCTCGGTCCGGTTCCAGACGGGTGCGGTAAGCGTCCTCTCGCGAGAGGGCGCAGTTGCTGCGCACCTGGCGTCTCCTGCGGCACGGAGGTCGCAGCCACTCACTTCACGGCGCGTTAGGCAGCGCCTCTACATCTGGTCGAGCGCCTGCAGCGTTCCGCCACAGCTAGTGTTACCGCCCCGGAAAGACCATCCTTTGAACTGTATATATTAGACGAACGGGGTGTCGATGGAGGACCTCCAGCGCGATCCTTTTGTAACTGCTGTTGCTCGCTATTCTAGCAGCCTCGGAGAGTTGACGTAAACCAAATGGGCCGCCCGAGTACCACAGGGATGCAGCACTTACGTGTAGCTGAAGGACCGACAGCCCATGTAGGACATGTAGCAGATCCGCTCACACTCGTAGCGCGTTGCAGCGCTGAACACGGCGTCAATGCGAGACTGCTGGAGCCGCTGCTCGCTGCTGACCAGACGGTAGCAGGCGTCTGTAGACAGAAGCACAGCATGCACATGAATGACGTCCTGTGAGTTTGAAGCAGGAGTAGGCTTAATCGTGCCTACACGGACCGACAGCCCTAGACAGAACTCATATGCATCGATATAGCGCTGGCGTGTCTTTAAGACATTTGTCGAAACTCAACGATGGGACATTGCAGGCCGTGCCCACAGGAGTACCACGTTCTGGCCATACCCAACTCACAGGCAATTTATGATTTGTTTGTTTTTGAAGGAGTTACATACAATGTTTACAAATAAGTGCAGCCTTCGCTTTCTGCTCGTTTGTAGCTCGCTTACATGGTATTACTTATCCTTGTCGCTGAATCGTTGTCTAGTGGCTGAAACTAGCCAAAAGCTATTTGATGTATCTAAAAAGAGGGCGGAAGAAACAGAACAAATATTTTGCCTGAGGCGCTTTATCAGTGGTGGGACACCATTCAACTGGGCGTCAATTCTGTGTTAAGGCACAAACTAGTTATTGATTAAGAAAGTACTTATGGTTATGTACTGCCACTTTTGTGATCAGGAGAGAGAGAGAGAGAGAGAGAGAGAGAGAGAGAGAGAGAGAGAGAGAGAGAGAGAGAGAGAGAGAGAGAGAGAGAGAGAGAGAGAGAGAGAGAGAGAGAGAGAGAGAGAGAGAGAGAGAGAGGAGAGAGAGAGAGAGAGAGAGAGAGAGGAGAGAGAGAGAGAGAAGAGAGGAGAGAGAGAGAGAGAGAGAGAGAGAGAGAGAGAGAGAGAGAGAGAGAGAGAGAGAGGAGAGAGAGAGAGAGAGAGAGAGAGGAGAGAGAGAGAAGAGAGAGAGAGAGAGAGAGAGAGAGAGAGAGAGGAGAGAGAGAGAGAGAAGAGAGAGAGAGAGAAGAGAGAGAGAGAGAGAGAGAGAGGAGAGAGAGAGAGAGGAGAGAGAGAGAGAGAGAAGAGAGAGGAGAGAAGAGAGAGAGAGAGATAGCAGAGAGAGAGAGAGCCAGAGAGAGAGAGAGAGAGAGAGAAAGAGAGAGAGAGAGAGAGAGAAGAGAGAGGAGAGGAAGGATGAAAGAGAGAGAGAGAGGAGAAGAGAAGAAGAGGAGAGAGAGGAGAGAGAGGAGAGAGAGGAGAGAAGAAGAGAGAGAGAGAGAGAGAGAGAGAGGAGAGAGAGAGAGAAGAGAGAGAGGAGGAAGAGAGAGAGAGAGAGGAGAGAGAGAGGAAGGGAGAGAGAGAGAGAGAGAGAGAGTATAGAGATAGAGAGATGTAGTATAGAGATATATGAAATATATATATATTAGTATTATAATATATATACTATATATATTAGAGACTATATATATATATATATACGTCATACCGGCAAGCATCATACCGACTGTCGAAGAAACTGAAATATCCCTTATCGTGTGTAACAAAAACAGGACAACCAGAACCCCCGTAGGCGTACATTTTCATGCTTCGTCATTTTGCGCGCCACCCGTCCGGGGCCGGCGGGACTTCGCGCGCTGAGCTTGGGGAAACGAACCAGCCGGCCGTGGTCAAGAGCTCCCCCCACGACCAGACACCTCCATCAGGCCGAGATATGAATAATGCGGTTCGGCCCAACGCTTCAGCCGATCAGCGCGCATCGTCAAACCAACGCCAGTTGCTCGAATGGTTTAGCGAAGGAGCGAGGCTGGATGAGGTTGGCCCGGGCCGCGAGAGGATACTCGGGCCGGCGTTGGGCGGTGCTGTGTCCGGAGCCATGGATACACGCTTGGACGCGGCGGCCCGCTCGTTGACCTGCCCCGTAGCTGTCCGGAGTTTGCCGTTGGGGGAGGTCATGCGGAGGCGCTGCAGCTTGTCTGGGCCCTCGCCTGGCCGTCGACGGCCAGGCGAGGCGTACGGGACACGCTGACAGTTCCCTGGAGGTCTCCGGGGGCAATGGCGGTAGAATGTGAGTTAGTTGGACGGTTCGCCCTATCTTGTCCCCTTAGTTCTTTTTTTCTCAATAGCTCGAGGTGACCGGATCCTCCCGGGCGCATGACCTGCCTCTCTCACGACCACGCCGCCTTCTCCCCATTCGTGATCGCTTTGCCTAGGCCAATGGGGTGCATGGTCTCGTGGGACCTCCGCACAGACCAAGGCTCATTTTCTCGCCAGCTGGGGCGTTTGGTTTTCTGCCCCCCTTGTCGCTTGTGTGTGTGTGTGTGTGGTGTGTGTGTGTGTGTGTGTGTGTGTGGTGTGTGTGTGTGTGTGTGTGTGTTGTGTGTGTGTGTGTGTGGTGTGTGTGGTGTGTGTTTTGAGACGCCGAACTCCCGCCGGATGCCGAGTCAACGGACGGGGTGGTCTCGCCGGACGTCCGCGCATGCCTAGGCTCGCTTCCCGTTCAGTCGGTCGCTTGCATTCCATCTCTCCTTTCGATCCGTCGTGGGACGCCGAGCTCTTACCAAGCTCCGCTCCGCCCGGTGCGCCTGCTCACACTTCGTTATGTGCATGCTGCCCCCCCCCCCCCCCCTCCTTCGCTTGATCACTTGTCCGCCCCGATAGGTCAGCTGGTTCAGTGAGGTACCCGCGCGTGAGTAAGGTTGAATGCTTTTTTTTGCTTTGTTTTTGTTAGTCGTTGTCTTCCCTTTTTCATGTTTTTTTTCCGCTCGCCTCGCTGTTAATACGTTAGCGCGGTCTAGCTCCGCCCAGGGCATGCGCTGCACGGATTTCCTCAGCGAGCGCGTATATTCCGTTTTCTACCTCCCTCTTCGTTTCGCTAGATCCGGATAGATCTCCGAGCGAGCGATGCACGGGGTCCATGTTCGGTTGGCGAAGATCCACCTCGTCAGGGAGGGATCCGACACGGACGCGGCGTTCGGAAGGAAGCACGGACGCCATCTGTCGGCTGACATGGGCAATCACGGCAGATGGCAGCACCCGGCGGTGAGCGATGGCGGCGCGGGCACCCGCGACCGGCGTGGATGGACGGGGCGCTCCAGCGCTCGCGGCCCGTCGGCAAGTGAGCTGGCGGCCCGGCGTGGCTGCGGCAAGGACGAGGAGCCAAACGACCGAAGTCCTGCCTTACGCAGATAGACATTTGTGGGTAGTGCGGCTCAAGACACGTTTTTGCTCTCTTTTCGGAGACGGCTGAGTCGTTTTATTGTTTCCCACTTAACCCAAGGCGTGACGGCATAAAGAGACATTGGTCATGATGTGACCCAGGACCCGTGGGGGCCGCCCAGGATGCTTGATTGTGCATGGCGGTAGCGGAGTCTATCCGTGGCGTCTCCGCCTTGGGAGAGGACAGGAGTCAGCCTGCTCTCTTCCGACGTGGTGTACGCTGGGCCTTATGAGCGATTAGTGACGGGATGTTCGAGACGGATAGGGATCCCGCCATCGACGCTCATAGGGAAGGCGACGAGGAATCAGGTCGCCGGGCTGGCCGGTCAGGCCGAGTCTCCCGAGCGCGCAGGCCGAGGAGACCGTAGGGCGTGGACACAGGTCGCGCCGGGCGCTCGTTGTCTGCCGAGGGGCTCCACCGTCCCATAGGGCGCGCTGTTTACCTCCAGGCCTTTGAGGGACGCGCCGTGGGGCGGTGCCTTGCAAAGCTTACTCCGGCGGGCGGGAGGCGAGGGCGCAGAAGTGCCGGAGGCGACGCCTCCGTGCTGGACGAGGCGCTACCTAAGGTGCGCTGTGCGGCAGCAGAAAGCTGCGAACGGTGGGTATGGCCGAGCGAATGGTGATCCACCCATCATGGATGGCAACGCGGGAAGCGTCGTCCAAACAGGAAGCCGTCCCTCTGGAGGTCAGGCGAGGGAGCGAGTCGCCTTCCAGCTTCGGACATCCAGATGTCGGCCGAGCAGCTGCGTCGGTGCCAAGCTGGTAAATTAACGTGATACACTCTAAACAGAGGGCCTAAATGTGGTCTTATGGTACGATTCAAATGAGATAAATGAATTTAACTTAACTTAACAAAGACGCACGCAGACAAGCCAATTATAATGCCAAGATGCAGGTAATAAGGGGAGGGGGGGGGGGGGCCTCACCCGTGTGCGAGCCAAGGATGAATGAGATGATGTGGGGGCCAGCGTTTGTGAATGCTTGGAGTGAGTGTGGTGGGGCGCCGAGTGCATGGAGTCTGCGTGGATCAGTTAAGGCCGGGGGGCGGGGGGAGGGGTCCCAGAGCCATTACCCAGCGGGCTACTGCCAATATAATTCGCCAGTGTGTGGGACCCTTCCCAGTTGGGCGTATTGGTATGCTCGCGGTTCCGTTTTTGCCCCGTTTACATATTATCCTAAGCTGAAGGGTAGAGGTGAGGTACCATGGTTAAGGGCGCACAGTCATGGGCAGGGAGACAGCCGTTCATGGTGCCTGACCGGACCCATGATCCCGTCAGTGCCCCGGTCACCTGCTTCATCCTAGCTCTGTGACTCACATGAGTGTTTGTTGATGTCGGGTGTATCGGAGCCGCAACGTGCCGAGTCGTGCGCTAACATCATCTGGCTCGTATGCTGACCAATGGGGCTCCTCATTATAAATTCGCTCTTGTGGGGGGGGGGGGGGGACGTGACAGCGGCAGCCAGCGACGCACACCATCCAGCGGCGGCCAGGCAGCCGCGCACGCCGCCTTCCGCACAGATCCCCCCCCCCTCCCCCCCCCACACCCTCGTGGTAAAAACAGCCCGACAGAAGACCAAAACCATAAACCACCCATTGAAGTGTAGGAACCTAAATACCCGTGCGGAAACTGCCGGCTCCGTAACTCGACTTATCTTGGAATGATTACCACATCTCTATCACGACGCATGACAACGCATCTGCGCAACATCGACTGAAAGTCAACCTACGGCCGGTATATCTGGAAATCGTGCTCACGAAGGCCAGATATGAGCGAATCGACAAATAATTCTTTCGTGGACATGGCCGCTGCGTGGCTAATAAAATCAAACAGAGTGTCAGGATTTAAATGGCATTATGACGCCATGGATGCCTATGTGACCTTGAAAAGGTCTCCACGGAACAGTCTGCACATTTTCATGGGCGTGTGACCACGAAACTAGGCGGTTTAAGGTCTCAAGAAAACTAGGCGGTTTAAGGTCTCAAGAAAAGCAGGACTGTGAACTGCACCGGATGATCTTCAAGATGGCTGCTGCAGTTAAAAACCCCACACAAAGGTGAAACACTCCCTTTAAATGGTGGTCACATTGAATTGTCACGTGGAGCATGTCCTGTATTTCATAAGATTCGGACATTTTGCGTCCGACTGACATGCATTTTCTTTTGAAAGTTGGCCAGTTCGGGCTAATATGAATGATTGTTGACTAATTAATTTACGCTTACCGTGACTACGACAAAGAACTCGATTCGAACGATTGGGTAAACGCGCGAGAAACTGATAAAATGTATATTTGCCCTGCATATAAGAAAACCAGCCTTAATCAAAACATGCTGCCTATGTACCCGGATACACACACACACACACACACACACACACACACACACACACACACACACACACACACACACACACACACACCACACACACACACACACACACACACACACACACACACACACACACACACACACACACCACACACACACACACACACACACACACACACACACATATATATATATATATATATATATATATATATATATATATATATATATATATATATGTGCGCATGTATACAATGACAACTATCCATCCATTCGTTTTCGATCACAACTACCCATTTGCAAATGAATGCAATGATCTTTACACACATATAACCCAATGAAGTTCGTGATGTCTCTATCTTAAAGATCACGGGTGACATGTTTACCTAAAAAGCGCGTGATGGTGAATCAGTATCAAAGCCTACGTCGGGGTGGTAAATGTCCAAAATCTTTGAAAAACAAAGCTTCTCGGCCATTTGCAATGCAAGTGCGGTAAGTGGTGGCGTATTTTGCAGCCCGGCTGCCGGATACCGGCGGGGGACACCGGCGGCTCCCGAGCTACGGTCCCTGCACGGGCCGCCGGCCGCGGTCATGTGCGGCGATCGCGGTCGGAGTCGCACCTCCCGCCGCCGCCACGGTCCGGCCACCAAGATACGGCCCGGCGGCGGCGGCGGCGCACGCCCGGCTGACTCTGTTTATAATCGCCTAGAAAGCACGTCAAGTCACACAATGCTGGCGGCGGCGGGTCACGGTGCGGACGCGGCCGGCCGGCTCTCCACCGGCGGCGTGCACAATGGCGAGGTCGGCGACCGTCAGAGCGGCACACACCGGACAGACCGCCGGCGTCGCCGGCTGGGGACGTGACCTGACCTGACCCGTCGGACGACCGGCGGCAGGAGCGATAAGGCGAGCTCACAATAGACAGACCGTTGAATACCGTGATTTAGTTATGCAGTTTTGGCATGCTGATAGCCACTTCGGCCTACGCCTGTGCTTTGTTACCCGGAAACAACTAACTGTCCGTCGCTGGCAGCTGGGAGATAAACAGAGATATCCAGGTTCCGGACAGGCATTTATCAGGGCCAAAATCTAAGCCTGAGCCTTGAGCCCCTAGATGCCCTCTGCGAGCGTCCGTCCGCTCAGCCCGGTTCAGCGCGGCCGTCCGGTCCCAGCCGACTCGATCCGAACCGATCCAATCCGATCGAATCCCTTCCCATCCCATCCCATTCTATTCCATCCCATCCCATCCCATCCCATCCCCATTCCATCCAATCCATTCCATCCCATCTCGTCCCATCCCATCCCATCCCATCCCATCCATCAAATCCCATCTCATTTCATTCCACCCATCCCATCCCATCCGACCCCATCCCATCCTCTTCCATCCCATCCCATCCCATCCCAACCCATCCTTTTTCACACATCCTATCCTATCCCATCCCATCCCATCCCATCCCATCCCATCCCATCCCATCCCATCCCATCCCATCCCGTCCCGTCCACTCCCATCCCATGCCATGCCATGCCATGCCATGCCATGCCATCCCATCCCACTCCATCCAATCCCATCCCGTTCCGTTCCGTCCAGTCCATGCGGTCCACGTACCGTGCTGTCCACCGCCGCCGCCGCTGCCGCCGCCGGTTGCCTGACAGGCGGCGCCGTACTCGCGACTGTAGGTATCGTACCGGCTGTCGGCCTCGACGCTGGGGTCGCTCACGCCGCGCACGCCCACGCGAGCCATCTCGCAGTTGAGCTGAGTGCCGGCCGTATCCCGCCTGCGCACACAGCGGCGGCTCAAGGTCCAGGTCGGCGAGACGGGGATGCTGTGGGCCCCGCACGGGCGGCCGACCGCGGAGGCTGACGGGGCTGGACCGGCGGGCGGTCGGGCTGGGCGGTCGGGCCGGGGCAGTACTTCCAGAGTTCCAAAACCTGATACCAGGCCTGGCGCTAACATAAGCACTCGGAAATAGCACCGATTTTGAGCTCTGTAGTGAAATATAGTGAAATGCAGTAGTAAAATACGCTGGAGTGAAATGCAGGTCTTACTGACTGAAAAGCGGCGGCGGAAGGAGAGTGGTGCTGCACATGACGGTGTGGAGTTCTCTCGGCTTTACGTCACAAGATAAACGTTGTGTAATCGCTCAAACTAGCTTATATTTTGAGCGTTACCACCACACAGCTGCCTCCGAGAAGGAGGGGGGGGGGGGGGGACGTGGCTGAACTCCTCGTTACCGTTGGATGACGTCATCAACATAACGGGAGATAATGAACTGAAGCTAATCTGGTATCCAACCCTGACTAGATTGGGTTCATGACCAATTTTTGTGGTGACACTACGAATACGTAATTTTTCCGACATTTCTTTCGCTTTTTTACTTATGATAGTAGATATACCAAAATGGCCGAGATCTTGCCCACGATTAGCATGCATATTGCATATGTGTTGTAAATATGCTCATTCAGCAATCTTATCATCGTCTTCCAGGTAATCATCATAATACTTCTAATGATCTTGTTAACGATAGTGAAACTCCTAAGTGACGGGATGACCACTGTGACTCATGATTTCATGACTTCTGGCGCCTAATTGTCTGGAAAAGGTTCTCAGCGTCTGATGTTTACCCCAGTCGGAAGATAATCCTATATGGCATATGCTTAAGCGTGCGGAAAGTTAAACGTCTATCAATCCTTCTTTGTCCAGAAACTGCTCGCGCACCCTTCCTTGAAACACTAGGAATAACAATTTGGTCTCGGTTTGTCGTTGTAAAGGTCCTTTCCGCACAGACAGGTGCCACTTATGAAAAAGTTCGAAAAGAATATTTCTTCTAATCTATTCCACTCGTGAGATCTCCATTTCGTATCTAATCATAGACATTAAAAAACAACAGATAATGTAATGCACCGCACCCTTCAAACTTCGATGACATGACTCACACGTTCTCACATATCAAAAAGGCGTATACGGTGAATTTTCCGCATCTCAGGATCTGAAAACTCCAACAAAACAAACAAACAAAACAAAAACGATAAAGAGGCATGGAACTAAAGGGCAGTTACTCTACAGCGACACCAAGCAGCACATCCGCTCAAAAAAGGTAGGACAACATCGGTCACACCGCGTGGGCGGCGCCGGCTCGCGAGGCCTGCTCTGACCTGAAGCTGAACGAGCGGCAGTCGCTGGTGATTTTACACTCCTCGGCGCAGTTCTGCACGGTGGTGGTCATGACGTTGCGGATGATCTGTCTGGACCGCAGGCGCGCGTCCGGCGCGTTCAGCCGGAAACACCCTGTCAAACACGTCATTAACGCGCCGGAAACGCCGCAAGCGCGCCTCTTCAGATCTAGCCAACGGACACACTAATTTGACGGTCACGAAAGCGAATGCATATGGTGCCTGCATCTGACGCAAAAATCGCGTGTTTGATGTTCATTCAGGCGGTCAAATTTCCTAAATTACCCACGATTAAAACAACTAATTGAGTAGTGAAGACGGTTGCGATTTTTTAGGGAATCATTTTTCGGCGCTTTCTGCAACGAAACCATCTTGTTCCATATTGTTTCTTTATATCGGGTTGCCTCTCCGCTGACTCACAAATTTAAATGATTCCTTTCATTGCAGCCAATTTCGAAAGGTCGCCATGCTATAGCCAGCTGCGACCTCAACTGCCAGTTGCAATTAGTCAAACTCATCGCTAGACAAGACTGGCAACTCACGAACAGTCGACCCGGAGCCGGCGCCGCCAGTTCCTGCGCCGCCCACCCCGGTGCCGTCGCAGTCCCGGCCGTAGCCGCGCCGGTACGTGCTGAACTCAGGCCGCGCTACAGTGTGCAGGCGGCCGGGGCGCCCCGACAGCTGGCAATTCCGGTCTCCGACGTAGTCGGGCCGCCTGCCGGGCGCGGCGGGCGTCAGCGACGGTGTCCGCGCGTCCGCACCGGTGCGCGGGTGTGCGGAGGGACACGGCGGCCACACTCCAGTCCGCGACCACACGAAACCCCACGGCCACACGCAACCCCACGGCCACACGCAACCCCACGGCTACACGCAACCCCGCGGTCACACGAAACCCCACGGCCACACGCAATCCCACGACCACACACAACCCCGTGGCCACACGCAACGCCGCGGCCACACGCCACCACGCGGCCACACGCAAACCCCGCGGCCACACGCAACCCCACGGCCACACGCAACGCCGCGGCCACACGCCACCACGCGGCCACACGCAACCCCGCGGCCACACGCAACCCCACGGTCACACGCAACCCCACGGCCACACGCCACCACACGGCCGTACGCCACCACACGGCCACACGCCACCCCACGACCACACGCAGCCCCCGCGGCCACACGAAACCCACGGCCCACACGAAACCCCCACGGCCCACACGAAACCCCACGGCCACACGCAACCCCACGGCCACACGCAACCCCACGGCCACACGCCAACCCACGGCCACACGCACACCACGGCCACACGGCAACCCACGGCCAGACATGGCGTACCCATACACGACGGGACTACATCCGGACGCTGGCGCCAAATGCGCACACACAAGCCCGTCAAATATGAACTCCATCCGAGCTATTGATCGCAATGTATCCGCATACAAAGCCCGACGGAAATCCCACGCATTGTGGCCCTAAGCTTCGCTATGGTCGCCAGCGCTCCGTCATGCCTTAAGCGCAGTTACCGGCAGCAGACAGCGGGGTGTCGTGTCGGCGTGAGGCCCGCCGCAGCCGGTCAGGGACTTGCCTGTAACTGAAGGCCTGGCAGCCGAACGGCGCCTGGGTACAGGCGTCCTCGCACTGCCGCAGGCTGGCCGCCACCACTCGTCGGGTCACGTCCTGCATGTCGATGGCGCGACCTCTGTCGGTCAGCCGGTAACAGCCTGGGGGGGGGGGAGAGGCATGATGACGGCCGGTGGTAACGCTCTGAGGTAAACGGTAAGTATGGCCGAAATCTGAATCGAATCAGGGGAATTGTAAATAACAGAAAGATGAACAAAAGAGCAGTTGAGAAAAGCTCAGCACGAGAACAAGACAGATTGTTTCTGTTGCGATTTTCACGGTAGACGAGGACTTTCCGCCGAGTTGCAGGTGGCACAAGAACGTGCCGAGGCTGGTCAACAGATCCGACGGCGGACAGTCGATCGCTATTGGCGAGAGATCTCTGACGTCGACGCCGTGCTGCATCACCGCTTTCGGTCTGAGCACTACGGAACAGCACCCGAGTCCCCCGTCCATAGTTGCGTGCCATGGTCCTGACTGTGGGTCACCCGGACGCGTACACATGGTGCTGGCCGGGTCGAGACACTCTGTGGGTGTCTGCCGGAGATCGGCATCTGGTCGGGGCTCCGCCAGCAGATGGGCAGCCATGACTGACTGCTCCGTCGGGCACAGCGATTCGGTGTGGAGCTGGTCTGGTGCTATCCTCCACCGGGCGAGCTGCGGAGGCGCAGCTCCTCGACGCGCCTCGCTGGTCTGGTGCTATCCTCCACCGGGCGAGCTGCGGAGGCGCAGCTCCTCGACGCGACTGCGCTGGCCTGGTGCCATCCTCCACCGGGCGAGCTGCGGAGGCGCAGCTCCTCGACGCGACTGCGCTGGTCCGGTGCCATCCTCCACCGGGCGAGCTGCGGAGGCGCAGCTCCTCGACGCGACTGCGCTGGTCCGGTGCCACCCTCCACCGGGCGAGCTGCGGAGGCGCAGCTTCTCGATGCGACTGCGCTGGTCCGGTGCCATCCTCCACCGGGCGAGCTGCGGAGGGGCAGCTCCTCGACGCGACTGCGCTGGTCCGGTGCCACCCTCCACCGGGCGAGCTGCGGAGGCGCAGCTCCTCGACGCGACTGCGCTGGTTACACTCGGAGCAGCCGCGGCGCCGGGCTTGGCATGGCTGCAGCTGCTCAGGTAGGTGCTAGTGGCCGCCGCATCTTCCGCAGACTTAAGCGAAGGCCTTCTTGGACGTGGCTGGCTGCGCGCGCGACGGGTCACTGACACCGGCTGGATGTTGTCTGCCCGCATCGTGACCTCAGAATCCAGTCGTGAGTTTTCTCGCGTTCAACAGACGCTCGTGAATTTTTGCAGCGTTGGGTTTGGCTCCCTGAGGAGATCGCACGTCTCCTCGTCGCGCATGCCGGCGGCCAGCCAGTCTCGGTACTGTGTGGCGGTGCGCTGAGGGCGAAAGTCGCAGAACTGGGCGAATTCTTCCAGGCTCATGAGGAGGATATCTCGACGCTTCCCATCACTACCATTCCCGTCGCCATCCTCCTCTTCCCATGAGGAGGATATCTCGACGCATCCCATCACTACCATTCCCATCGCCATCCTCCTCTTCCCATGAGGAGGATATCTCGACGCTTCCCATCACTACCATTCCCATCGCCGTCCTCCTCTTCCCATGAGGAGGATATCTCGACGCTTCCCATCACCACCATTCCCATCGCCATCCTCCTCTTCCCATGAGGAGGATATCTCGGCGCTTCCCATCACTACCATTCCCATCGCCATCCTCCTCTTCCCATGAGGAGGATATCTCGGCGCTTCCCACCGCCTTGCTGATGCATATAAAGCTCACACCTGCCCAGTATCCCGTTGCGCTGACGCCTGGGGTGGTCTTACATGGCCGTGATCACGACCTGGACGTCGCTGTCCTCGGAAAGGTCCAGGCTGAACGTGAAGATCCGCACCTACCCGTCCTTCAACAGGCTGTGTAGCGAGGCGTGTTGCCCGTTGACGGGGAGCAGAATGAGTTGGGTTAGTTTGACGAAACACTGGGATTTGGTTTTCCAAGAAGTAATGTCTCGCAAGCTGGCGCGGGCCGTCAGGAGCGGTGGGACGGGCGCGGGCGTCTGTGGCTTGGCCAGCGTGGGCCGTCAGGAGCGGTGGGACGGACGCGGGCGTCTGTGGCTTGGCCAGCGTGGGCCGTCAGGAGCGGTGGAACGGGCGCGGGCGTCTGTGGCTTGGCCGGCGTGGGCCGTCAGGAGCGGTGGGACGGACGCGGGCGTCTGTGGCTTGGCCGGCGTGGGCCGTCAGGAGCGGTGGGACGGACGCGGGCGTCTGTGGCTTGGCCGGCGTGGGCCGTCAGGAGCGGTGGGACGGACGCGGGCGTCTGTGGCTTGGCCAGCGTGGGCCGTCAGGAGCGGTGGGACGGATGCGGGCGTCTGTGGCTTGGCTGGCGTGGGCCGTCAGGAGCGGTGGGACGGACGCGGGCGTCTGTGGCTTGGCCAGCGTGGGCCGTCAGGAGCGGTGGGACGGACGCGGGCGTCTGTGGCTTGGCCGGCGTGGGCCGTCAGGAGCGGTGGAACGGACGCGGGCGTCTGTGGCTTGGCCAGCGTGGGCCGTCAGGAGCGGTGGGACGGACGCGGGCGTCTGTGGCTTGGCCAGCGTGGGCCGTCAGGAGCGGTGGGACGGGCGCGGGCGTCTGTGGCTTGGCCGGCGTGGGCCGTCAGGAGCGGAGGAACGTTACGGAAGCCGTGGCTTTGCCGACGTGGGGTCAGGAGACGTCCGCAGGTGGGGAGTATTCCGATCGCCGCCAGACGCCTCCTCGCATTCTTGCGCTTCGACTGGTTGAGCACGCTGACCAGAGGTTGGACGGGCAGTCCAGGGCAGTCCGCACGGCGGGGTCCCTGGACGGAGCTGCAGGCGTGGTGCCGGCCGCGCGAACGGTCACGTCCACTGGACGTTGGTCGTTCCACCAGGGCGTCACAGATCACGAGTCGTTCACCGGTGCTATCGACCGCGTCATGTAACGTTCAGCGACAGTGGCGAGACAGGCTGCCTGTGTTAGCACCAGGCGATGACTGCGCGTAGGGACGCACACCTGGTGTCCCCGTCCGAGGGGTAACACGCCCGAAAGAGGCGAGAGAGGGAAAGACGCTCCCCACAGTTACTACTCGCTCGTCGGGCAAAAGTATCATTCACGTTTTGCAACGTGACAAAACTTGAAGCGGAACGCGGCCATGTCTCGCAGAGACGCATAGTTTGCATCAGAGTGATTTCGATCTACACCCATTCCCTCCAAGTGGCTATGGCACAGAGCAGACCACCGGTGCTGCCAGGTCAGACGACAACATTCCGAGGCGCGCCACAGTGACGCCGCACCGCACACGGCCGGGCCATGGCTCAGGGGATGGGAGCTCGTGTCTTCAGCACGGTGTGGCCCACACTGTGTGGGGTGCGCGTCCGAGGCCCCATGGGGACGGCCGGGCGGCGCGGCGCTCACCGTCACGGCCACCGCTGCCAGTGCCGGTGTCGGGCCCGCCGCCGCCGTAGTAGCCGCACGCGGAGGTGCGCTCCCGTTCGTAGGTGTCCACCAGCGGCGCCGACTCCAGCGTCGGCTCCCAGCTCGCCTCGCCCGAGAGCTCGCAGTTGATCTCGTTGGTGTTGTACTCGGTCCTGCGACACGGGCCAGCTCGGTGAAAGCGGGAGGGTGGCGGGTGGCGTAACGTCCAGACGTTCAGCACGATGTCGTAGGCGTTTGTTCTACTGCCTCGGTACACTTGAGTGATGAACGCTACCGCAGCACATCCCTTTACGGCACTTGGGTTGTGGCCAGGCGGGTATGTTTAGCGAAGACTCATGGCGAGAATGGTGTTGGCCTGATACAAATCTGTGGACGCCATCTCCGAAAAGCGCACCGTATTACAAGAGATGGACCACCTACTTATAGGAGAAGGCCGTGCAGAAGAAGTCGGCGTCGAGGCAGCTCTGCTGGCAGCGGCTGAGCGAGCTGGAGCGTAGTGAGTACCGGACAGCCTCGGCCGGCAGCTGGCGACCCGTGATGACGCGCCGGAAACAGTCTGACCACCACAGGCACGCGCGTGACGGAGGGCTCAGGGCGTCACGGCACGGCACGCAGACGAAATGCACGCCGGAGTTAGGGTCGGTGGGCAAACAGGAACAGTCTCTGGTGGTTTTACGAGAGACTAGCGGTATTCTTACTACTAGTCCGAAAATAAACTAGTCATAAGGACGGCCTCCGTCTATCACAGCCATTGCGGCGATTTCTGCGGAACGTTTTCGGAACAGATGTGAATAGCGAGGAAGCAAATCAGCGACCGCAGGGGTTACGCAAAATTTGCCAATAAGTGCGGAGAACTTAAAAAGGCGTACACCGAAAACAGAGCTTAATGCACTGCAGGGTCAGCAATGTCGTGCTGTCGTACAACAGCATCGCATACTCCTGATCTCCTTATTTCTAAGCGTCTGCCTGTTGTTTTGCCGTCAACATTTGGTCACGTACATATTAATAGCTGCCATAAATTTGGTATGGGGGAGGGGGGGGGGGGACGTGCCACGGGGCCACTATGTGTGAATGCCCTGAGCGAACGTCTTCAATCAAGCTTGCGATTATGCACAGATGACAATGAGCTAGAAGCTAGGAGCCAAAACAAAACATAACAGTGTGACGCTGAATGGCACAAAACACAATGCCGTTTAGCTTTGTTTTCTCCACATTGAGCTGCCGCTGAATTTGTGAACGCACCCCTGCTCTCCATAGGCGATGTACCGGAGCTGCCTGGCAGGACGCTCCGGCAGCCGGGGCGGTCCTCCACGCGGAACGTCTGATATCCGGGGCCGTCGGTGAGTAGGCGGTCCGGCGCCGCCACGGACGTGGTGGTCAGCTCGCAGTTCAGGTCCACCGCAACACCGTTCACGGCCGTGTCTGCCCTGGAACACAGACAGGGTCAGCTGGCGGCCCAAGCGGCAAAACGGACGTTAACGACGAGTCTGTCCAGGAACGGAACAGACAGTGTTTCGGCGCAGGACTTTAGATGATTCCAAAGTTATTTCGGGATCGAGGATCCGGGTGATGTCATCAAATGATCCCTTGGATGCCGAGATTCATGATTGGAGTCCTTAGATACGTCTGGTCAAGACAGAAATTCACTGCAAGCCTCCTAGACCTCATATACAGGCATAACAACAGCAAGACACGGCGACATTTTTGCTAGACCTGGTGTTTGTAAATGACTTTAGTTTTCCGGCCTACCTTAAAGCGTTTCTCAGTCTGAGCTTCGAAAATGTCTGGGTGATATGAAGTGTCATCTTCTTTACCCTATATACCAATCTGTTACCTTAGATAACCAATCCCTTTCCTCCAGGCCCTCCCTGCCCTCGCTGGAATGTGCCGTCTCTCAAGGTTGGAGGGCGCGGAGGCCCTAGTTTGGCTCAGTTGGTGGCGCTTCCCACCCAAGCGGGATCTCTGCTCCACTCGGACTTCGGGACGTCCTTGTACCGAATCTTAGAGGGCGTCTCTCTACCTTAGCTAAGGTTCCCCCTCCGTCTGGGCTTGAGGTCCACCTAACTTGACATGAAGTACACCTCAATGTGCATTAATGTGCCTTCGATCGTAAGCGATCTTCAATCTGGGACTGGAGTGCCATCAATATGTATGCCTCCACCTATCCATCTTTATATATATATATATATGCATATATATATATATATATATATATATATATATATATATATATATACATATAAAAAGATAAGGAGAGAGAGAGAGAGAGAAGAGAGAGAGAGAGAGAGAGAGAGAGAGAGAGAAGAGAGAGAGAGAGAGAGAGAGAGAGAGAGAGGAGAGAAGAGAGGAGAGAGAGATATATATATATATATATATATATATATATATGTATATACATGGTGTATGCATGTATGTATGTATGTATGTATGTATGCATGTATGTATGTATGCATGTCTGTATGTATGTATGTATGCCTCTACGTTTAGGTTTGGGGTCTTCCATACGCTTGGGTGTAAGGCCGCCTCTTTATTGGGTTTTGTGGCATCCAGTGTTTCGGCTCCTTGCAGCAGGGACACCTTGACCGGACAAGCGAATGCCCGAATTTTGAGGTGCTTAAGTCCTTTTGCGCCAAACTAACCGACTTAAAGGAAGTATTCAGCATTTGTACTTTTTGCTAGTTGTTACACCAGACGCGTACGATTTATCAGTAATACCAGTCTTATGGAAATCCTCCTGCATAGCTTAGAATTTATATTTCAAGTAGCCTGCCCTGCGGCAGAAATCTCATTTGACTCCCTGTTCATCACTATGAAAGTAATACTTCTCATCTGGCTTGCTTTTCCAGCGTGTGTCTGCTGTGATGTTTGCAACAGATTTATGCCTCAAAATGCCTGTGTAATAAATGCTGCGGAGCTCAAAACATTCTGATCAGACTAAAATATATGCGAACATCAAGCTATTATCCCGCGAATTCAGCAAAGCGTTATACTCTGGCTTTGATTTCTCTCCTATGGCGTTTACCACAGTGGCTGTTTTCAAGGCGCACTTTGGCTTTGGAATGGGAGTATCACATTCAAACTGATCCAAACTTCAACCAATACGCTTCTCGGTAAATGGACTTTGGCCGCTGGACCAATCACAAACGCTCTTTTATTCACACCAGTAGAGTGAGCACGGTGGTTGTCATGGCGACGGTTTCTAGACCGCAGGGAAAAAGCATGGTGCTGTTATAAATCATTGACAGCGAAATTTGGACCCTATCATCACGTCTTGATGGTGCTCCAGTGGCACTACCAAGTGCTACTAATAGACGCAATGAGTCCTAAGTTTTCACTATAGTATGTTTTTTGAAACATGTCCCAAGGCGGGACACTCCCTTCAATATTGCTAGAAATTTGGTGAACTTGCTTGGAACGTTTCATAAGTTATTCCAAGAACTCTGAGAGCCACCTCACTTTAAACAGACGACAGTTTATGAGCAACTTATCACAATTTTTCCCCTATGAACGGATAAATTTTATGTCATGCAAAACAAACCGGAAACGCAGACACCATTTCGTAGGCGTTCCTCCGAAGTCACGCCACAACGTGCCACATAAATCCACTGTCAGTGCGCTGGAATCTCGGACCGTACAGTGCACCAGAATCTGGCTGTGTGAGAGCGTACTTACCCAACGGTGCGCGCGGTGAACAGAAGCCAAGAATGTGCGCTCCAGTTACAAGGACACGTGCGGAATGTGTAACGGGTACCCCTTCAGGGCACTAGTAGGCGGAACGGCATCGGCCGTTCATCAATTCCGCCTGATACTCGCGGCAATTCTAGCCACGGAGCCACGGTGTGTTTTTACGCGCGCTGGGGGCGGCCAGCCGTGAACAACTCCGCGCTCCTGCCGCCGCCGCCGCCGGGGGAGGCGTGCGGATCAGGCTGGCCGGCGGTCGGGTGGCGCGTGACCGGGGTCCGTTTGGCGGCGGCGCCTGCGTCGGGGCGTCACAGCCGGCAACACGGGCGCCGAGGCGTCACAGCCGGCGGCACGGACGCTGGCCGCTAGCACGCGTCCTTGGTGGTGTCGCCTCCCGAAAGAAACGGCGTCGCTGGCGTCCGTCCGGCCATGTACCGGACGCGTCCGTCACGGAAGCGCATCAGCGTACGGGAGCAGAATAATGCATAAATGACATAGTCCTTCGCACGTTAAGTTGCGGGAATTATTGCACACCTAAAAGCAATATCATCGCAGCACGCTGCTGCTTCAAAAAATGGTGTTTTGTGCTCACCATGCCAACAAATCTCATCGACGTTGTCTCCGTTGTTTTGCACGCAATGTACGCCTCTCGTGGTCTCTCCGGTGAGACAGTAACTATCAGACATGCGCCTGGATCCTCCCCGAAAGAGATCTCAGGACCGGATCCTAGTCATTACCCGGATTCCTCAGGAATCTAGGATTCGTTTAACAAGTTGTCCGATATGCGTCTGTGATCCAAGAGTTCGTGTAGATTTTACCAAAAGATCTTTTGGGATTTTACATCTGATACAAAATTGTGCCAACGTATCTCTTGTTCTCCCTGATTTTTTAACGACCTTTTAAAAACGGATTTGAGAGATATTATTTCCTTGGATTTCAGGAATCAGTTCATTCGTGCAACTGCATACAGAGTCTGAAATGAAATTACAGATATAGGCGGAGGTGGGATGAGCTGCACCATTTTCAAAACTTAACCGCAATAAAAATGCAACAAGCTGATCTCATGGTACTTGCCATACAGCTATCACGACATGTGAATTACTTCAGTGGCATTTGACGATTGTGAAGTAGTGTCATTGGTATAAGCAGGGGGGGGGGGGGGGCTCCGGTATCCTAAGCATTAAAAAAGACCAGAGCGTTCTACTTTATTGCTTCTTTAGCCTTGGTTATAAGCATGCTGCAGAATTAGGAACCCGTTGTGTAAATTTCATTTCGGCAAACAGCAAGAAAAATACTCCAGGAAAAATATTACCACCCGTTTCAAATGGGGTCGCTCTACATAAATGGCAAATACAAACAAACGAAACAGGGTCATTGGTGGAATCTGGTACCTACTCTTATCAAACAGCGACCACTGCAGATAACCATGCGGCACATATTGATACAAAATGTTCCAGAAGTCAGCTCCACCCATGTTCTAACATTCTCTTATTTGCACAGGGCTCACGTTCTAAATCATGGGATGTTTTCTGGAAGGTTACAACCAGACTTACTCTTCTACGCTGATAACTGCAAAAAGTGTAAAGATAGCTAATCATGACAAAACTAATCGCAGCCGGTAACTATTTGCAATATTTCTTGAAGTATCTACGCGACATTTCGTAAACGTGTTATCCATGCCCGTAGTTTTCCCAAAACTTGCACCCAACCCAATCCGTTGCCTACTCCATATGGGTACCTATCGCTGTGCCCAACCCGTAAAGTTGCAAGATAATTTTGAAGGGCCTTTTTTGCCCGGATTTCTTTTTAGCATTTCCTGCATGATTCTTTGGGATCATGGCACATCTGGTAACATCACTGTCTCAATGTCTGGTTGCGATGGCTGCCGATGTGACACTGACTAGGTGATGCTGAGGGTGCCGTTGGCCTTTGTTGCAGGCTAACTTGCGCTGGCAATCGCCAGCATTGAGGTAGAAGGCGCGACATTTGTGACTGGCAGAACACTTTGGTCATTAACATATGGTCCATTCTAGCATCCACAAACAAACACAATTACTCAAAATGATGTTTGTAAACCAGCGTAACCAACATGAAACAAGAAAACATCACTGCAGAGATCGTAAACATTACCAAACTCCGACGGTACGAACTCGTAGGATCTTGGTAACCGAAGGCATGATGGCCGCTACTAACAATGTGTACGCATGTGTGACAGCCTGTTATCCCTGCCACTACAAGGCAGTCTACTGTCCCATGTTGAAGTGCTCGAAGACAAGGCTCTGCTGCTCTTTGAAGAGAGAGCTCGTGACTAGACATACCAGCAGATAATGGAATGCTTGAGAATTTTCTCTATTTATCCTAAAATACCACCAAAAGCTCACATTCTATAAGCGCGGTGCGTTGTAAACCCTGCTTCGCGGACGATGACCTCAGACGATGGCTAAGATTAAGCGCCACCCAAGTGCGCCACCCACTCATCGTCTGAGGTTGAAAAACGATGATCAACTGCGTCCTCCCTGCAGGTTACACGTGCGCCAGCGCCCACTCACGGTCTGTAGCTGAAGGCCTGGCAGAGTGTTTCGGAGCGGAGACACTTGTCGGCGCAGTCCGCCAGTGACGTCTCGCTGAAGCGGCGGGAGATGAACTGCACGCCCAGCCGCTTGCCAGTCGCCAGCGAACGGTAGCAGTCTGCCGACAGCGCGTCCGACGCCGTCAGCCAAGTGCAGAGACACAGGCAGCGCCGGACGGATCCGGCTTAACACGGGCACGGGAGGGAGGGCAGCAGTCGTGCACGCTGGACGGTCCTGGCTCACCGAGGTCGAGGAAATTGGGGGAGGGGGGTTGATAATAGGGGATGGTGCCTGAAGACACTCACGTTTCTATGTAGCCGAGGAGGTTTAGTTGCGGTCAAAGTATCTGCCGGTGTCTCACAAAACCTGCACGTTATGGAAAAGCATAACAGCGTTTTCGAGGCATTGGATAAAGATGAATATATCCAATTGCTACCGGTAAATGCATGCATGGCACGTGATGAGTGTTTTTTCATTAGTTATTTTGTTCCAAGCGCCCTGTTACTCCGCACTTCTTTTCTCAGCTGGCGCATTCCGTATTGAGCAATTGGTGAACGTAGTCGATTTAGGACTATGCAATTCCTAGACTCTGAGATACGGGTATATTTTCCTAATCACTTTGGGGGAGGGGGCTAAAGCCCAACCCCAGATTTGTGTTGTATGTTAGAGAATGGTACACAGTTTTCACTGTTCGGCGCCCCCTCCCTCTCTCCAACTTATGTTGCAAAACTACGCTCCCGTTCTAAAAACAGAACTGGTCTATTTGCGTTTACCACTTCATCACTACGATGAAAGAGTGCATTCATCCTTTAGGCATTCACCCGCAGACACTGTCAAAAAATACTCGATAAATCGGCTTTTTAATTTTTTGTAGCAATTGCAAGCTTTGATTTTAATAATATAATGCAATTGTCTAAAAGATACCTGCATTGCATCGGTCTCTTACGTATATTTTAGGGTGATAATAATGATAACGGCAGTTTTGTGAGTTCTCACATGACGGAAGCATTACAGTCTTAAACGATTATATTAAGCTATTCTTCGATACAGTATGTTTTCACGATCATGAGAAAGCTCGGCACATACACAGATAAATTATAATTTGGGCTCGCCTGAAGACTATATCCAAAAGCCTGCTTCGCTCGCTCACTCACTCCCGAAAAACCTGACAGCTGCCAGGAACCCAGCTTAATGAAGCAGGTCAGTGGGTGTGGAATGGCAGACACAATTCATACCACGCTCGTCAGTACACAATGATTTCGTGGAAAGGCCCGACAGGTGCTAAGATCACTCAACGAAAAATCGTGAAGCCGAGAAACAAAACAAGAGTTCACATGACTGAAGAAATGAACAATGTAACGGTGTACACGAATAGCTACGACTGGGGCAGCGCACATGCAGGATCATCATCCCCGTGACTTTCTGTATCGCTTGGGCTTATGATTCAGCACCATCTACAGTTCGTGGCTCGTAGCCAGACGGTCTCTCCACAGTCGCTCTGTGGTCCCCTCTTGTGCTGCGTTACTTGCGCTTTTCGAGGACGCCGGCTTTTTTGGCTGCACTTTCCAGCCATGTAACCGTGTAAAACATCATGACAGCGCAATTCGTGTCGGATGGCTATCCCATACGGGGTAGCTTTCTACTTTCCACACGTGTTTGGCACTATTACTCAGATTAAGTGACGCACTCCGCATGGAACAATTAGCTATGAAACTTAAATAGCGCCCGGCGCTCTGAGGCCCGTGGCGCGTGGACAGTGTGCTCGGGGCGAGGCTGGACCGTGAGTTCTGCCCGGGACCACACACCGGCGCGTCAGGCGGCTGATGCTGGGAGCCGCGTTACAACCTCTGCTGGAGAAACTGCAACGCGCCACTGAGGTGCCACGCGAGGTGCACGGTCTGGGCGCATCGCAGCGACCGACGCTGCCGAGCGGGGCGCAGCGAGCCACGCTCTGCGGCGGCTGACTTTTCTACTATATAGCCATGCCAGACGAGAGCAGTGAGCATGACATTGGGTGTTGCATGTTTCAGGGTTAGTATCAAGTCATTATGACTTAAATTTCACCGATACGGTTACACATTTTATAATCACCCTTGCCAAGGAGGTGCGCATCATTGCATTCATACACATAAGAATGCCACGACCAGTGCATTTTACGAGGCATGTCTTCGGCATACATTCGCATATCGAGGCGATATCATCCCCAGTACAATTGAAATCTTGGTCATTCGGCTCCCGTTTGAAGTAGTACGGAAATGACAGATGATCAGCCGTGCGATGGATCGCTGGAAATTGTATTTTCCATAACTGCGTATCTACAAGTACATTTTCCTTTTACCTCCCTGCTCGTGCTTTCGCGTATTTCGTGACCATTTAGGTAAATTTATTTCCAAACGCACCCGGTGCAATCACGAACAATCCAACAAACATCACAGGCATGACCGGAACACATGCTTGCAGGGCGTTGCATGCGTATTTGTCAGAGCGCCGAGGCATCCCGTCGATTACGATGCAGAGGCTTGTATCGGAGTAGGGTGATGGAGTCACATGCAGGGGCTTGTATCGGAGTCAAATGATGGAGTCACATGCTCGAAGCAATTTGCGTTCCTCCAAACTTACTCCTCTGTGCAGCAAGAATGCATTGTCTGCGATGGCGGTGTGGTTTCATATCCAGCGGGTGGTTTCCAGGCCCCTTCCCAACCCAATTTCGCCGTCAGGCCTTCCACCAACTTGGAATGGAAGTGAGCTAAATCTGGTGAAATTGGACGTCACCCGCAAATGGTGGTAGCCTTAGGCATTTGTGCATAGCTTAGTCCCCCCCTCCCCCCCCACACACACATTGATATTGTAAGACTACGCCTCCGGCCTGAGAGAGGAGGTTCAGACCGGGATTCATTCACGCCCTTTTTCACTGAAGCTGCGTCGAAAGAAGAACCAATTTCGTCCCCAGAGCCGTCTCTCCCGCATGGCTGACATGCGTGGAGTTACGTGTCCAGCACTGTGCTCATATCTGAATATTGGGCCTTCCGGCGGCGCCGCCCTACTAAATCCGTCCGCACGTGACCTCAGTCAACATGTCCCCACGCCCGGCCGGCTGACCAGGGCAGGCCGGGACGCCTGTTGCCGCCATGATAAATGAGCTACCGACAGAATGGCGCCATTAGTGTGTACCGAGCGTGATGGCAGCGGCGGTGCCACCGCTCGGCTGGGTTCAGTGCGGCGCCGGGAGAGCGGAGGTCGCCGGCTGTGACCTGGCCGACCACGAGTCGGGCGGCGCTACCACGGAAGTAGCCCCATCTGCAGGAAAGTTTAGATGAAATCCACGGCTTTGGATGAGCAAAACCGAGCTAGACATCATTCCTGCCCCCCCCCCCCCCCTTCCCACAGCCTCAGATGATTCAACATCACTAATTATATGGCATCCGTCTCTGCGAGCAGTGAAAATGCAACGCTACACCCTCGGATTGCAATAATTCGTGCAGATGACTACAGCCTGCCTATCCTGTGCTCCTAATGCAGTGCAGGATGTTATGTCCAAACACGCCCGCCCAACGTGCAGCACGGAGTTTCTGTACAATCACATCTTCGAACACTGCAGACTGGGAGCAGCCCGCGACAGTCACGGAAATGACGTGACACTCCTCTCACCAAACACTATGGAACCTAGCCCCTGAAGTGGCGCCAATTTCTCCAGACAAGGAACATTTTTCTAAAGCGCTCCACGCCGTCGTGTGCACGGGAGACGAGTGGGCGGTGTCGAGAGGTTTGAGCCGCAAGCTCAGGTCCAGGATGTACCGACACCCTCTTTGCGTGTCCAGCGTCAGACGCTCCGGGACACTCGCCACCCGATTATTATCGTTAGCATTGCACGGTTTGTCCTCACGCCCATCTGAAGCAAGCGACCTCTACGCACCTGGTCGTCCCGGAAACCGCTCTGTTATTGTCTTTACGCCGCTGAGCGTGCTCCGTCACTGTGGCTGGCTCTGTCGCAACACGGCAGCGCTCACCACTACCGGCACTCATCACTGCCGGCGCTCACCACCGCCGGCGCTCACCGCTGCCGGCGCTCACCACCGCCGGCGCTCACCGCTGCCGGCGCTCACCACTGGCGGCGCTCACCACTGCCGGCGCTCACCACTGCCGGCGCTCACCACTGCCGGCGCTCACCACTGCCGGTGCTCACCACTGCCGGCGCCCACCACTGCCGGCGCTCATCACTGCCGGCGCCCACCACTGCCGGCGCTCATCACTGCCGGCGCTCACCACCGCCGGCGCTCACCACTGCTGACGCTCACCACCGCTGGTGCTCACCGCGGCCGGCATTCATCACTGCCGGTACTCACCACTGCCGGCACTCACCACCGCCAGCGCTCACCATTGCCGGTACTCACCACTGCTGGCGCTCACCACTGCCGGCGCTCATCACTCACCACTGCCGGCGCTCACCAACGCTGACCCCGACCAGTGGGTGGGACGTCGGCAGCTCAGCGAATTCCGCTAACGTGAAAGCGAGAGGAGACCTCTGGAACACAGGCTATTGCTCTGCAGGCCTTGCAGAGTGCGCCCAATTGCAAAGGTGGCCAGACCTGTCTCGAGGTGATGAAACCGAGCTTAACTCAGGACGTCTCATGGCTCCCTGAGTACGGTAAATCTTAACTCAGGACGTCTCATGGCCCACTGAGAACGGTAAAAGCTTGACTCAGGACGTCTCACGGCTCCCTGAGAAAGGTAAAAGCTTGATTCAGGACGTCTGATGGCTCACTGAGTACGGTAAAAGCTTAACTCAGGACGTCTCATGGCTCCCTGAGTACGGTAAAAGCTTAACTCAGGACGTGTCATGGCTCACTGAGAACGGTAAAAGCTTGACTCAGGACGTCTGATGGCTCACTGAGAACGGTAAAAGCTTGACTCAGGACGTCTCATGGCTTCCTGAGTACGGTAAAAGCTTAACTCAGGACGTCTGATGGCTCACTGAGTACGGTAAAAGGGATGGGCCGGTCAGACACCAGTACGAACTTCAAGGCGGGAGAGTGTATCTCCAAATCCACTTTTTGGCATGCCTTCCAGCCGTACGCGAAGCTCACTTATGCGATTAAAGAACGAAAAGTGCTATCAAAAAGGGGCATGGTGTGCACGATGCATGTTAAAACGTGCGGTAACGAAGTATTGACAGCTACATCCATGCTTGCAGATTGCAATAGCCTACACTACGCATGATTTTGTCATAGAGCGTACGAACAAAACGCTGAGTAAGTATCGACCTCTTTCTGCACGATGCCTATGACTACAACGAATACCAAAATACAGGAACATGTGCACTTGATTACGAGGGACGCCTTCTCACAGCCAACATTGTTGCCCTTAACCGCGGCATCCTATTTCACCACTGACTGCTGACGACAGTCCAGTCCATTCTAACACAGTGCGTAAGGACCTTTCAATATCCGGCACCCGAACAATGCGGTCGGACCTGGCCCGTCGCCGATGGCTGTAATTGGAGCGCCGCCCCGCTCACGGCTGGCGAGCACACGGCGGCGGGCCGTGACGCGCCGCGCCCCACGGACGGCCGCCCGCCGTGAGGCAAACCGTGATTGCGACCGGCGCGCCGCCGCCCGACCAACGGAGCCGCTCGCGGCCGGGCTGCGGGGTGCGACGTGTGCGTGGAAGGGACGGGGGCGTGGGCGTGGACTGGACGTGTGCATGGACTGGACGGGGGCGTGGACTGGACGGGGCGTGGACTGGACGGGGGCGTGGACGTGGACTGGACGTGGCGTGGACGGGACGGGGCGTGGACGTGGACGTGGACTGGACGGGGGCGTAGACGTGGACGTACTGGACGGGGCGTGGACGTGGACGTAGACTGGGCGGGGGCGTGGACGTGTGCGTGGACGGGACGGGGGCGTGGACGTGACGTGGACGTGTGCGTGGACTGGACGGGGGCGTGGACTGGACGTGGACGTGTGCGTGGACTGGACGGGGGCGTGGACGGGGACGGGGGCGTGGACTGGACGGGGGGCGTGGACTGGACGTGGACGTGTGCGTGGACTGGACGGGGGCGTGGATGTGGACGTGGACTGGACGGGGGCGTGGACGTGTGCGTGGACGGGACGGGGGGCGTGGACGTGGACGTGGACGTGGGCGTGGGCGACGACTGCTCACACACCCGAGCTGTTCACCACAAGGAGGAATGCTTAGTTGTACCATTAATCCACACATTTGACTGGTCCCGGGAACAAAATCCGAATCGCATGCAGTGGAGTCGGATTTCAACATTGGCTAGCTCGCAGCGCTTGGAGCGGTACAGAATGGCTCGGTGCTCGGCTATCCAGGAGCACATGTGCTGCGTCTCCTGCACATCACATGTCCGGTATGGGGTCGGACTGAGATCTGACACATTACCGCGAGCTGTTCTGGGAAGGTATCGTGGTAGTACATGTGCTGCGTCTCCTGCAGATCACATGTCCGGTATGAGGTCGGACTGAGATCTGACACATTACCGCGAGCTGTTCTGGGAAGGTATCGTGGTAGTACACGTGCTGCGTCTCCTGCAGATCACATGTCCGGTATGAGGTCGGACTGAGATCTGACACATTACCGCGAGCTGTTCTGGGAAGGTATCGTGGTAGGTTGAAAGTGTGGCCGGTTTGAACGTAACTAACTCCAAGATCGTTTAAAAGGCAGGTTTGAGGGTGGATTTGATTTTACATTGGCATACGGAATAGGACTGCAACCTTCAAGCTCCGTCTGTGAAGAGTGCTGGACTCGAGCACAAGTGGCGCATGCGCTCGTCGCGACCACCCACTGGGATCCGATGGAACTGACATCCCCAGAACGGTTCGGGCCGCGTGACCCGTCGCGTGGCGCTGTTGGGTGACGCAGCGCCGGTCACACCGCATATGAAAGGGATGAGCTGCCGGCTGTGGGACCAATGAGCGTGCGTTCTGGAACGACGCTGCTGAAAGTATGTTTGTGTCGTGCCGGCTGCCACCTCGCGCACAGCTGATTCGTCATGGAATGGTGACAAACAGATGGCTCTGAAGACCTTTGTGCAAGTCATACAGATCTCTTTATAGACCAGTGAAAACCGCATCCAGTTGTCACTGCTTCGATAGTTGTTCCATTACCATTCAAATTTGGTTAAAGAAAACGCTGATATGGCGCGCGACTCAAACATTTTGGTGGCTCAGGGTCCATTTTTACTCAGACCTTATTTTTCATTTCCTGAGAATTTGTACGATATATTATCGTGGTTTCTCTGTGATTAATTGCATAAGCAACACCGGGGTACGTTGTTACAATGTGCAGTTTAGATACTTGGGTGCTTACAACTTCGCTTGTGACAGGTTTTTTTTTTGCAGACCAATCTAATCACATAAAGCCTTATCTGGGTAACATTTTGGCATCCAGCTCATTGTCTTTTGCCTCTTAACCCAAGCTGATTGTTTTGACAGAGGAAGAAACACAGGTAACTAGTCATTCATGCCATGCACATGCCATTACATGTAAAATATGTGCCACAATGCACTCTAAGCACATTATACTGGGAGAAGCACACATTTTTGTTTTACGCATGTCTTCAGATCAGCACAGATGGCAGGATCCTACAGTTATTTGTGTATGCATATATCTTGGTTGGAATATAAACAGCCACATCTTACCAGTCCTACCACTTAAGGCCTTTCAATTCCACAATAGCTCGCCACGGCTCCCACATGTAACGTTCAAACACTTGAAACTACTTGAAACGAAACGCAAGTTGAAACTACTGCAAACTACTTGAAACGCATGCTTGATGTAAGGTCGATCCCTTAACTCATAGGTAAGCAAAAGCAGTTGAATACACCTTGCAGAATACACTAGTTTAAGGGTGTTATCACGAGCAATGACGAATTCCCTTGAATAACAAAGTAAATATCAGTCGCAAAATAAAAATTGCTTTGACTATGGCAAGGAGAGGCTAATCCGGACAATTTCTTATCCGAGGTATGCATATGTCATTTGTTAAGAAATGTGCTTTAAACAAGATATTTATCCCGGGTCAGCAAGAGGCTAGTACGACCAAAATTTCAGGGGCATTGAAATATGATGAGCAGCGGTAAAACGGTTTCACGAAACATAATCACGGTCTTGCCGCAACCGGTTTTCAGGTTTCGTGATATCGATTCTGTAACAAAGTGGTGCCGGGGGGAATGTTGGTCATTTTTACCGTTTAACTCCCACAGCTTGTTCTACAGAACTACGCCGTTGCAGGACAGGTGAGCATTAAATGGTACTGTTACTGTTTAACTCCCACAGCTTGTTCTACAAAACTAGGCCGTTGCAGGACAGGTGAGCATTAAATGGTACTGTTACCGTTTAACTCCCACAGCTTGTTCTACAAAACTGCGCCGTTGCAGGATAATACGCCGTTGCAGGACAGGTGAGCATTAAATGGTACTGCTAGGCATGCAACTTTAACGAAGGCTTCTGCTGGTCCAAGGAGTTTGGACGTTACACAGATGTTCAGAGTTCAGTACTTAAACGGCGCTAAAACTGACACCAAGTCGCGGTGGACTTTTGCCTGAGAGCATTCTGCGCCAAATAGTTCGGTTGAGCACCAAAAAGTACGCTCCAGGTGCCAACGCCAGTCCAGTTTGAGATCCTCCTCAACACTGATCTCCAGGCCGACAGCGAGCAAATTGTGACGGATCGTGATATATTCGCTTCTTTCACACACCTTCCACCTCTGGAAGCATTTCAGCAATACATCACGTTTAAATTATTACAAACCTCCAGATTTGTACCAAACGAGTGGAGACGGATCGCGAAGGAAATATTTTAGCATTCATTTGGCATAGCAATAACATATTTAACCGCTCCCACGCCAGAATCCTACACTGCGATGATTCACGTATCGCAGCGGAATGCTTCAGTACTTGAACATTAGTCACTTTCACGCCCAGTTCAAACGTCCTCTAACAAGTGCCCTCGATGAGTTCCTCCCACAAGTGTCCTCCCGTGAGTCCTCCCGCGAGTGCCCAGTCGTCCTGGACAAGCATCATGTTCAGACAAACGCACATGAGTGGTCTCCTCGCTCGTCGCCACTGGCGGACAACAGTGGCCTGGTTGGCCGCCGCAGCTCGGCACGCGTTCCACCCTGGCGCCATGCTGATCTTTTGAGGCCAGCCACCCCCAGCACGTGCCGGCTTCACTAGGCCGCACGAGCCGGGCCCGTTTGAAGGTAACGGCCCGGCGCGTGGACGCAGCTGAATGCGACTTTCTTCCGCGGTCGGCTCGGTCGCCGGTTTTAGTGGTGGCTGACGTGGTACCAGGCGTGACGCGCTGCACGGCTTGTGTGTAGCTAGCTAGTGTGAGCGCGGAATTTTTTAGGGAAGGCTTTATGTGCTAAACCCGAATGCCAACGGTTTTACAGACTCCGTGGCAAACAGACACTCGTGCGAGGGTTTGCAGTCACGTCCTGACCTGGCTTACCGCGAACGTTTCCCTTTTCACTCCGGATAATGCAGACTGCGCGCGTCCGCAAAAGCACAGCGGCCAGACATGCTTGGTCGGACCTCAGGACGCTTGGCCAGCAGGCGATCAACACAAGCGACACGGCGGTGGGCTCTGTCCTCTGCATCTGTGCGACAAATGGCTGCGATCCCGGCTGCGATCATGGTTGCGTCACCCCCCAACACGCAGAGGGGGGTCAAGGACCGTAGAGGGGGAGTCACAGCCGCCAATCCGGTTAGGATTCTGTGCAGCAGTTGAAACAGTCTGCAGCAGACATAATATTGAAGCTGCTTCAGCCGCCCGATTACAAAGTGTAACCAGGCAATACAGTTTGAGGTCCTTGTTACCTGGATGCGTATTGTGGCGGTGTTTCTTGGGTGGCCCCGAAAGGTGTTTTGGTAATTTTTGATTGAGAGGTAATGTAGCTTCAACACGGATACCAAAAGTCATGCCGGAACAGGCAGAAGATTGGCATTCCATTGGCCTTAACATTCAACCTTAACATGCATCCATAATACCGAACAGGGGAAGTGGCTTCACTTAGGCGATTTTCTTGGCCACAATGTACCATGCCTATACAGTGCCGCAAGCAATACTGTGCCATGCTTGTGTCCTATAGTCAGTTTGGCAATTTTCTTCTTTTTTTGCCACAATGTACCATTGCCATGCGATGCCGCAAGCAGCACTGTACGATGCTTGTATCTTACAGACACGAGTAAACGCAACCGTTTACGTCAATGCATCTGTAGCAAAGTGTCAATATGTCCTCACACACATCTTCTAGCCGCCTTTCAGAAATATTGAGGCATAAATATTAAACAGGTGGCAAAAGAAAGATACCACACGCATCAGGAATATTCTTCAATTCTGCAGAACATTCAACTCACAAATTTACCGGTAGCCTCAACCAAAATACAACTGAAAAAAATCCACTTCACATCGTGCTCCCTACTTCATTTTTGTGCAAGACAGGTCTGCAGGAATGACTAAAATCTACCAGGAAGAACCATACCTAGACCCACACAGCTTAGAAACAAATACCAAGCAATATCTGTAGGTGTTCTGTTTCATCACGGTGCTCATCTTTTCTCTCCAATTCGTTATACAGAATGACAAGAAAAACGCTAGCGGATTTTACTTGCCCATATCATACATGCGCCAAGTCACATTATTGCATGTATTGATGCAAAAGATTAACCGAACACTGAAGATTTCTTTCAATCATCGCTCGCACTCTGTCATCTTTCAAGGAACTCTTTACGGCACTTGTTCCAGGTTCAATTTTCGCCCTTTTCAAAGGGTCTACGTGTCCTGCTAACTCGCCAATAACCTCGGCGCGCGTGTCAGTCGCGACCTTGCGTGCCACCTAGCCGATGGCCCCATTCATGTCCTCGAGGCACCGAGGGCTCTTCCCGCCAGTTTGGCATTGCAGGTCCGGAGAGTGAATGTTCAGTTCAGGTTCGCAGGGTGAATAAGAGAGAGAGAGAGAGAGAGAGAGAGAGAGAGAGAGAAGATACAGAGAGAGAGATGATAGAGAGAGAGAGAGAATAGAGAGAGAGAGAGAGAAGAGAGAGATAGAGACGAGAGCGAGAGCTAGAGGAGATAGATAGAGGAGAGCGAAGAGAGATAGAGAGGGAGAGATAGATAAGGAGAGAGAGAGAGAGAGAGAGAGAGAAGAGAGGAAGAGAGCGAGAGATAGCGAGAGAGAGAGAGATAGAGAGGCATCTAAGAGAGAGAAGAAGAGAGAGAGAGAGAGATAGAGAGAAGAGAGAGAGAGAGAGAGAGAGAGGATGCGCGAGAGAGAGAGAGAGAGAGAGAGAGAGAGGAGAGAGAGAGAGAGAGAGAGAGAGAGAGAGAGAGTGAACTGTCCACAGGTTGTTCGTTTCCCGCTTTGTGATGGCGTCTCCGAAGTGGTCCTCCAGCCTGATCAGGGTTATCCCCGACGTGTGGGGTGTGACCTCAACTTGCTGAAATGCGATGTTCTCGCTTTCACTTTTGGGATCTTCCCCCAGCTGCCTCCAGAAAGCGCTCCAGCATGCCCACGTGCTGCTCTGTGCTGAGCGTGGTCGTGGCGTGATCACCTCACGCGTGGTCACGTCGCACGTGATCACCTCGCGCGTGGTCACGTCGCACGTGGCCACAGCGCCGCCTGCGCGTTTAAGAAGGGTCTATCAAAGCCTCTGGAACCTATGGCGTCAGTTTTGGGTTGTGTATCAGGCTCTCCAGCACGAGGTCAGGTAGCTCCAAGGCTCAAACCCATCAGATTAGGTGTTCACTGTCTGATTCAGGTGGGCTGATGCGGGTGGGCTCCATCGCCAAACAAGATGTGATTCAGAAGCGCAGAATCGCCTTTAGCTTTCGTCTACAGCCAGATAGTAAATGCCATCTGCTTTTGTTAGTTGGCTTCTTCAAGCTTTGGGGGATGATGCCTTCATATGGAAAAGTTTGATGTATGTTTTCAGGTCCTGCCGTGCGACCATGTGACCGCTGCCAACTAACTGACTGGGCCATCACGTGGATGCATTTTGAAAGTCCAAGAGATGACACACCTGAATTTTGCGGTGCCCTTTAAGGCATGAGGCCAAAATTGGGCGCAGGGGGGGCCGATATGCCGATTTTTCTCCCAAATCCGGCGAATTCGGATCAAATTCCTGTGAAATCGACCAATGACTATCGTCAAACAGTCCCCTTGACCCTCACCTTGACCCTCACCTTGATCCAGACTGGGCTCTATGATGCTTGTTCTGACCGTATCATTCCACTTCGACCAGTATTTTGGTTCAGCACGGACCTGTCTCAAAAAACTTTTGCAGGCCAAAAAAACGCTTTTGCACAAGGGAGTACAGGTTTGCAAGTATTGCCTGAACTGCCCTTGTGATGCGACGCTTGATCTCATGTCTGTTGCTTTTTGATCCGTGCTGAGAAGCGCCATGATGTGTTAGGTGAATGATGTGCCATGATGTGTCACACGCGACGTCAGGTGACCGGTGCCAGCCAGTGAAGCCCCAGGACACGTGCTATCGAACGAAACGAACAGGCACGTACTTCTGTGGTATAAGGTTCTTCCAGATCCATGTAACATCGGAAATGTTTCCCCTTCCATCTGGTGTCTGGTTCTCATCCACCGTAATGTATCCGCGATGCGCTTGATTGAGCGCCAGTAGAAAAATCAAAAATCGATGGTGATATTGGTGCAAAGAGAGTCGCAGCGAAAGCAAATGTGTTTCAGTTTTAAAGCAGTAACCATAATACGCAGTTGTATATTTGTAATTACAAAGAACACCGAGCACGTATCACCTCTCCTATATCAGCGTTCGCAATTTTACACCGGGGTATTTCTCCTGCTTGGAGCAGAGCAGCCGCATGCATTTACTGCTCCCCTGCACAACGTCCCGCAATTGTTTCCATTGTGACGCTAATTACAGTAAATTAAGCAGGTTATCTCGGTCTAACGACGGCACACCCACGCCAGTATTACACCTCATAACCGCCTAGCCTCACAGCGGAAGGTGAAC